>NW_012267246.1:10925404-10962456 GCF_000151885.1 Dipodomys ordii | reverse complement strand
TTTGCTCAAAGCTAACGCTATTCCAGTTGAACCAGTGGAGGCAACAGGAAGCCAGACAGGCGCAGTGTGTGTGTGTGTGTGTGTGTGTGTGTGTGTGTGTGTGTGTGTGTGTGTGTGTGTGTGTGATATACAGGCAGCAAAGCAGACACATCTCTTAGTAGAGTCAATGGTAGAATGCTAGTCCAAGTCCAAAGGACTGGGAACCAGAAGAACTGATGGCGTGGATCAGTCAGAAAAAGTCAGAAGGCTGAAGACCCAGGAAGTAGTGATGAGTCAAAGCCAGAAAAGACCTAATTCTCCAGCTCAAATAGGCCAGAGGCTCAGCCTCTTCATTCTATTTTTTCTTTTTCATTTGATCAGGTAAAGCCCACTACATCCCTTCCTTCTAAGTTTATTCCAAGTGACCTTCCACCTTAGCTTGGCAATTGATAAGGTTCAAGTGTCTGAAAGAATATGCTGCCCCCTGTCAATGGATAACAACACATCATTTGGGAATTATTTTCAGAAAAAGCTTACTGATAAGCATTTAAAGTAACTTTTGGAGGGAAAAAAATGGTAGCAGTAACAGGTTTGAACTTAGGACCTCAAGACCTTACTTGCTTGGCTGGAGCTCCAGCACTTAAGCCACACCTCTTGCCCAACTTTTTGCTGGTTATTTTTTAGATAGACTTCTCTGCCTAGGTTAGCTTCAAACCTTGATCCTCTGGATTTCAGGCTCCTGAGTAACTAGGATTACAGGCATGCCCCCACCCTCCAGCTGAGCATACCCAATACCCAAGCACAGTGACAACACATAGATAAAAATAAAACAGCATTTGTTAAAGAAAAGAGATGTTCAAAGGACACAGTATTGCTCACAAACCAGACTGCACAAGGAGAGTGTTCTTCCATATCAAACCAGTGATGTACAAGTTATTATCTCTGCCTCACTATGTGTTTTTGGAATCAAAATTAGCTACAACTCTCTAACTAGAAACCCTGGAATCCTAATTTTTCTTGCCTTCAACCTGATAATTTGGTAAAGCATTAAACATACACCCACCATACTCACAGCTGGTAAAAGTCATTCATATGCATATGTGGAGATCATGGCTTCTTTGACAATATGTCTTGCTTTCATAGGAAAGAAATATAATTTAACTGCATTATGGAAACAATTTTAAAGGTGCCTCTAAAAATTTCTCTGATAAAACTTGTAAGATCTTCCTTTACCTTGTTTATTTGGAATATTTTAACCTAAATATATTAATCAAATTTCCTATACACAAATTAATATTATATGATTATAGAGTAATAAAATTTATTTCGGGAAATAAAATTTCTGAACATTATTTATGTTTAGAAAGTTGTTTTTCAAAAACATGATTCTACAAAAGTCCCCCCACAAAACTTCTGTAGTTTTTCTAATATTTCTGACTTCTTCTAATGACAGCTGTCTTTTTTACTTGCCTTTACAAGACTGATCTATAACCAGAAGATGGAAACTGAAATGTAGCTAGAGAGCAATAACTAATAATTATCTATCAGAAAATTGAGACCACATCAATTTTCAGAAACATTTTTTCTCATGGTATCCAAAGAATCATACATAGTCTCTATTTTGCTTTTTTTTTTGTAAGATTCTAGTCAACACTGAAGTCTCCTTGTAGCACATTAGTATTATTCTCAAGTTGCTATGACATTTCAAAAATATACATGATAATCCTAGCTACTCTGAGGTTTATGGTCTGAAGCCAGCCAGGTAGGAAAGTCCATGCAACTCTTACCTCCAACTAACCAACAAAAAGCCATAAGTGGAGCTGTGGCCCAAAAAGGTAAAGGATAGTGCCTTAGTTCAACCCCAGTACAGGCACAAAAATTTAAGGAGGTAGATACGATATAGATACATAGATAATGTAGCTATAGGTAGGTAGATATAAGGTTGATATTGATACACACACATACACACACAAAAGAACAACTACAGACCAAGTATCCGAAAGATAATGGGTATTTTTTTCTCTTAGCTGTATGCACTTACCTAAGTTTTTATATTCATGGTATTTTACGCCTTAACTGTGGATCTTTTCCTTGGTCTCAAATAAGGAGATCAGAGAATAGTTCATAAAGAGTTGTTTGATAAAAAATTATCTGGCTGGAGACAGCCAGATATCTAAGGTGTCATCTAAGTATATTAGGTTTTACTTTCCCTACCCAGTTTCCTTAGAATATAGGATATTTCTGTTATACAAATATTATGACGTAATTGACAAGCATAGGTATCCATTGTAGATTATAAATTTTCTAATAATTAGAGTCTACATTTAGTAGTGAAAGGTCCAGAGGACATTTAAAGAATGTTGTGACCTCCCAAGGACATCACAATAAATATAGATCTTTATGGTTACCAAGACACATAAGACACACCAATTAAGAAGAAACTCAAAGGCATAATACATATATGTGCATCTGATCATATAAAATATTCATCGAATAAACTACAGGAAATGGAAACCAGACTTTTTTCTTTGTTGCTGTTTTTGTTTTCTGTCATTTGTTCATCTGTCTTTGGGAAAGTAATAGGGAGGGGCACAGAACTGGTGGGATAAGGGTAAACAAATGCAGCAATGATACTATGTTGAAATGAACTATACAACTTGTGGGTGGAACAGGAGGGAAAAACTGGAAGAGAGGGAAGGAAGGGTGACATTGTTCTAAAAGAAATGTACTCTTTATCTGATTTATGCAACTGTAATCCCTCTATACATCACCTTTATAATAACCATTTTAAAAATGCATTAAATATATAAAATATATTTAAATATATTATATATTTATATAACATATATTCATGTGTTATATTTATATATAAAATATATAATATTCCCCAAACCAGATTTCTTGCAAAAATACATTCAAAACCATTGTCATACTGAATCATCTGCCAGCATAAGCAGGAAAGTCCAAGAGACTCATATCCAATTAGCCACTAGAAAACCAGAAGTGATGCTGTTGCTCAAGTTGATAGGGCCCTAGCCTTGAGCTCATGGACAGCACTCAGGCCCAGGGTTCAAGCCCCAGAACCAACAAAAAAAAATGAATAATAAGCAGATGGCATCCTTTGTGACTCTGCCTCTTCCTTTGCTAATTTTTCAACCATCCTGGCCTACTAGCTCTCAGTTACTTATAGTCAAGTAAACATAAAAGTCAGGCAGAGTAATGTAAATAAACAACATTAGGGAAAGGTACAGGTTCCTATCATAGTGATTTTTCATATCTAAGTTTGGAAAAGATGACAAGTAGTTACATCTTGAGATGAAGAAAAAAGCCTTCAATATAAAGCTAAAGACCCAAGTACCATGCTAACCAAGTACATTAAAGAAAACGAAATCTGTCTGTGGAGACAATCCTGCATCATGAGCATCATCCTCTACTATAGAGATATATGGATATGTAACTACATCTTGTGGCTCAGACATTCCTGAACACAGAAATAACTCAATAAACTGATGTACTTTCTGATTCTTAACTTTCTTGTTATAGTTAAATACGAAAGGATCAAATTCTTGGTGATTGCCTTAAAGAATGCTGTGGAAATATATGCCTGGGCTCCTAAACCATATCACAAGTTCATGGCATTTAAGGTAAGCAGACATGTGCTTGGATTTTCAGTTTCAGTTTCACCAATGGTCTGTGCTCCATATAGACCAATTCCAATTTTATTATATTGATTAGACTGTGTGTGTGTGTGTGTGTGTGTGTGCGCGCGCACGCGTGTACATGCACGCACGCCGGTCGGTCATGGAGCCTAAACTCTGGGTCTGGGTGCTGTCCCTCAGCTCTTTAACTCAAGGCTAGCACTCTACCACTTGAGCCACAGCGCCACTTCCAGCTTTTTCTGCTTATATTGTGCTGAGGAATCTAACCCAGGTACTCATGCATGCAAGGCAAGGCAAGCACTCTACCACTGAGCCACCTTCCCAGCCCTCCATTAGACTTTTTAAAGTGTTTCTTGGACTTACTAGAAGAGTAAATATTTAAAATGTCATATAATTTGTCAAATTAAAACTTGTATTTGACCTCCATTTGAGGTCTAATAATGACTGACTTCAAGAGGCATTTTTTATGGAATCATTACCAATTACACAATATTGATATATCATCATTATTAAACAGGGCTTCTTGAGTACTGCCTGGTGTTTTGTCTAACAAAAGTAGACTGTTGGCATCACTTCTTATCAGTGGAGTTGTGGCTCAAGTGGTAGAGTGCCAGCCTTGAGCAAAAAAGCAAAGCAAGTGTGCAAGCCCCTGAGTTCAACCCCAGTACCAACACAAACCTTCTAATCTCAGTTGATGTTCACAGATTCCCTTTATCAGTGTCTCTGAACTGGATACTTAACGTAGTCTCTTATAGAAATTACTTTCTTGGTATTTTTTTACCTTATATTTATCATAGCTGGATTGGTCACTCCACAAGAATGAGTTATGGACATGCTACTACTGACCCCAATTCATAAAAAGCTGCCCCCAAATTCCAGGACTAGTACTTTCAAGCACCTGATTGGTTTGGCACCACATAGTCTAGCCATATCCAGTGTGAATCTCTCCTCTCCTTCCCTCCTCCTCTCCCTCCCCCCCCGCACACACCCCCCACATCCCCCCATACACAGAGTTTTTCTCATCTTCCTGATTATTGCCTCCCTTCCTCTCTTTTCTCCTGTCACAAAACCTTCCCTGGGAACACTGTCAGCCCTTTTGTGGCTCTGAATGTCCCCATTTCTATCTTATTTCGTTGGTGCAGGTAGTCCACCTGTGATGTATTCTGGAAGATAAATTCAACAATGGAAAAACACTACCATCCATATTCCACTTTCATGGAATGAAATTGTTGCAATGCATTAAGGTTCAAAACCGCTAGGAAACGACTCCTAAAAGCTAATATGTACTGCTGATCTGCACAAATCTCTCCAAAAAAGCTTTTCAACCAAAATCCCATTCCCATTTTGATTGTTAAGTCATTTCTGTCAGTGTTCAACAAGGCAAATGAGAAAGTACAAAATACTCAGTTCTGCACACCAGACCCAGCCTGGAAAGAGGGAAGAACAAAGGCCTAAATCTAGCAGGGATAGGACATAAGGTGCATACTTCCTGTGATGTGAGAATGATATTAACACAGATGAACATAAACAGATGATAGGAGGCCTGTCTCAAATCTTCCTCTAGGTTTCAGGACCCAGAAAGGTGCCAGATGATTAAGTCATAGTAAAATGCAACAGAGGTGATGGGAAGGGAGAAATGAGAGGGAAAGAAGGACAGGCCTACACTAAACAAAAGAAAAGAAATATAAACTTCACCTGATGTAGAAGAAATAACATATTGTCAAAGCTCATAGAATTCACAAACTTTATGGACCACGATAATGACAATTTGCCTTGTGAAGGTTAAAATGTGTTTGTGACTTTAACTAAGTGTCACTATTCCACAGTACTGTGAAATATGTGAAATTTATATAATCACCTAATCTCAATTTTTTTAAAAAAGTGAGAGAGGGATGGGTTAGGAGCAATGGGTGACAATGTTGTCAGACAGCTTGTACTCATATACTGTTTTGTAGAAAGGGAACTTCTTTGTACAACTACTTAAAAATATAATTAAAAATGTACAAAAGAGCAACATTGTACTTATAAACTGATTTGTTGAATGGTACTCTTTTGTATAATTAAATATAATAAAAATATAATTTTTTAACTGCAACAGAGGAACACTTCATAGCTAGCTCGTGCATGGGTGGGCCTTGGGTCCAAGTATACAGAATCTTGATTAACTTGCTAGAGCTCTCATTTCCTCTTTTCTAGTTAAACTCCAGTAGGCAATACAAAGCATGAGTCTTGTGTTTCATCTTCACCTACTCTTAACACCCAAATTTAAAGTTATTAAAGTACTACTCTGACACCCACTCAATCATAGAAAGAAAACTAACCAAAGCATTCCCACTAATTCTGAACAGGTTTAGCAGCTAGCAGGCCCTCGTTACCTAGCCCAGGCTTTTCTGAAAAGTAGAAAGCATAGATAGGCCTGATTGCTACAGGGGCCAGAGGGGAAAAAGAGTAACTGGATCTTCTCTGGAGGACAAAGGCCAAAAATAAACAGGAAAGAACAGCAGTACCCACAGGTACCAGGTTTTTAATATACAATTGGCACTATTTAAATTGACAGCTATATTCTATGTCCTGGAGGACAGGAGGTAGAAAAAGAAACAGAAATGAATCAAAGTCCAGGATGGGAGTCAAACTTAAGTAGAAGAGATATCTTCTAGCTTTTCAACAGCTTTTCAACTGAAGGAAAGTGAAGTGAATATTCCCTAGACAGTGGCTAAAGGAAATCATTAAGATAACCTCTTTGAATGATGTAGATACTAATGGGGGAACTTTTAAAGTCTTTTGCAGATCTCCAACACAAGCCTCTGCTAGTTGATCTCACTGTAGAAGAAGGTCAAAGATTAAAGGTTATTTTTGGCTCACACACTGGTTTCCATGTAATTGATGTTGATTCGGGAAACTCCTATGATATCTATATACCATCTCACGTAAGTATCCAGAGCCAGGGTTCTCTGTCTACTGGCCTTTGTGGAAAAAGGATTTGGTTTTATATGTATTCAGTAGAAGTTATATAAACTTACTTATCAGTAACAGATAAAATGTTTTTAATAAGGGGCTGGGAAGGTGGCTTAGTGGTAGAGCACTTGCCTTGCATGCCTGCCTCAGGGTTCGATTCCTCAGCACCACATAAGCAAAAAGAAAAAAGCCAGAAGTGGTGCTATGGCTCAAGTGGTAGAGCACTAGTGCTCTACCACTTGAGCTGAAGAGCTGAGGGACAGCGCCCAGGCCCAGAGTTCAGGCCCCATGACCGGACTCAAAAAAAAAAAATGTTTTTAGTAAGTAACACATGTAAAGCTAGCTAATTTTTATTACTAATTTTTTTTACTTCCTAAAACTGGAATAGAGTGGAAATAATAGAAATTATTAGATGATTACTCTATTGTCTCTGGACTTTAGACATTAAAATACATAAAATTGTTTCCTTTAAGGGTATACATTTGTATAATCTATGAGTTTCAATTTTCAGGGATTTGTTTTTAAAGAGACATTGGCTCATTATATGTGGGAGGAGAATGTCCATCAATAGTCAAGTTCTAATTTTTTCAAAAAATGTCTTATCTACTAGTTTTAATTTGTCTTACCATTCGGAAGGCAGTGTGCTATAGTAGAGTTAGATACACTGGAGCTCAGTGTTTCTACCATGCATGAGCTTCACAAACAATGAAAGACTTCAACTTTCACATCTGTAAAATGGGAATAAAAAGACCTATCCTAGGGCTGGGAAGGTGGCTCAGTGGTAGAGCACTTACTTTGCATGCTCAAGGCCCTGGGTTCGATTCCTTAGCACCACATAAGCAAAAAGAAAAAAGCCGGAAGTGGCGCTGTGGCTCAAGTGGTAGAGCGCTAGCTTTGAGCTGAAGAGCTGAGGGACAGTGCCCAGGCCCAGAGTTCAGGCCCCATGACCGGACCCAAAAAAAAAAAGACCTATCCTATAGGATATCGATCAAACATATCTAGCACAGGGCCTTACAAATTGTAGTTCTTTTTATTAATATAGTATTCAAATTACTATACATTCCTTAAAGTATAACTAGGGAAATGCTTATTAATCCTCTTATTAGAACTAATGCAATGTTAACATTATATCATGTAGCACATAATCACAAGGCTAACATACAGTAGAAACTGCCAGGGAAATCTAAGACTTAGCCCATTGTTGACTGCTATTTTGAGAACTTGAAGACATTTTGTGAGTGTGTGGTGGTCCTGCGGCTTGAACTCAGGGCCTGGGCACTGTCCCTGAGCTTCCTTTGCTCAAAACTAGTGTTCTACCACTTAAGCCACAGCTCCACTTCTGGCTTTTTTGGTAATTTATTGGAGACAAATTTATTGGAGATATTTTAGCCTATTGAGTAGCTAGGATTACAGTTGTGAGCCACCTGTGTTCAGATAAGAGCTTGAAGAATTTAAAGTACAATCCTTTGTAAAAGTTGTTTTAGTACTTTATATACAGACATGCACATGTACAATTATCACTCATCACTGCAATACAGTCGTTTGCCTGTTTGGAAGTAGTGTGGTCACAGCTGATGCATTCTTGAAACCATCTCCATCCCACACTCCTGTGCACAGGGACCTGAGAACCTGGGGGCCACAGTAGACCACCTCTCTCTCTCAATCTATACATAGTTTAGTAGTAGTATTTTTTTTCAATATGAGATCATGTAACTTTTTTTTCTAAACAAACTATTCATTTGGATTATTCTGGCAATCAGGCACCCAGATAAGTAATCTGGATTATATACTCATAGTCTGATAGAAGACTTGAATTCTCCTCATGTTTACTTGTTCTGGTGGAAAACAAATACATTTCAATGTCTGGAAAACATGCATTCAACTCCTAATTCTACCAGCAAATACCAGCACAGCTCTGGGCAAGTTACAGAACACTCTTGAGATGTAGTTTTCTCATGTGTACACAAGATAACAGTAGCACTGTTGTGAGAACTAGAAATCACATACATAAATATAATTGATCCAGTGATCGGTACAGGCTAGGTGCTCCATGGATACAGGTCACCGTTAGTTGGACCAATTAATTGGATTCTTGATCTAGCAACTTCCGTTTATCAGAACATTGCACAGATCAGTAGCTGATTATGTTTAACAAAGAAAATTTCTATCTCTAGAGTGAAAATGGGGGAAATACTTTTTTTCACCTCTTAGAGCTAAAAGTCAAAGGGTTGTCTTATTTAAAAAAACAATAATGCTTTGCCTTTCTTTGTCTTCTAGATTCAGGGCAATATCACTCCTCATGCTATTGTCATCTTGCCTAAAACAGATGGAATGGAAATGCTTGTTTGCTATGAGGATGAGGGGGTATATGTGAACACCTATGGCCGGATAACAAAGGATGTGGTGCTCCAATGGGGAGAAATGCCCACGTCTGTGGGTAGGTTAACCATTCCTTATCTCCTTCAACAGTTACACCCCCCAAATGAAACAAAAGTCAAGAAATGTGAAACAACCATTTGATTCCACACCAAAAAAAAAAAAAAATCTGTGAATAACACTTGTAAGACTTGCTTTGTCTGTTTATCTCAAATCATTTGTCATTTTTGTGGTTAAGATGTGAACAGATGCTGTGAGTTATTGCCTATCTAATGTTTTTAATGCAGTTTTGGAAATTCCTTTTGACAGCCTACATTCATTCCAATCAGATAATGGGCTGGGGCGAGAAAGCTATTGAGATCCGGTCAGTGGAAACAGGACATTTGGATGGAGTATTTATGCATAAGCGAGCTCAAAGGTTAAAGTTTCTATGTGAAAGAAATGATAAGGTAAATCCGTTTCAACATTTGCATTAGTGTTTGCATTTTAAGAGACCACCAGGTACCTGTGAAACCTTCATTTTCCTTTATACTGATTTAAATCACCTCTGTGTTAAACAGTCAATATTATCTTAAAATGGCATTATTTGGTTTGGTTCACATGAACACTCAAAAGTATCATATCAAAATGAACATAAAACATCTAGAAATATCTTGTAAACTTTTGTGGCCAGTAGGCCTTGTAGTAACGCAGCAGTTACCCCAAATTCGCCTAGGCACTTAGCACAGTTGGCCCATCATTAATCATCTCATAGTGGGTCACCTTTACACTTCCATTTTTAGGCTTTTCATAAAGTTTCTATCTGGATCTAATTAATTAAAAAATCTGACATGCAGAAAGAAATATTGACTTTTAAAGTGTCACTTATTACTTAAAAAAAAAAATCCACACTCACAAACTCAACTAGTGCCATGTCCTGTGTCATTCCAGCCATGTTGCTTCCAAAACGTCAAAGGGGGATTGTTTTCCAGTGAAAGTGCTGTGTCCATCTGGCATGACTGATCACCTCAGAGGGGAATCCTGAAGCAATGTCCTTCATCTAGAGTAACCTAGAGTTTTTAGAAGTCAGGCTATAATGTACTCGTGAATCCATCCTTTGTAGCTACACCTAACGCAACAGCACTGAACCCAAAGCAACAGCCAGAAATACCCATAGTTAAATCCTGACTTGCTCTGATTCCCCTGAGACCAGGCTGGTCTTTGTCCAGTCCTGGTAGTACAGGTCTGGACTATTTGACTGGCCAAATACTCTGACCCATGTGGTCTAGATGGACAACAGCTGTGCATGGCAAGGATGGAACCAGGGACTTAATAAATCATGTCTGAAAACAGATCTAACTAGTAAGACTCCACCATTTACCCAGTTTCTGGGGAATCATACAACAAGGAGTGATTTGGGCATGGACACCCCACACTCTGGTTCGTTGATGATTTACCCTATCAGTCCTATTCCAAATCAGACCCATACCCTCGGAGAAGGCTAGGACCAGGCCAGTACCAAGGACCTGAGATTTAGAGCCCAAGATCCCCAAACTAGAAAGAACAGCATTGCTTTCTTTCATTGTGGTTTTATACAGGCCCTCTCTGTCCTGTATTTTGATTCACTGACCCTAAGAGTAGCTCTACCTTCATATGTAGCATTAGCTGATGACAAAAATTTCCACAGGCTTCTTACGAAGTTTTTGGGAGAGAACATTCTCCCAAAAGAGCCGTGGAAATGAATTAGCAGAGACTTTATACTAGTGACAAAAGCAAATGCCTTGGATCAAAGTTAGGTGTTAGCTGACTGAAGGGCTATGCCACAGCCCAAAATATTATTTTTCCTGGGGCAGTGGTTCACTGACATTCAGCTCAAGCAATCAGTACCCCCAAATTTTGCTTACTTCTCCCAATCATTTGATAGAATGATTGAGCAGATTCAGACCCCCTAGATTATGGTTCTGCTTATTAATACCATTATCTCATTTGACCTGGGGTGTGCCAGCATCTGCAGAGAAATTATTAACTCCTGAAATGGCACACTGAATAGGCATTCAACATCTTAACCTGTCTGACCACATTTTAAATCCTGAAAATTTAAAACAAGTTGTACAGTGGCCAGTAGGCATGAAATTTGCCTGTAACTTTGAAAACTTGGGAAGATTCTCTTCCATCCTGAAGTCTCCCTTTTTGTTACTTATAAGGGAAAGAAAGGGTGTCTTTGTGCCTTTGTAGAAATCATCAGTGGCCCAGGCCACATTATCCTAGCACAAAATTCCCTCTTCAAATGTGAACCTTCAAAAAGATGTTTCAAGTCATGATAAAGCAACTGAAGAGTCCTTGGAGGCCAGTACTGCAATAATACTGATAATAGTGATATCAATAAAACAGGACTGTTTATATAAGATGCACTCTTGAGTCATTATATAACCACTGGCCATTGAGTCTTAAGAGCTGACACATGTCAAGGATAGAACATATGAAAGGAAGTGGATGGACAGTTGGAAAAAGAGGGGAAAAAAACCATTCAGTTGAACTAACTTGTTTTTAATTTCAAACAGGTATTTTTTGCATCCGTGCGATCTGGAGGAAGTAGCCAAGTGTTTTTCATGACCCTCAACAGAAATTCCATGATGAACTGGTAACAGAAGAGCACTTGGCACTTATCTTCATGGCGTTATTTCTAATGTAAAAGAACATAACTCATGTGGACTTATGCCAGTCTAGAGGCAGAATCAGAAGGCTTGGTTGAACATACTGCTTTCCCTTTTCCTGTCCCTCCACCCTTCCCAATGCAGTCCATCTTTCAGTGTTGCAGCCTGGTTGAGAAGGAGAGAAAAAGTTGGCAGGAATGTCTGGGAGATCCCCAAGGATGCTGCGTTGTCTGTGGACAGAGATGGACCATGTGCCCTTCAAAGTTAGGGATAGAAACAAATATTGTGTGCTCTTATGATTAAGCTGTGTTATGGTGGCTTTTGAGTTTTGTTTTGACCTTTTTTCCTTTACCCCCTAACTTTGTAAGAATGGGGAGAGAACGCATACTGAGAAAATGAGTCTGTCTTTAATTCTGTCTGCCTGCTAGTTTTAAGTATATGGTATGTTGTAAAATTTCTAATTTCTGATGGTGAGAGACAGCACAATAAATGTACCTAATCTCCTTACAATGAAGGCCATAACAACATTAGTGGGGTGATTTAAGAACTCTTTTGCCTTCACCAACCCCAGGTTGCTTTTTGATAGCAACTGGCTAATGAATTTTTAAGAGAAGAAAAATACTAGTTTTCCCCTCTTTTGGGAAATAGATTTTAAATGGCTAAACTACTAGCCTTAGTCTAATAAAATCAACTACTGCTTTGTGAGTACAACTGGCCATATTTTCCTATGGTCTTTATAGAATGAAGTGCTGAGTGGGATAAAAACCCAGCGAGTGGAGTGGGCCTAGAGATTGAGGATGCTGTGATGCAAATTCCCTCAGCCATTATGCAACAGATCAGGGCAGCAGATGGGAAAGACAGATCAGGCCAGACAGAAAGAGCTTCTGGGAAACAAGCTTAGACATCTATGTAAATACACACACCTCCTTTTTTTAAAATGCACAAAGCCTCCCAGTTAAGAGGTCACTTGATTTGAGCTTAGCTAGAACTGAGATTGATGAGTTCTTTCTGGGAACTGGGGAATGCATGACATCCAGGCTCTGGACATTCCCAGCTCTCTCCTGAGGGTGCCACTTTCTCAAGATGAAAACTGTGACCGCAAAGAATTACTAAAGAAAGCTGCCCATGCTCTCCCTGGTTGGGCAAGAGAAGAAGCTACAGTACTAAGCCTGCCTGAGACACAGTGGCATCATTGGCTCAGATTTTAGAGAACTTGAAAGCAAGGCTTTGGCCAAAATTCTGAGACCCTAATCACTTTACCTTCCTTCAAATTTCCCAACATACAGTAAACAACATCCATGCAAAGATAAGTATGTATTTAGTTCAGGTTGACTTGTGTCTTTATAAACTCTTATTCGAATGATTTGAACTTTTACGTGACTGTCTGGGATTTTTTTCCAAAGCTACAAGCATGGCCGCCTGTGGTATCAAGGTGTTGCAAAACAATATCTGTGTTACGCTTCCTGTTTTAACCTACCTCGTTTTGTTTGTTTTTGTTCACTGTTCATCACAGCAGTGTTATCTCCAGGAGACATATAGAGAGCTCAACTGGCAATCTCAGGTGTATTTAATATTTAAAAAAACAAAACAGTAGTTGACTAAATTGTTCTTTAAAAAAAATGAGGGGAAAAAATCCAAGGACAGAAACCAATATGCTTGTTTTGGGAGAAAGCAAATATTGTAAATGAATTTTTAAAAATAAATAAAGCCTATGATCCTGTGGATTTTGTCTAAATACATGAGCAGCTGATATACTATTAATGAGAACGAAGCCTACATTAGGAAAAAATGGGGCCATTTCAATCTGGTAGTTTGGGCAAGAGGGGAGGGAAGAGGGATATTCTAGGTTCTGGACTAAATGATTATGTCCTCCCTTCCCAAAAGGTGGTTGTCATTTGCATTCATTTTAAGCAGGTAACACCCAGGAATGAAACAGAATTTTCTTAAGGTGACACCAAGATGTCCCCATCACATTCCCTTTAGCTCTCAAAAGTAATGAAATCCTCCCGTTCTCATTTTTACTGCTGTGGTGATGCTGCTGAACAATGCTATCTCTACAATTTTCATGCAACAAATTCAACAATAAAACTTTGGATTGAATCTAGCAACTACTGTAATTGAATGCCAACACGGACAAAATATATTATTTGGGTCTTGTCTCCAAATGTGATTGCCACCAGCTCTTTATATTGCTGCTGTGGTATTTTAAATCAGAAGCTTCTTGAAATTATGTTGCAAACTGATCTTTGTTTTTATGTTTCATATTGTTGTTGTTCTTTTTATTTCTAAGTGATAAGTTTGAAACACACAGCTTTAAATGATTTTTTTATTGTGGGATTTTTGGGTACAGTTAAGAAATAAAAGGGATTCATTGTGTTTAAACATAAGGTAGTTTGTGAATGTATTTTTTAAAACCTAGATTCACTGAAACAAAAAGATCATAAGAAAAACTATAATGCAGTCTTGTTTACAGTATGTACAGTGACATAACATAGAACATGAGCTTTTCTGGTGCCAACAAAAATAAAACACAGATGTTAAACATCAAGTCATGCCTTTTATATTTTTGTACAAACATTCTACAATGAATATAAGGCCAACTCAAATTTAAAAGGGCCTCCACAAATATGTGCTCCTTAATACCTACTTGTAGAATTCTTTGAAGTTTTTTCCTTCAAAAATAGACATTCCAGCTAGGCACTAGTGACTCATGCCTGTAATCCTAGCTACTTAAGAGGCTGAGATCTGAGGATCCCAATTCAAAGCCAGCCCAAGCAGAAAAGTCCCTGTGAGACTCTTTTTCTCCAATTAACCACTCAAAACTGGAAGTAGATCTGTGGCTCAAAGTGATAGAGTGCTAGCCTTGAGTAAAAGAGCTGAGGGACAGTGCCCAGTCCCTGAGCTCAAGCGCCACAGCACCACCAACAAAAACAAAAATAAAAACAAAAACAAAAACTAGGTCATCTTCTATCACGACAGGATTCGGCCCTGACACAGTAAGCCAAGACCAGGTAGAATATATGAGATTCTTGTCCTTATAGTTCATTCATACCATTCCTAATTTTTTAGTTTGATTCTAATTCTTTTTATGGAGGGGGATACACTTCACCTCTCTTAAAGCATCATCACAAAAATGTCTTTCATTTTGATATTCCTAGAGGCATAGTCTCTTTTTATTTCCTTTCAAAGAAAGCTTTAAGTTTTGCTACATCTCTTAGTCCTTGCTTCAAAAACTGGATAATCGTCTACAAGCCCACTGTGTCTGCTCACACCATAATTTTGGTTCAGGGTCTGGCATATGAACCTCACTGCTGGTAAGGACAGGATATTGTAGCTTGGATACCTGCATCCTGTGTGTGGGAGACATAGCTGAACTATACAGCTCTTTAATAATGAACCTTCTCATATCATTTCCATTTAGATCATTGTCAATACATACAACATAAATGAAGACAAGTCACACTGAGTTCCATTTAAAATCTGATGGCCCTGTTTAGCTAGGTCTCATTATTTTTCTTAAAAACTTTTAAGTAATGCTTAAGAAGACCTAGAACTCTTTTTTTTTTCAACCAAGTAGATTAAGGTATGGGTAAAATCTCACAAGGGTAGACTGACAATAGATTGACAGGGGCTCCATTTTTCTAACACTTTGACACTGCTTTGTGTTGTAAGATGCACTCTTTACACTGCATCAAGTACATGTATTTAAAAACATCTTAATTTCTGGATGTCACAACCTACTAACAGTTTTCTGTCTGCTCTTGTGACTCATTGGTAATTGTGTCTCAGTTCCTCCTATGCAGATTAGAAAAAGGTGTGATATTCAGGCTAGAGTCATTTTGGGTTTGTCCTCTAGCAGACAAGAAAAGGCTGACCTCACATTCCATAGTAAAAAGAAAAAACAGTTTTTCCTACTATTATTGTGTACCAGTTCCTGTGCCTGGAATCTCCTAGTGTGGAAGAGCTCTTTGTGTTAGTGGCGTGTGCTGTCTTTGAAAGTCTGCTTGAAGAGGCATCACTTGCATTTGTGCTGATTGCTTTAAAATGTAAGAGTGCTATGTAATTTTTAAGAAAAAAGACAGTCATTAGTCAAACATTAATCCCAACTAGCTGCAAGAAAACATGAGAAAATGCACAACATGCTGATGATGATTCTGAACCACCCTGCCGTGTTCCCTGTATCTCAAAATCCCCTCAGGTGCCATATTCTGAGTATCTCAATAGTTTCTGTAAACTATTAGATAACTTTCAATTCATTCCTCAAAAATTTAAATCTAAATAAATCAAATAAAACCTACAAAAGAAGCAATTAGCCAAAAACTAACCCCACTAAGATAAACTAATTACAATATAAACTCCAAAAAGGAAAGTCTATAAATTCAGTTTACTCTGCCTGCCAATACATTTCATAAGTGCCAGTGTATATGGACTTGGTTAGTATAGCAGTATCAGCAACTCCAAAAACGGCTGTCATTTCATTGGGTTTCATAGGAACTGATCTCTTTTTCAGGAGCCCCACCAAAGAACAAACACACTTGAGAATTTGCAGGTTCAAAATTGATAGCTTACACATTTCTGCCAAATATTTTCCATGTTGTATCACTGTCCTGGGAATTTTTCCATAGACAACTACAATATTCAACAATTTGCATAGCATGAAACAGTACAAGATAATAACCTTGTGCTTTAATCTTTATTCTTCTACACATATTAATTCATGAAGGATCAAAATTCAACAAAATAAAATTCTCTCCTTGCAAGTATTTTTCAACAAAAATTCCAGGATACTGTTTGAACTCTTTTTAAGCCCAGGTCAAAGTTTTGGACTCATGTCTATGATGCCAAACATTTAGATAAAAGCCAGAAAATACAATTAAAGACAAATTTTCCAGATTTTTGGCTTTGTGTAGTTCTCTTCAACCTAATTCACTCCTTGCATGAGACAATTTAGTTTTGATGGCTTATTTTAATCAACACCAAGTTGCATTGTACTAATGAAACCAATCAAATACTGGTGGAGAGGTCAGTTTTCATTTCTGGCAATGGATCATTTATTTGTATAGGTTCTGTTCCTGTCTTTACCTCTTCCCCTGGGATAAGTTTTAAGGATTAGTCATTTGAATCATGGTTTAAGAAACCTCAGACATGACCCTCAATCAGACCTTTAAATGATAGGTGGTTGCAGATAATAAGATGACAGCCTGGGTGAAGTTTAAAACTGGATGTTGTCAAAGTATTTTGTGTGTTTTAGCTGTCATACTTACAATATTAACATAAGTGTAGAAAGACACCAAGTTACAATATAAAAAGGGAAAATTATGGTTTTGCCATACCTACAACTGTTTTCATTTTTAAAAAAACCTTAGTTTTTCAAGTATTCTAAATTGTCAAAAAATTGCTAACTTAGTTATATTTGTGTATCTTCATGGCATGCTTTCCAACCTGATACTTTTTAGTTAATTTCAAGTCGCTTTTATCTACATATGTACAATAACTCTTCAAAAACTACTTTCTATATTTGTTCCAAGTAATCAGAAATGCTTTGGTAGCCCCCTAAGCCTATGTCTTCCCATACATGTAATGAAATATTATTTTATGTTATCTCTATCAAAATATGCATACTGAGTTACTAACAGTAGTAGGATACCTGTTTGGTCTACTTCTAGACTATGGTCTCTCCTTGTTCCTCCTATCACCCACTGCTTCTAAAGCTCTTGCCACCCTTGCATTACCCTCAGTCATCCCTGCTCATTGCTCAAGTATTTAGTGCTGGGCTCAGTGTTTCCTCCAACACCAACATTTCTAAACTTGTATTGATTTCAGATCTGAGATGCTCCTGCAAATATCCTGGCTTCTAAATTTCCCAAACTTATCCAGTGAAACTTATTGCCCATTACTACATTAGTTCCATAAGTGACCGGGGAAGGTTTTCAACATTTGTTCTAGGTTACATCCACCCAACCACTCCTATAAAAACCACTGTCTCCTCATATTGGAGGAGTTCATGACATTCATGCTGCAGTGTCTCCTGTGTTATAGATACCCTCATGGTCTCATTACCCACTTCTAACTACAACCTTCTCTGCTCCCCTTCATAGAAGATTCCCCATGAGGAGTTGCATATATTCAAATATCTGAATTTCTCTCCTTGGTCCTTTGATCTCTACCATGCATGGTAGCTCTTGCTAAGAACCTAAGCGATGTCCTGGCTATCCCAGTGCAATGGTCAAATCTTTACCTGTAGTCTGACTTACCCATTGTCTTAGCACAACTAATTACTACTTCTTGAAATATTTCCTCAGCTCTGAAACTTCCTTGGGTTCTTCCACCTCCCTCACCACTCCTCAGTTCCTTGCTAAGCTCCCTAAGTATCCCAGTACTGGGCATCCCTGTCTAAGTGACCTCTTCCAGGCTTGGGGCTTTAAAAACCATCTATGAGAGGATAAACCTAATTTTTTACCTGTAGCCCAATCTCCTTCCTGCCAGATTTTTATGTCTAATAAAAAAGAATTGTACAGGGAGGTTACAGTTCCAATGTCCAATTTCTTATTAGCATCTTCATTAGTATATGCAACTAGTATCTCAAACTTGATATGTCCCAGCTAATTTGTGCCCATCCACCAATACATTCTTACTATATTTCTTCTTTTTTTTTGGGGGGGGGTCCGGTCATGGGGCCTGAACTCTGGGCTTGAGCACTGTCCCTAAGCCCTTCAGCTCAAGGCTAGTGCTCTACCACTTGAGCCACAGCGCCACTTCCTGCTTTTTTCTTTTTGCTTATGTGGTGCTGAGGAATCGAACCCAGGGCCTCGAGCATGCAAGGCAAGAGCTTTAACCACTGAGCCACCTTCCCAGCCCACTATATTTCTTCTTATAGCAGCAAAATATCAGCTTCTTTCATCCACACAAGATCTTGTTGCCCGTATTTTTTGTCTTTTATATAACACAGCCATAACAATCCATTTTTTTAGAAATCACGCTTCCCTTTCCTTCAGATACAGGCTCAAGCCAGTTGCTGACATGGTACTTTTAAAACATAGGCCAAAAGTCAGGTCACACCTATAATCTTAACTATGCAGGAGGCTGAGATGTGAGGATCTCGGTTCAAAGCCGGGCAAGAAAGTCCGGGGGACCCTTATCTCCAAATGATTACCAAAAAGCTAGAAGTGCACCTTTAACTCAAGTGGTAAAGCACTAGCCTTGAGGGGAAAAAAATGCTCAGGGATAGCATACAAGCCTGGTGTTCAAGCCTCAGGACTGACACATACACATTTAAAAAAAAAAAAAACTTTTTTAAAGGAAAAGCAAGAAAAAAAAAGGAAAGAAAAGAAAAATAGGCCAAGGTATATCACCCTCCGCTAAGACATCTTGCCTTCCCACCTCATTCAGGCCAATAGCCTTCTATGGCCATTAAGGCCATAGAAAAAAATATACATCCCATCTTTTTCCCTACCACAGCCACCCCTTGCACTTCACTGACGTCATCCACTTTGCTCTACTTTGCTCCAGCATTGCTGGCCTTCTTCAAAGCACTCTCCTCTCTCAGTGGCTCTGCCCTTTCTATTACCAAGTCTGAAAACCTTCCCTTCCTCTGCCTGGTTTGTTTCTTCCCTTCCTTTATGTCCTATGCACAAATAATTATTTACTGACAGAGATTTATATACAATAACCTCCAGCATCTCCCCCAGGTCATCTTTAACTTTATTGTCTTTCATAGAACCTCTCACTGTCTACTCTCTTCACTAGTTAATACAGTACATCAAAGAACAGTTAGCAAATAGGAATCAGTAAAGTTTGCTGGATGAATGAAAACAAGTAAAAACCATGTCATAACTAAAAATGTTTTATTTAATTTCAGTATCAAAACAAAAATCTGTCTCCAAAGTCTGTATCATACAACTGTAGCTTTGCTTTCATGTAGAAAATAGAAAACCCTATAGATTTCCTTTCTGAAAAAGTCATTATGGAGGTCATATGTTTCTGGCCCTGGCTGTATTCTCTTGCTCTATAAATAAACTCACAAGTTGCAAGACTGGAAAGGAGATTGTTATACAGAATCTTAAGAAAAACAACATATCAAAGCTCTTAGATTTATACAGATAAGGATCCATCATTTTAAGCTATGCCACTGAGTTCTTGGCTGTGGGAAGAGGATTCTGAACTTTGTTTTCTGTTCTAAATGTTTAAAAACCACAAAAAAAAAGAGTAAGCAACAATAAAAGTATCTTTCTGCCAAAAAGCCTAATGACATTTGAGTTTTAATAACCTTCCAAATGACAATAGTTCTGAGACCTCTCTAACAGTCTCTGGGCATCTGTATAATACTTGTCACGTATAATACTCATTACTGAATGTTGCATGACGTTTCACTGTAGGATACTGACACATGCCTTCTGATGAATTTATTGTTTCATTCAGTCATGTAAAGGCCAGCCTTGTAGATTCAAGTTGTTCAATCATGTATTTTCCTGCTCACTTAATAAAAGGAATATTTAAAAAAATAAAGAAGGAAGACAGTAAAATGATGTAATCTGAAGCAGATAACAATGAAACAATTTTTTGGTACTCTTGTTTTCTATGTCTTTTCACAAAGATTCATGGTGTGCAACTTACTCTAAATAGCCGCATCAACATCTTTTTAATATTTTCCAGAATCAAAAATATTCTGGGGTTTCATTGTGCTTAGCTGAGGATTCCTGAAGTATACACACACACACACACACACACACACACACACACGACACTGGTTCCCAGTACAGAGGGAAAAATGGAAAACAGATGCTAAGAAATGCCAGGGTCATTGTGAACAATCTAGATATCAAAAGCTCTGCTTATTAAGATACAAAATGAATTTGCAATAATTTATCTAAAAATACTTTAGTATTGGTTTTCTTTAAAATTACATTTCAGCATCTTAGCTCCATGTTTCCATTTATTTATTTTTGCTGGTCCCGAGGCTTGAATTCTGGGCCTGGGCACTGTCCCTGAGCTCCTTTTACTCAAGGCTAGCCTCTACCACTTGAGCCACAGTGCCACAGATGGCTTCTTTTTTTTTTTTTTTCTGTGATGTCTCATGGACTGGCTTCAAACTGCAATCCTCAGAACTCAGCTTCCTGAACAGCTAGGATTACAGATGTGAGTCATCACTGGTGCCCGGCTCATGTTTCCATTTTTAATAAGCAAGTAAGTCTGTGATTTGTGATAATAACTTGAGTTAATGTCAACTCCCTTCAAAAATAATGAAGAAAAAAAACTTTGAACTTAAGTTTCCAACATTCAAAGTTAAATCATGAATTAAAGTCTTTATAAAGATCAGGTATAGCAGTAATAGGTCTGACCAAATGATCCCAGATCATCACTTATTTTATCCTATTTAATAAAGGATAAAACTAGAAGGTATTGCTCAAGCAGAACAACACAGAACAGTCATTTACAATTGGAGCCTATAACTAGCACAGGCCAAAGTTATCACCAGTCAACGCAAAATAGCCAAAGAAAACAATGTAGGAAGTTTTCTACAACACTCATTGATGGCCACTGGAGATGGTACTCTCATGTAAGTATTGAAATACATTTGATAGTTGAGACTAATAAAGGATAACTGTTCAGTTTATCTGTTGGCAGTGCTGAGATTTGAACTCAGAGCCTTGCACTTGCTGGGCAGGTGCTCTATAAGTCATGCGCCCAACCTTTGTTCATTTTTATTAAGTGTTCTAGTTTGTTCATTTTATTAAGTGTTCTAGTTGGTGCCTGATTTCCAGTCCTCATAAAGATTTTGGGTTAGGTAAGAGAGGCTTCAGATTTGCTTTTGAAATTTTTCTGGCTGGTAAAACCCCCCCCAAAAAAACGTGACTAGTACTTTTAGAAGTCCATACCTTTCTTCAGCATGGAATACATTATCCTTCAATAATTGAGGACAAACACAAAGGAAAAGCTGCACAACTACAGCATCCTCCAGCATTGGAGCAAAGCAAGCAGCCACCACGTGTCCATGTCTTGGGCTCTTGTTGCTGGCTTAAGTGATGGTGATCTTGTGTGGCATTCCAGAAGATACATTCCAGAACTTTCAATGGGTACCATAAGATACTGTCATTAGCGCTCAGCCACCTTATCACCCAAACAAAGACTGGTTCCCAGCCCTTTACAATAAATATGGTAAGTCCAGATCATACACACCTCAGAAACTCAAAAGCAACAAAAAGTAACACCTCCAAGCAAAACTTTTTTTATAAGCTGTATTTATTTGAAAAGCAACATTTACACATGTCACTTGTCTAAACACACTGTCTGGTAGATGTGTACAGGTGAACTGCTTGCTCCAACTCCCTGCCCTTTTGTGATTCAGAGTTTGGAAGAACTTAAAATTCTTTCTGCAAGAATTGTGTTTGTGTCTTGGTTGTGTTTTATGGCCATATTTGGGAGGAAGGGGTTATGTCCGTCAGTCCTGATACTTAAACTCAGGGCCTGGGTGCTTTCCTTGAGCTTTTTTGTTCAAGGGCAGCATTCTACCACTTGAGCCACAGTACCACTTCCAGCTTTTTGGTGGTTAAAGGAAATAGAATCTCATGGACTTTCTTGCCCAGATTGGCTTCAATCAAATGTGATCCACAGATGTCAACTTCCTGAGTAGCTAGAATTACAGGAGTAAGCCATGAGTACACAGCTATAGCAGTGTTTAATGTAAGAGCATGGCAATGGTCATTGGTTCAGTTCACTTTACTAAGACTGCTCTAATCACTTTTGGATATTAAGGACTCAAAAGACATTATTTTTAGCCAATTATTTATATTCCGTGTTTTTGTTTTCTGTTAAGCATTTGAGGCAGTCATGATTAGCCTTTGATGAGCCACTAGGGCACACATGCCAACATGCCAACTGTTTATCAGATGCCTGTTCTAAAGCAAGTTTCACACTGCATACTAAAGTAGAACCAGCTCATGTACAAATGATCTGCCCTGGAAAATCCGCAGTCTCCTGTGCTTCAAGGGGATGGAGAGGCAAAATTAAAAAAAATAAGCAGCTCAGAGACAATGGCAGACAGTCTAGTATTGATGGGGGATACAGAAACAACTATGAGACCAAAGAGAAAGGAACAAAAAGTTTCCAGGAAGAGGTGGCCATTACCAGCTTATGGAAAAGTCAAGGGAGTTCAAATCCCAGTACCACAAAAAAAATTAAACAGCAAAAAGGATTAGAGTGTGGGTCAAATGGTTGCCTTGTATGCATGAGGTTCTGAGTTCAAACTCCTATGTAACCCCTTCATTTAGAAAAAAAGTGGGGAGTTCTGGGAATGTGGCTTGGTGGTAGAGTACTTGCCTAGCATACATGAAGCCCTGGGTTCAATTCCTCAGTACCACATAAACAGAAAAAGCAGGAAGTGGTGCTGTGGCTCAAGTGGTAGAGTACTCACCTTGAGCAAAAGAAGCTCAAGGACAGAGCCAGACCCTGAATTTAAGCCCCAGGACTGGCAAAACAAAAAGGGGGGGTGGACAACTGAAACTCAAGAGTTAGAAACAACTTGCTCAAGATAGTTAAGAGTGAACAGTTATAGACTCAGAATAAACCAGCTCTTTTGAATTCTAATCTCCTATTTCTTCAATAAAAATGTTCCAACTATAACAAGTAGGTGGAAAGAACCTCTCCTCTCCAACAAGGAATCCTCAGTAATATATCACCAAGGAGTTATCTAGTCTCTGAGACGTCAGAAGTAATGCTTCAGGTATCAATGACAGCACCCTGGGAGAGATTCTTCCTTGGCCTGAAACTAAAAGGAAAAGTGAAAAGGGGAAAGCTGTGAGTGGACATCTGCAGTCCAAATACATTACATGATTTGAGAGGCCCTATGCAAATCAGCCTTTCCAAACTGTTGTTTAAAAAAAAAAAAAAGAGGAGGAGGAGATAGTAAGAATCCCCCACCTGCTTCAAAATTGTGTTTCCCTATCAGATTTTGTAAATTTTGTCAACAGTTGATCTTAAATGCCTATCAAATCCAAGACAAATTTTAGAGAACTTTAGAACAATCATGTAAAAAGAATGGCACTAATATTTTTGAAAGATTACACATCTAAAAAGGGGAAAATGTATGCATTATCTACATCACGCTCCATATTCAAAGTTTTTATTTTCGCCTATCTTCATTCTGTGAAGATCAAATCATTTTTATTGACTTTAATAAAGTCATGTAATGCACATTTATATCATGTGTTTGGGGGTTGATATTTCTGCAATATTATATATTTAGCCTGCTCATCATTGATCTTTAATGATTTTTTAAAATCAATATATCTCTACTTCAATGAAAGGTACTTTACAAAAATGCCTATCTTTAGGCTCAAATATAACCTTACCAATCAAGAAGTAGCTTCTGTGGCAAACTCATATTATCTTCCCTAATCTGTTTCTTTCTCCTACCTTTTCTTTACATTCCAGGTACAATCATCATGGGAGCTCACAATGACCATCAGGAAAAGCAAGACCTTATACATCTAGTATTGAGATACGATCTATTTTGTAACTTTATAAACTCTCAAGCAACCATTTTTGGGGACCTCAGCATCTACAGCAGTTACCTCATCCATAGAGTTGGCTCTTCCGCATCAAATTAAATGACAAGTGAGGGCTAGGTGTGGTGGTTTATGCTTACAGTCCAAGTTCCCTGAGAGATGGAGGTAGGATGATTATCATAGGTTTATAGTTTGAGATTAGCCAGGATACAAGTCCCTGAGTTCACATCCAGTAAAAAGGGAAAGAAAAGGGAAAAGGGAAGATGCTAAGTTAGTCTTCACATAGCAAGAAAGGTGGGGTGCTCTGTGGTAAAGACAAAAAATGGTCAAATCTGTTCTAATATACAATCTTCCTCTTGACCAGGGTTATAATAACCAGAAATGAACTAAAAGGTATTTGTCATTCAGAATACTAACCTCTTGGGAGCAGTCAAAATGCTGCTCAGCGAGAGATCCATCCGCAGCAAGAGCGGAAACACCTGAAAACACAAAATGATAGCTCTCTACGTTACAAATAAAACCTAACCTCTCAGAGACCACAGCCCCAAGTGGTGGAATGGTTCAGGTAGCTTGGAGATCCTCAGCAGCCTTGAAGCAGAGGCTTCTGAACAGACTCCCCAACAATGCCCTAGCTGACCAATTAAATGAAACTTTGTGCTCCCATGGGTGGAAGCAAAGATAATGCCCTAGGTCTACTTTATTCTTGAAAAAGTTCAGTATAGGCTGAAAAGAGTTTGAGAAGACACAGGGAAACAGTGGGAGAAGCCAGAGAAAGGCCAGGATACAGCTCCAGGGCAGATGCCACACCTTGAGAAGAAGGTAGCTGCTACAATCTAGGGCTATACCCTGCAATTGCCCTGAATAGCCAGAGATGCTCATAACATTGCTCTTAGGACTATGAAGCTCTGTTTTCTATAATACACTACCTTCCCCTTTTACATGTTCACATGAATTAAAAAGAAAGAAAGACAGCTTCCTCTTTCCACTATCTACCACTAAGTGACAGGAGGTGACTTCAAATTTTAAGGAAGAAGGATACTATCACTGGCTCTCAATGTATCTGAAGGGATACTAGAAATCTGAATTTAGTAATTGTGCAAGCATTCTGGGGAGAATGGGGCTAACTGAATCTCATTGTGTTTCTTGGAGATCTGTGAGACAAAGGGTACCTGGGTCAACAACTTGCCTGCCACTGACTTTCACCATCTGCTCGTTACAGTACATTCCTGGAACTCTCTGTGGTAAACAGCTGACACAAGAACTGTTTCTCCCTGACTTTGCTCCTTTCATTGGTGACCTATTAGTCAACAACACAGAGAAACACTGTTTGTTAACCTCAACAATGACCTCACGCTCTTTGCTCCTACTTTTTATGTCAATCTCATAAACCTCACTTGGTACCCCACAAATGTGCTGTAAATGGTTTTCAAGGCAATATCAGAAAATAATACAGTGTCTGAAAATAATTAACCTAAAAGCATTAAAGAGACACTCAAATAGAAAGATGCTATAGAATATCATAGCCATTTAAGCATATTTGATTGGAAAATGGTTAGAAACAGAATTTTAATAGACTTAATTAAACTGAGATGATTCAAGAATTGCAAACCCAAATTTTCTGCATGCAACAATACATTCAATTTAGAATTACATCCCTGGTGACTAATTAATTTAGGAGAGTAATCACTGAAAATTAGTCCTAGAAACACAGCTATCAAAGGCATTTGCCACAGATTGTCAAGGTCTGGGTCATGAATACCACAAATACAAGAGCTACTCTAGCACAAAGTGACCCCCTACCTCCTTTCATTGATAATATCACAAAACAAAGTTCAGGATGAAGGAAGGAAAAGCAGCTCATCTAGCCATCATCCTAGGGGCCCAAAAGACCTCATGTTACTTTTTGTTTTTGTTTTTTTTTTTAAGAGAATGTTAAATTAAGAAAAGAGAATCATAGAAATTGAAAGCAAAAAAAAAAAAAAGTAAAGCTGACATCAGCAAACTATTTTATGTACTGGGTTTTGTTCTAAGCTCTAGATCCACAGTAATTTATTTCATCCTTAACGATAATCCCAGAAGCCCATACAATTCCTATCTTGCGGTTTTAAGGACTTAGAGCTTATCTAGTTTGTTTAGCTAATGTCCAGAGAAGTTAAGCAAGACTTGGCTATGGTCAAATAACTCAGCCTTCGCAGAGGGAGACGCAGGGCCAGTGCAATGCTGTTCATCTTGTGAGCATAAATTCCATTTTACAAGATAGGTCAAATTCAGAAGAGATGTAAAATAAAATATCATAGGAATATTTTTTGGTGTGAAGAATATTCATTCAAACAAGGTAAATTTCTCTTGCCCATGTAATTGTAACCCCTCTGTACAGTATTTTCACAATTAAAAAATAAATAAAATAAAGGTAAATTTCTGTTTTGACTATGGGTAAAACTGAAATGAAAAGATACAAGTGCTTCAAGACTTGGTGAAAAGCAACATTAAGATTTTGTAGTTTAAATAAGTATCGCTCTCACATGGTTAAGAACATGCAACATGTGAATTTAGAGAGAAGTAAAGTAGTATGGATCACATGAAGTGCTTTTCAGTGTGTAACCAACATAATAGCAGAAAAGTCAGAAGCAAAAACAATCTAGCTCATGTGGAATTTTTTTTTTTCTGGTCCTGGGACTTGTACTGAGGACCTGGGTGCTGACCTTGAGCCTTTTTGTGCTCAAGGCTAGCACTCTACCTACCACTTGAGCAACAGCACCACTTCTGGCTTTTTCTGAGTAGTTTATTGGAGATAAAAGTCTCACAGACTTTCCTGCCCTGGCTTTAAACCACGATCCTCAGATCTCACCCCCTGAGTAGCTGGAATTACAGGCATGAGACACTAGTGCCCAGCTGAATCTTTAATACTACTACTTAATCTTACTTAATCAAACCTTGAACAAATCACTAAACTGTTTTGAATATCAGCCTCTTCCTGAAAAACAAAAACAGTAATAATACCATGAAATGACATTTTTCAAAGTAAATGTCTATATAATCGGATTGTCTTTCTGAGGCCTCTCATTAACACAACTACGGCTCAAAAAATTCTAGCAATGTGTTCATTACAACTACACTGAAAGTAGAAGGCTTAGAATTCTAGGAATCTTTTATTATCTATGGGCTCATACAAGTGAGTGTGACTGAAAGGACCAGGACTTTTGGATTTCACACCATTTTTTTTTCATTTTTTCCCTAAAAATCTCCTACTTTTCTTGGGCCTACAGTCTCCTCAAAAAAATAAATCTGGATCCCCAAATTTGCAATAAAACAAAAATCTCGACATAGAATGAGATGGCTAGAATTTATAACACTAACTCAAGTCCCTCCAATCACCATCCTGACTGGATCCTCCACTTCTCCAATGACACATCTGATGTGAGCAGTAACCCCTCTTTTAGTTCCCCTTAAAGACTTTGTTACAAGAAACATATACAGTGATTAATATAAAATTAGGTAATCTGCATTATAAAACATGATTCCTTTTCTGGAATCCACAGGTTTAATTCGATGACAAACAGGATAGAAAGATGAAAAAGAACATGCTCTGACAATTCCTGCCCATCCCCCTGATCCACCACTCCCAGTTTTCTCTCTTGGGTTCACCACTTCAGTAAGAACTAAAACAACTATTCCACCAATTACTTATAAATTCTGTTTGCTTTGACTACACAAATCCCCTGGCACTAGGTAGTAAAAGCATCTATAAATTCTAGCTGCACCATCTTGGTGGCAGCAGCCTCTCCAACATATCCCAGACCTTACACCTCTTACTCTGTCAAAGAGGCCCAGTGGCAACTGCCATCTATCACTTGCTCTCCCTCAGTAGAGAGAACACAAAAGATAAACTAATAAAACTAACGATAAACTAAAACCTGATGTTTTAAAGAAAAAAAGTTGTATAAGCAAAAGAGTTGTATTTAGATCCTGTAAGTACTGATAAACTAGTTGCAATTATAAAGTTGCTGTTCACTGTTCTAATGTTAATTCCTCTAACTACTGTTAGGTATTTAAAGAGGCTGCTGAGTAAGAACAATATCCCGCACATGGTATTCAGGTAGGGGGTAGCTTTATTCAGTGGACCGGCTGGCACCAGGCCAGGTGGGCATTCCATGCAGCTGGAAAAGAGGGCGTGTGGCCCAGGCCATGCCTTATTGAGAGAAGGGGAGGAAAGAGGTGTGGCCAGGTAAAGGGAGGTAGACCAGGTTAGAGAAAGGTGTGGCCACATCAAATCCAGATGTGATGTCAGCCGATTCGGATATGACCTCCAGGTGTGCCAGTTGCTTAAGTAACGCAAGTACTGGGCGGAGACTTGGCTGCAAGAAGGGCAGAGTCTGCTCGCCATCCAGGAGTGGACCTTACAACTACCTCATCCACAAAAGATTGTCATTTGGGGAAATCTGAGCTGCTCTCAGAATGGGCTCTCAAATATGGATTCCTATCTCTCTAGAACATAAGTTCCTAGAAAACAAGAATCTTATCTGACTGGTTCACTGCTATCTGGAGTCCTGGCCTGTAGAAAACAATCTACATGTTTTTGTTGAAAGGTAGAATGAATAATCACAGCCTTGCCACTAATCAGGCATAGAACTTTGAAACAGATCTTCAAATGCTTTGAACTTGGGACTTCCCACTGGTAAATGAAAGTACTATCTACTTGAATAATGTTATAATGAAGTGACCATGTAGTTGTTCAACAGTTTGGAAAGAAGTAGTAGGAACTTGCATGATGCTTACTTTCCTAACTCCTATGTCATTTATGAGGCTGACTCTCACCTTGTTGACTATTCATCTAAAGGTAAAAACATTTATCAGCATCTTTTTTTGTGGGGAAAGGGGGGAAGAGGGGTTGGCCATGGGGCTTGAACTCTGGGCCTGGGCGCTGTCCCTCAGCTCTTCAAGCTCAAGGCTAATGCTCTACCACTTGAGCCACAGTGCCACTTCCAGTTTTCTGGTAGTTAATTGGAAACAAGAGTCTCATGGACCTTTCTGCCCAGGCTGGCTTTGAACCATGATCCTCAGATTCTCAGCCTCCTGAATAGCTAGGATTAGAGGTGTAAGCCACAGGTACCCAGCTATCAGCATCTTTAACTGTCAAACGGCTAGAGTGAGTGGATGTCCTGTGGACTTTCCAAGGTTCAAAATTGCTCTTTAGTAACTCTCTGCCCAATGAGAAGTCTGAGTGAATTAAATCTTCTTCCCTTCTTCTCAGTGTGTTAGAAATGATGCTTTTGAACTGCTTCCTGAGACTAATTCTAAGTGTCACTGATTTTGAAAGAGAATAGTTTACAGTGTTCTCACCTTGGTTAGGGAATTTCTGAAGCTTCATCAGTCAGCTCCATTTGCTTTTCCAAAGTCCTTATTAAAAACTTTCAAAAGAAGCCAAGCGCCTGTGGCTCATGCCTGTACACCTAGCTACTCAGGAGGCTGAGATCTGAGGATCACAGTTCAAAGCCAGCCCAGTCAGTAAAGTCCATGAGACTCTTATCTCCAATAAACCACTAAAAAACTGGAGGTGATACTGTGGCTCAAGTAGTAGAGCACTCTCCTTGAGCTGAAGAGTGCAGGGACAACAACCAAGCCCAGAGTTCAAGCCCTACAACTGACAAAAAAAAAAAAACTTTCAAAAGGAATTTGCCCTTTAATAAAATATACCTATATATGAAATGTGTTATATACTCAATAATTAATAATAGCATAATTATAACCTGACACTTATCCAAACATGCCAGGCAAACTCTGCTATAAACCCCCCTTTACAGATGGGGAAATTAAGACCCAGAGAGTTTAACAAACTTACCCAGGTGAATCAAAACAAGACTGAGACTCAAACATAGATATTATACTCCAGGTTATTCTAGCAAATCATGTATTTATCAATTTTGAATAGTTTTGTAAATTTCATTATGAATAAATCAACAAATGTAATGCTTCCTGAAATGCCTCTAATAATTCAATTTTGCATGAATATTTACTGAGTATAATTACTATATTATATTCTAGCAGCTGGGAATGTAACAGTAGAAGTGATAGGTAAAGTCTATTCCTAAAAGAACTTACACTAGAAAAGAAACTAAAACTAAACCTGAATAAAAATAAATACAGTGATTTTGGAATATTAAATGCAATGTGTAGGTCACAAGAGGGTAAGTATGATAGTAAGTTATGGGGGAAGGTACTGCCTTAAGAGGCCTTTTTAAAAAGGAAATAGCTAACAAGAAAGAGGCATCCATTCTGAAAAGAGTGCCCAAAAGGACGCTAACTTGGTGTGCTCATGCCACAGGGGAGCTGCAGCAAAATATCAATATAAAGAAAGGAAATATCAATATAAAGAGAAAGCAGAAGAGAGAGAAAATGATGAGCAGTGAAGGTAGTATGGACAATACTTTAAAGGTTTTATCATGAAGATAACATAATGCAAGAGTATTAAGTTCATATGTTTTACTATGAAGAAGCCCATGCAGTAAAAAAGAAGAAATTGGCTTTCTCTCTTGATGGTTCAGGAAAGAATGTATATCATTGCAAACAGAAGTGTGAGCTTTGGCTTGAGAGGGACAAAGACACAATCAAAGACACAATCTCCCATTGGAACAGGAGAAAAGTTCTCAAAGTGCCAATATAGAGATTAGTGCTATAGAGATGAAATAGTACCTGACAGAAACTAGAAGGCTAGTATGCATCTGCAATAACAATATTAACTGCTACCCTTATTATTTGCACCTTGCCTTCCCAACACATACGTATTCCCTAAAGGTGTTAACTGAAGCAAGCATTATTATACCAGTTTTACAGAAATTATGATATTCGAAGCTACATTCACAGTAAGTGGCATATTTGAGGAGAGGGAAAAGAGAAGTTAAGAGTTCTGTTTAAGCTGGGGATTGGTGGCTCATCCCTGTAATCCTAGCTACTGAGGAGGCTGAGATCTAAGGATCATGGTTCAAAGCCAGTCCAGGCAGGAAAGTCTGTGAGACTCTTACCTCCAATAAACCACTAGAAAACCTGAAGTGGCGCTGTAGCTCAAGCAATAGAGTGCTCATCTTGAGCTGAAGAGCTGAGGGAGAGCACTCAGGCCCAGAGTTCAAGCCCCACGACTGACCAATTAAAAAAAAAGTTCCGCTTACATATGATAACATTGATACCAAACCTATAAGACACTCAAGGGAAGATGTTCAGTGGGCAACTGATAACCCATTGTCTATAGCTTGCAGACACACAGCTTTGGACTGACATTTATCTACTTCCTTTGCCTATTTTTCCCCCTGAATTGCACTACTGCATAGGATGGACCAAAGTACAAAGATAAAAATAATTACTTTTAAAATTAATGTTGAATGAGATAAGAATAAAACAGAGAATGGGAAGACATGAAGTGGCAGAATGGGAGGGTAAGGTTAAATGCTATAAAGAAATTTTTTTCTTAAATTCATTTGGTGTCATTTAATCTCTTATTTGCTCATGTGCTTAGACTTTTCCATTTTTATTAGTGTATATTAATTATACAAAGGAGTTTTACTGTACTATTTCCATGCATGCAACTATTGCACTTTGTTCAGATTAACACCCTTCATTACTCTCTTTTCCCTATCTTTTCTTCGTGTGTGTGTGTGTGTTAGTGTGCATGTGTGTGTCCCTGAGTGCCAGTTTTTTTGCTCAAGGCTAGCATTCTACCACTTGAGCCACAATCCCACTTCCAGCATTTTTGGTGCTTAACTGGAGATAGAACCTTTTCTGCCCAGGCTGGCTTTGAACTTCAAGCCTAAAATCTCAGCCTCCTCAGTAGCTAGGATTATAACAAGAGCCACCACACCCTGCTTTCTTCCTGTTTTTGGGGGGGGTTGTGGTTTTTTTGGGGGGAGGGGCAGTTGTAGGGCTTGAACTCTGGGCCTAGGCGCTGTCCTTCAGCTCTTCAGAAGCTCAAGGCTAGCACTCTACCACATAAGCCACAGTGACACTTCTGGTTTTCTGGTGGTTAATTGACAAGAGTCTCACAGACTTTTCTTCCCTAGCTGGCTTTGAACCTCGATCCTCAGATCTCAGTTTCCTGAGTAGCTAGGATTACAGGCATGAGCTACCAGTGCACAGTTTCCTCTGTATCTTTTAATAGAGTTTTGTAGGTTTTTTTATGCCATCTTCATACACATGCCATGTATTTTTTTTTAAGTAGAAGAGTTCAATCCCAGTAAGCTAGGCTATACTTTCCCTTATTCCTCCTGCTACATACAATAAAACACCAGGACAATAATATCAAATAAATACAACAAGACTATGAAAGGTAAGGAGTATAAATTTGGTTAGAAACCTCCACCAGGTATGCTGGCTCACATCTGTAATCCTAGTTACTCAAGAGGCTGAAATATGAGGATCATGGTTTGAAGCCAATCCAGAAAACAAAACCAAGAGATTCTTATCTCCACTTAATCACCAAAAAGCCCAAACATCACACACACACACACACATACACACACACTAAAACCTCCTGACCTGAAAAATAATAGGCAAAACTTGGGTTTTCTTTTGACTCAAATATATGGGACTTGGAATGGACTAGGCGCACGCGCGCGCACACACACACACACACACACACACACACACACACACATACACACACACCACTCCCCTTCAGTTGTATCAAACCTGCTCTCTTGAGCCAAAGGGCAAGGAAAGGGAAAACAAGGCAAGACTTTTATGTAATAACTGCCTTATTCCAGCCAATCACAAGCAAAAATAAAACAAAAAATGTTGGCCTTACTCCTTGTTCCAAGGGAGCCTAGATTCCACCTGCATGGGGTTATAAAAAGAAACCCAACATCTCTGCCAGTGTGATTTAGAGAAAGGCCAATAGGAAGTCATAACTTTCATCCCTACTGCAATAAGATTTCCCCCTTCAACAAGAATAGTGGAAACCTTGGGGGTAGAGGGATACTTCCACTTGACATAACAAAGCACCTTCTGGAATGCTGTCAGAGGAAGCTTAGTGAAGAATCAGAAAATTTCACCTCCATCATGATGTCAGTGGAGACCTTCCAAGAAGCTAGAAATATTACCCTGGTCAGCATTAATAGGGACCTCCCTTTACTTGGGATATCAGTAGAGGTTGAATGGGTAACCTGGACTTCTTCCTTCACCTGGCAGTAAGGAGCAAATCCATAATTGAAGTTGTAGATTTCAACCTCCCTATCTCAACAACTGATAGAATAATTAAAGAACTAGAAAATATCAGTAACATCATCAACCCATAAGAGGCTCTGATAATCAACACTGATAGAATACTCTACCTACCAATGGCAAAATACATATTTGTCTCACATGTTCATTGGACATATACAAAACAAACTCATGCTGGGCTATAAATCAAATTTCAGCAAATTTAAAGGAACTCAAATTGTGTTTTCTCTGCCTACAACAGAATCAAACTAAAAATAAATAACCAGAAAATCTCCAAACTAAACTGAGTACTGCTAATCTGTGGCCCAGTGAAGTTTAAATGTAAAACAAAAACAACAGCATTACACTGAATAAAAATTGAAGTACTACATGACATAAATAAGTAGTGCTGTAAGAGAAACTGAAAGCACTAAGTGCATGACTTTAAAAAGAGAATGTACGGGCGCCGGTGGCTCACGCCTGTAATCCTAGCTACTCAGGAGGCTGAGATCTGAGAATCGTGGTTCAAAGCCAGCCCGGGCAAGAAAGACCGTGAGATTCCTATCTCCAATAAACCACTAGAAAACTGGAAGTGGCGCTGTAGCTCAAGTGGTAGAGCACTCGCCTTGAGCTGAAGAGCTGAGGGACAGCGCCCAGGCCCAGAGTTCAAGCCCCATGACCAACAAAAAAATAAAATAAAAAGAGAATGTCTCAAATCAATCATTTCCTATCTCAAGAACTCAGAAAAAAGAGCAAGAAGATAAATGAATTACTATGGAGAAGAAAAAATTAATAAAATAGAAAGTAGAAAAACAGAAATTAGTTGAAACAAAAAACTGTTTCTTGAACTACATAGACTGGAAAAGAATGAGGGAAGGCTTAACAGTGTCCAAAAAGAAATGTTCTCATTGCCTGATTTATATAACCCTTCTGTATACCATCTTTATAATAACAATTTAAAAAATTACATATATACACAAACTTCTAATAGAGACAGAAAACCCAAATTACCAGTACCTGTAATAGTATGTCACAACAGGCCTTGCAGACATCAAATAGAAGAATACTAGGAACAAACACATTCATAAATTTTGTACCACTTCCTCAAAAAACACAAACTGCTACAATCTATCCAATATGATCATCTGAATAGTCTTGAAACTGTTAAAGATGCAGAATTCATAATTTTAAATCCTCCAACAAGAAATCCCCAGGTTCAGATTGGTTTACTGAAGAATCTTACCTAATATTAAATTTACAAAGTAACTTCCAGAAAACAATGATCAAAATAATCAAAGAAGAGCTAAATAATTTAAAGAGTATGGCTATGACTTGGAAGACTCAGCAAAGTAAAGATGTCAATTTCCTCACAAATTATGATACAGGTTTAATACAATTCCTAGGAAAGTTACAAGATAGATGAAGACAAGTTTATTCTGAAATTTATACAGAAAAATAAATTAATTAAAACTGAGGAGCTGGGCACAGGCAGCTCACACCTGTAATCCTAGCTACTCAGGAGGCTGAGATCTGAGGATCACCATTCAAAGCCAGCCCAGGCAGGAATGTCTATGAGACTCTTGTCTTAAATTAACCACCAGAAAACTGGAAATGGTGCTGCGGCTCATGAGAGCACTAGCCTTGGGCTGAAAAGCGTAGGGACAGTGCCCGGGCCCAGAGTTCAAGACCCATAACTGACCAAAAAAAAAAAAAAATCGAGGAGAATAAAGTGGGGAAAAAAAAAACGCTCTATCAATTTCAGTGTATATAGCTGTAACAATCAGTACTATGTGGTATAGATGGACAAACATATACAAACAAAAAAAAGTGCCACAAATATATTCATGTAAAGATACCAGCTTAGAAGTGCTACGGCCGAGCAGCAACAGCAGCAGTGGCTGTACACTGCCCATGGGGTAAGGGGGGTTGTTTCCTGGCCACCAGACTCGGATGACATGGAAGTGAAAGATGCAAATTCTGCACTGCTCCATAACTATGAGATGTTCCAGTTACTAACAGATCTGAAAGAGCAGTGGAAAGAGAGTAGAAAAGAGTAAGTACAGGTCTAGGCAACAGAACTTGAATACCATCACCTATGAAACATTAAAATACATATCAAAAACACCATGCAGACACCAAGGTGCTGAGACTGTCAGAATTTCTCACAGCCATGAAAAGCCACAAATTGCCCAAAGCAGAAAAGCTTCAGCTGGCCCATGACTGCTGTCTAGATCCAGCTGATGGTGGAAGAGGGTGAAAAGTGGCTCACAGAAGAGCAGGTGGAGGCCCTTCTCCTCAGGGTCATGAGCATCCTGCCTGCAGGCTGAGGAGAAGAAAGCCCTGAGTAACAAGGTGGCAATGAAGGAAGAGGACCCAGCCAGCCAAGAAGAGTACGCAGCAGCTGGCCTAGACCTTTGCTGGAGTTAAGGCCCAGCAGCCATTTCCTGGACACTGAGAGGGTTGTTTATTTGATTCTACCCTGATTTCATGGTAGGTTGAAAAGAAATCACAAAAATAACATTAAAAGAAGTGTGGATGCCTCAGGGAAAAGAAACATGGTGAAGGCAGGCTGAGAGCAAAAGGGGAGGACAATAGAGGTAGAGGTTCTTTATGGCCTTTGCCACAGCTGTGGGGAGGATGAACACACAGCTGGTAAACTACTTGTGTTGCCTTTGATGAGCTAAGTTGTAATAAATTTCATCAGCATCCCCAGGAACTTCCTGGAGAAGGTGCTCACAATGCTGTTGGGATGAGAACAGACTTGCAATTACAAAAATCCAGTTCTGTGCCTAGAAGGTCCAGTTGCTGTGAAGCTGTCTCACCTCCTAAGAAATTCTGAGAGTGGAGATGAGAATGATAAGCAAAGTATGCACTGGCCCATGCTTCCCAGGGTCTGAGGAACCTTTCTCTCCTGTTAGCACAGGCTTGGTTGACTGGCTTACTAATTCGTTTCACTAAGCCATTTATTAGGCCAGCTCACTGAGCTCGGAGGAGGCACGGCACACAGAAACAGTTAAACAAATGCATGCTGGCTGACCTCTCATTACTTACTTGTATTACCTGTCCTGAGAAACAGCTTCATTGGCTGCTGAGAGCTAGTAAGTTTCCTGTACAGCACAATTGTGTGTGGCTCATAGGAAGGAAACGTGAAAACTAGAGCTCAGTAACAATTTGAATTTATGATGCAAGATTGCATCAGTTATTTAAAATATTAAGAGAAGACCTTTATAATATTCAGACTTTGCAAAGCTCTGCATCTGAAAATCTTACCTCTTACTTAAACTTGTTTTTTTCTTTCCCTTGTTTGGGAAAGAAAATGCCCATAAACATTAGTTTTCCTAGTACCTGACCTGCTCATTTTGTTGTGGATAATATATTCTTAGTGCTACTATTACTTGAATTACTTCTGACCTTGTAATTCCCACCTGATTATAAATCACCCATCTCCTCCCCCACCCCCTGATCACAGCCTGGTCCATCTTGCCCTCTGAGGAACAGCTGGTGTCAGCAATGCTGAGGCAGCAGGTAGGTTTTGTTCCTAAATCACCCTTGAGCATTGAGGATTTGATCAGAAGCTGTGGATGGATTTGTTGAGTTACACATGTGCCTGCAGTGTGTTACATGGGTTTTCTTGACAGATTTAACACTTAAAATAATTAATTGCCAACTGGTGATATTTTACAAATCCTCAGAGGTTATATTGTCGTGGAGTGAGAAAAATAAAGTGAAATATGACTTTAAAAAAACAAATTGTCTAAATA
>NW_012267246.1:10869451-10923923 GCF_000151885.1 Dipodomys ordii | reverse complement strand
ATAGGGGAGCTCTATGTGGAGTCTTTTGAGGAACCTCCATACTACTTTCCAAAGTGGTTGAACAAGTTTACACTCCCACCAACAACACAGTAGGGTTCCCTTCTGTCCACATCCCCTCCAGCATCTGTTGTATATTAGAGTTCTTGCTTATAGCCATTTTAACTGGGTGAGGTGGTATCTCAATGTTGTTTTGATTTGCATTTCTTTTATGGCTAGGGAGGTTGAGCATTTCTTCATGTATCTATTGGCCATCCTTCTTTCCTCTTCAGAGATTCTCTGTCCGTCTTTAACCCACTTATTTTCTAGGCTATTTTTTCTTTGAGGATTTGTTGTTGGGGGATTTAATTTTCTGAGTTCCAGGTATACTTTAGATATGAGACCCTTGTCTGTTGTATGGCTAGTGAAGATCTTCTCCCAATCCTTGGGCTTTCTATTATCTTGCTAGCTATGTACTTTGCCATGCAGAAGCTCTGCAATTTCATGCAATCCTATTTCTCCAACCTTTCTTTGATTTGTTATATTTCTGGCTCAACCACATTTTATACAAAATAAAAATAAAGTACAATCTCAAAGTGAATTATAGACCTAAATACAAAGTATGAAACTAATACTTTTGAGCCAGGCACCAGTGGCTCACACCTATAATTCTAGCTACTCAGGGGGCTGAGATCTGAGGATTAAGGTTCTAGGTCAGCCCCAGTTCCCCATCCTTGAGACTCCCATCTTCAATGAGCTAGCAAAAAGCCAGAACTAGAGGGGTGACTCAAGTGATAGAGTGCCAGCCTTGAGCAAAAAGCCAAGTGAAGGTTTAAGACTTTGAGTTCAATCTCCAACACCAGCAACAAAAAATTAAAATTAAAATCTTTTACTTTGTAGAAATTTCTGTTAAAAGACTAACTACAGAGAAAATATTTGCCAACCCTATTTTTATTTTTTTTTGGGAGGTCCGGTTGTGGGGCCTGAACTCTGGGCCTTGGCACTGTCCCTCAGCTCTTCAGTTCAAGGCTAGCGCACTACCACTTGAGCCACAGCACCACTTCCGGCTTTTTTGTTTTCTGTTTATGTGGTGCTGAGAAATCGAACCCAGAGCCTCATGCATGCAAGGACTGAGCCACCTTCCCAGCCCCCAACCCTATTTTTAAAACAGTACTAGTATCTTAAAAATATAAAGAACTGTCAAAAAAAGTAAACAGCAGCAAAAACAATTCAATAGAAAAAAAAACAGTATTTCCCTTCTGGGAAAATAGTATCACAATCTCTGAAAAAACTAAATACACAACTATCATATGAGCCAGAAACTATTCTTGGAAAAAGGTATGGTTTCATTCAAAAATTGTTTATTTTATAGAACTGTGCAGAGTAGCTTTATTCATAATAGCAAAGCACTACAATCTAGATATCCATCAAAGACAAATGGATAAACTGTAGTACATCTATACCATGGAATACCTCTCAGCAATTAAAAAAAAATTACTGACATAAAACCCTGCATGCACTTTGAGAAAATTCTGCCAAGTGAAAATAATCTCAAATGTTATACATTATGATGGTTCATTTTCTGTGTCAACTTGCCTGGGCCTTAAGTGCCCAGATTGTTGGTCAAACATTATACTAGATGCCTCCATTAGGATGTTTTTAATGAGATTAACTTAATTTAAATAGGTTTCATTGTCCATGAGCTTCTTTTGCAAGCACTCTACCACTTGAATCACAGTGCCACTTCTGGCTTTTTGTGTTTATGTGGTACTGAGGAATCAAACCCAGGGCTTCATGCATGCAAGGCAAGCACTCTACCACTAAGCTACATCCCCAGCCCAGGAAATACTATTTTTCCACCAAAAATGTGTGAATGATTTCTCCTCATTCTGATCAACATTTCATATTGTAATTATTTTTGTTTTAGCCATTCTGAATGCTATGCGGTGTTATCTCATTACATTTCTTTAATGTCCTGTGACACTGAATATAAATTTTATTAGTTGTCATATGCATATCCTCTTTGGTGAAATGTCTGTTCATGCCTTTTGTTAACTTTTTATGTGTGTGCTCCTCCTGGGGCTTGAACTTGGAACCTGAGTGAGGCTCTTTTGCTCAAGGCTTACACTCTTGACACTTGAGCCACAGCTCCACTTCCTGCTTTTTGGTGGTTATCAGAGCCAAGATTCTCAGGAACTTTCCTGCCTCAGCTCACTTAGACCCAAAATAGGGATCTCAGCCTCCTGAGTAGCTAGGATTACAAGTGTGAGCCACAGGCACCCAGCGATATAATTAACTTTAAAATCAATTCTGACCTCCATATCAAGAAAGCAGTCTGAGGCAGGAAGGGTTCTGTGAGGCCAGGTAGGAGTCTGGGCAGATACTCACAGGAAGATACTGGTTTGGACCAGGGAGGGGCATCTGTGGAGTAGATGAGAGGAATATGGGCAGAATTTGCCCTTTTACTTTCTCAGGACAAATTTGGTTCAGAAATTTGAAAATACACTGGCATGCTTCAAGGACTCAGATCTTCAGATATTCTGCTGTACTCCTGGCTTGGCCAAGTTTAGACTCATTCAGGTTAATCCCCAAGAGAAGCCTTTGCCCTTACCTGCATTAGACTCCATTCAAGTTTGTGGTTTGACTTATATACCTTCTGAAACTAAAGATTTCAGGGGTCTTAACTTGCAGAAGTGAGAGAAATGCAAAGATGTGGGCAAAATAAAAAACAAATGAAATGCAGGTTTCATCTGTCCCTTCACTGCCCCCATTTCATCATGCCTCTCCTAATGCTGCTGCACACTTTGCAGGCTGCAAGCTGGGTACACATGAGTCTACTGGGAAGCATCATCAATTATGCTATCTTCTTGGCTCCCTCAAAGATTGGATGGACAACCTAGAAAGGAACAAACTGAAGGTATGTAAGCAGATTTATCTGAGAACAAGATCACATCCAGCAAAGGCAACTTGATATACAATAAATCAACAATAACAGCAATAATAACCACCAGCACTTGTTGATCACTTATGCTATGCCAAACAGTCCATATATTATCTCACTTAATTTCACCAGCAAGATAATGTTAAAAAAAAAAACTAAAAGGTCAGTGAGAACTTGCTTTAAGGTCACTCCCAGTAAAAATATTGAGATTCAACCCCCCAGTTCTTAACATCCTAAATCTCATTCAGTAACCAGTCAAGTCTTTGGCTGAACTACCCAACTCTGAATCAGCACAAACACCACAGTATACTGGTTGACTGTAGATCTGAGTGCCTTGTGTCTCCCCTGCCCATCTTTTGTCATCCATACAACACAGTGAACAGCCCAGCCCATCTCACCATCTACAATAGATCCCACAGATTTTTATTTTCACCTGTCCACAGTTCCTGCCACACTTACAAGGATCTGTTCCCATTTTCTTTCTTGGTGCAACAAAGGCAACTGAAGCCACAGGTCATCAAGGCAAAGGACAGATTGATTAATTCCCATCAATGTTCAGCTCCTGTTAAGATTAGACTTCACTCTAGAGAGCCCGTTCCATGCCTTGCTCCTCCTCCTACAATGTATAACTAGCAGAGCTGGGCACACAGAGAGTGGCTGGCCAGCTACTCATTCTACTCTCAATACTGACCTGGAATTTAGAAGACGATTACCAACCTACACAATGGCAGAAGATAAGGTAAAGCTCCATTTGGATCATTTTGCAACTGGCTGTGAGGAAATGAGTAGGAAAATATAAGTCAGTGAGTCATCTCCAAAGCTTTGGAGATGTCGGGTATAGCTACCTCAGATCAAAGTAACTTCTCTATTTGGCCAACTTAAAGTTCATCTGGCAGCTGAGTAAAACCTGTTTTTATTAGTAATTGGGGTTTTAAGGACATCTGTTGTTTTCTGACTAGTCTGAATAACTTTTTTCCAAATAATTCTGTATAATCATATTATTGAAGGAATATACCCTACGCCAATAAAGAGCAAATTAACCTGCCTCTAATCATGAAATCCTCAATAATATCAATGTACAAAAGACAAAAAAGATGGGAAGAGTAACGTAGGTAGAAGAGATACAAGCAACAGGAGATCTTATATCATGGAGGGAAGAAGAAAACAGCTATAAGAGGCATGATGACATTCTGAATGTACGCTGTATCTTAGTTAATATTAGCATAAACATTATATAACTGGATGTCACAAAAGTTATTGTAATCCTGTAGGAAGAAGTCTTTGTTCTTAGCAAATACATGGTGAAGTAGTTAGGACATAATGTACAGCTTTAAAAAAAGTTTATTGTTATTATAAAGGTGATGTACAGAGGGGTTACTGTTAAATAAGTCAGGTAAAGAGTACATTTCTCTTTTTTGGATAATGTCACCTGCTTCTCTCACTGTCTCCCAGTTTTTTCCTCCCATCCCCACCCAATCTGAAGCTTTTTTAAAAATGGTTTTGCCAAAATGACATATGTATACACAGTGAGAATTAAATGTGGTTGGCGCACATTAGCCACTGCTGAATAAAAGTGAAGAATATAGTGTTACTCTCATCACGATTTCATTTTTTCTGTAGATATAATACTTTTAAAAATAAAATATTAGCCAATGTTGGTGGCTCATGCATGTAATCTAGCTACAATCTGAGAATTGTGGTTCAAAGCCAGCCTGGGCAGGAAAGTCTGTGAGACTCTTATCTCCAATAAATTCCCACAAAAAAAATCTGGAAGTGGACTGTGGCTCAAGTGGTAGAGCATTAGCTTTTCACAAAAGCATTTCAGGAACTATACACAGTCTCTAAGGTTAAGCTCTAAGACCACAAAAAAAACTCATAAAATACTTTCCCTTTTAAGTCTCTCCCAACCAAAATCACCCACCCTGTATACAAGAATACAAGTTGAAACATCTCTGCCTCTGTGAGAGTAAAATCAACTCTGCAGTGTATTCTTCATTTTCTAAGTGACAGGGTCAAAGAGCGAGCTCTGAGGTCAGCAAGGAGTAGATGTTGATTCTAATGTGGGACTATTTTCCTGCTGTCAGATTTGAGTTAAGTTATTCAATGAATAATGATAAAAGAACATTTTGGAATGTAATAGGGGCTATTCAGGATCTATCATAGTAATCCCTAAATGTGGTAATCTCTTAGGGTTTTAACATGATTAAATAAAATATTACAGCAGCTTAGATGAAAAATATTTGAACATTAATGATTATGTATTCATATGTACTCAAATAATGTATAAATGATAATGATGTGTTCATATGATTATTTACATAATTAAATACCTAGCAGATCATGGTTTTGTGGATACTATATCCCAGAATAAAGCTAAAGTTAGAACTTTAATGGATAATACACAAATGTTCATTTATTAAATTAAATATTAGGCTTTAGAAATTATATTCTACAATGCTCCCTGAGAACTAAGGAATTGCCTAATAATGAACCCAAAAAGAGCAATATTTTCCAATTTATGAATCCATCTAAAACTTAAAGTGAATCAGATAACTATAACACCATGTGTCAGGAGAACTGGGATGTCACTCCCAGCATGTCTCAGACTCAGACAGGGCACTTGGCCTGTGGAGCCTCAGTTTCTACAACTCAAAAATGATGGAATAGAAGATGCCATTGCTTACTATACTCCCTTTCAGCCTTAGAATTCTATGGCTTAAGAAGTCCCTGGCCTTTTTAAAGTTGGGTTCAAGATGACAGTTGGCCTGGCTTTTGGAATAATGAATTAGAGGAAAGCACCTACGTTTCTTTTTCCTACCTACCGAATCAACAATTACTAAAAAGTCTGTCCTTCTATTTAGCAATGAGATTTTAATAACATCAGCTCAGAGACCCATATTTAGTTATCTGTCACAGACTATCTGTGTGGTTTAAGGCACATCCCTTCCTTTGTTGGTTTGTTTTCTTGGCTCTACTACTTTTTAAACTCCAGACTTCACACTTGCTAAGCAGGTGCCTTGTCCTGTTCCTTCTGCTTCTTCAGGTAGGGTCTCACTCTTCTTGCCTGGGCCAGCCTGACCTACTTCTACTTTACACCTCCTGTATAGCTGGATAACAGGTACACATCACCTCCTTGTTTGCTCAGAGATGGGGTTTTGTCTGGCCTGGCCTTAAATCCCCATCCTCCTGTTTTCTGCCTCCTAAGTAGCTAGGGTTACAAGCATGCGCCACTCCCTTAGTACTCTTTGAGCCTGGCTTCTTGGTTGCAAAATGTGGATAGTTTCATGTATTTTGTGATACTGTTGCAAATATTACTGGTGATGCATGAAAGTTGACAGATGGTTGTTGGCAAGAGCAATTAGTGAGACAATGATAAAGCCAGTGAAGATACATAAGTTGTATAATATATATTATTACATTCTTACAATCCTTTTCATACATATTGTGGTATTTCTGTATCAGGGCAAATTTCCCGTCTTTGTGTTACTGATGCTCCCAATGACAAAAATGACTACTTCTATCTTAGCAATTGCTTTCCTTCAGTGGCCATTCTAGTTCTTAAATTTTGATTTTGAATATTTTAAAAAAATCTGTATGTAAGCAGGGCACTAGTGGCTCAAGCCTGTAGTCCTCGCTATTCAAGAGGCTAAAATGTGAGAATTGCCATTTGAAAGCCAACCCTGGCAAACCAATCCAGGAGATTCTACTCTCCCATTAACCAGCAAAAGGCCAGAGCTGGAGGCACAGTTCAAGTGGTAGAAGTACCAGTCTCCAGAAGGTTAGGGGAAAGTGAAGTGACAGTTCAAAGCCCCAAGCTCAAGCTCCAGTACCAGCAGCAAAATAAATAAATAAATAAATGTAAGGAAAAGGGTGTTTAAGTTCATCCTGGTTCATCCTGTAGAAAAAGTTCTCTCAACCTTTTTAGTTTTAACTCTGTAAGGAAAATGATGAGTGTTTTCATATTTTTGTATGAATGACACCTCCAAGGAGGATTGGGAATGAATATCAAGGGAAAGAACAAGCCTGTGGAACCTATAAATAATCCCAAGTTACAGCTTGCTGGATACTGAGTCACTGATGTTTCCCAGCTCTGCGTTTCACCCCACAGATCACTGGAACCCTGGTTTTCACTGTCTTCACGGCTGTGCTGAGTTCCTTCCAATTTGGATATGACATTGGTGTGATCAATGCACCTCAAGAGGCAAGTAAAACATGCATGAGTCCTTTATGGGGAGAGTTTTGCCAGTTCCTCCTGTGTGGAGAATATTGTGCATTCCTTACTCATGGAGATAAAGGCTGTCCACGTGAAGGACATGGAGTAATCCTGCCCTGCCAAGTGCAATGTACAGGCTGAAAACCTGGCCTTGACTCCTCAGTTAACAACACACACACACACTGAAAGTAATAAGTAACTTCAACTCTGACTTCATCTCTGTTATTGGCTGAGCTCACAGAAAACCCTCACTAGAATTCTGTGTTCAGGAATTTTGAGGGGGGTTGTTATTGGTGATTTAAAAAAAAAAGCTCACTGTAGATTCAGTCAGAGCTTTCAGCTATGTACACATGGAAAATTCTAAGGAAGAAAGAGGATGATAGTAGGAAGTGGTTTATTCAATGTACATTTATCGAACGCCTACTTATTATTTGCATCAGGCACTTCAGCATATGTTTTCCCCAACTGGATCCTCCCAACAACTTTAGTATGCTCATTCCTAGGCCATATTCTAAACTTTAGGAAACCTAACACTAAAAAGATTACAGTTCAGATTACAGTTCTTCCCTTCATTCCTTGTCTCCCATAGGTGAATAATGATACAATATCACAAAACTTTAATGTCAAGCCAGATGCTGTGGCTCGCATCTGTAATCTTAGCTACTCAGGAGGCTAAGATCTGAAGATCATAGAAGCCAGCCCAGGCAGGAAAGTCTGTGAGACTTATCTCCAATTAACCACCAAAAAGGCAGAAGTAGAGCTATGGCTCAAGTGGGCCTTGAGCAAAAAAGCTCAGGGACAGCACCCAGGGCCGTGAGTTTAAGCCCCAGGACTAGTATCCAAAAACATCTTTAATGTTAAAGTTAACTTAATGACAGTTAAGATGTCTGACAAAGTTTGGGTTTTCTCAAGGTAACTATTAGCATGGTAATTTTTAAAATATGTATCAGATTTCTACCATTTTCTCATTTATTTTGTATTTCGTTATGCCAATTTCTAGTGCACACTGAGGAAAGGGATCTCAGTCTTTCCAGTTCCCAGAGCCTGTTAGAGGGAAACCAGAGCTTCATTCCCCTCCCCTACAACTCAGACTTGTGAGTTGTAATTTGAGGCAGGATTGGGGTCCCATTCCTCTTCCTATCACCTATGTTGAGTAAAGAATGTGCTTAGGAGATAAAATTCTGAGAACTGCTCCTCAAGTCAAAAGATGTGCTTTCTTTAGGCGCACATAGGTGTGACAGACCTCACTATGGCTAAGATACAGGGTATTAGGAGATTGAGATCTCTCTTCTTGTGGATAACAGCAATTGCCCATGTGGCAGACTCCTAAAAATTGAGCACATTATTGGTAGGTAGGCCTCCACCTACCTTGTGCAAGACCTTTTCATATCCTTACTAGTTTTATAATGGAAAGATTAAGTCTCCCTTCCTTCAGTCTATATCCCTGAGCCACGATGAAATGGGAGCCCTCAACTGGCTTCCAGGTTCCTACAGCAGCCCCTTCTTTGGGTTTAAAGACCCATTTATGCATCATTGAATAAGAATGAACATTCTGACATCCAAAAATTTTTAAGCTGGATTTTAATGCATTTCAATATTTTATGGTTATGAAAATTACAGATGCTTCTTGCAGAAAACATAAGACAAATGACCCATCATGGAGCAAACAGCTAAGAACTTTTTGTATATTTCCTTCCAGCACTATTTCTATGAATATGTCCATATAGGGTGGTCATCTACTGTGACAAATGCCTCACTCAGATCTATTTTGTAAGAGGATGTCAATTTTTACTCCATTGGCTTTAAACCAAGACTTGGCCCATAACTGTTAACAGTGAGAAGCTACAACCCAGGTCCTTGTCAGAAATGGCTCTCTCACTCAGCTCACTGCATCTGAACAGTGATCAGATCACCTCTGAGATGAAAGGCATGGGAGGAAGATGGTCTGATGGATGTGTTTCTACTTGATTATACTTTGTTACGCTATTTGCCTCTGCTATAGTGCACTGTAAAACATGACCCTATGAAATTTAGTTCTGAACACTGTTATATACTCAAATCAATGAGAACTCATAGAAGTCATCATAAGTTGTTTTATCTACGGGATTAATCACAAGCTTGATTCTTTTCTTCTCTTTGGGTTAGTGGAAATTCATGGCTAACTTTATAGCTCATGTCTACAAACATGTAACACAGAATGTTTGCATTTTTTGTATGCTACTTAGTTTTTACCTCATCTTAGCTTTGCCAATCTTTTTAAATTTAGGTCAACATAAAACCAGCTGTGTAGAGAAAGACTGGTAATAAAAATGTATCTTTTTCACCTGAAAAAATACTTTCAATTTAAGACTTGAAATGTACAAAAAGTGGTCCAGATATCAGGTTACTAAAGGTAACCTAATACTAGTTTTGACTTTACAGCTTCCTCCTTTAGGTGGGACAAATGCCACCACTCTACAAGCTAATGACTCCCAGGTACATACCCAGTAGTAGAGAATGGATTTTAGAGCTCTGGTCATCAAGGTACTCTATGACTCCTTTTCCCTTCTGTTCCTGTCTCGTTGCTTTTGGTAGGATTAGTAACCTCTGCTTTATAACACACATAATTTTGCAACACACACAACTGGAACAGCCCTATTTAAAAATCTAGCAACTATTTCAAAAGAAAGTTGAATATAAATTATTTGAAATAATGGGCTTTATTTTTTATTTTCTTTTATCAGATAATAATATCCCATTATAAACATGTTTTGAGTGTTCCACTGGATGACCGAAAGGCTACTAACACCTATGCTGTCAACAGGACAGATTCTCTAACTTCAGTCACACCCCCAATGGACTCAACACCAACCTACTTGGCTGAGGAAGAGGCTAGACAATCTGTGGGCCTAATCACCATGCTCTGGTCCCTGTCTGTGTCTAGCTTTGCAGTTGGTGGAATGGTTGCATCCTTCTTTGGTGGATGGCTGGGGGACAAACTTGGAAGGTAGGCAAGTTTTATTAATTAGTAAGCATAAACACAGAAACTTAAGTGTTCTGGTATTAGAATTCATTTAGAAAGATATCATCTTTCCTTTTATGGAATGGTTTTAGAGTTGTTTTTATCATTCATAACCCCACAAGGCAGGCCAACATTAAATCAAATTACTGGAAAAATACTGTTTCAATAACTCAGCTAATTGTGGAGACATTTACTGAAAAGGTGAATTTGGTGTATATTTTTATATTAGACTTCACTTTTAAAATTATGAAACATTTTTTAAAAAACCACTGCAGAAACCATCAACTCAGGAATTCAGCAGAAGGGACAGATTACAATTTCTAATCTGGAAACCCACTGTTTACTTCAATAAATCACAATTTCTCAGACATCCAGGTGTGTGTGTGTGTGTGTGTGTGTGTGTGTGTGTGTGTGTGCGTGTGTGTGTGTGTGTGTGTGTGTGTCTATACGTGCGCACTGGGCACTGGTTCTGAGCTTTTTTGTGAAAGGCTAGCCTCTACCATTTGAACCACAGTTCCACTTCCTGCTTTTTAGAGGTTAATTGCAGATAGGAGTCCCACAGACTTATTCTGCCCTCGCTTGCCTCAAACCATGATCCTCAGATCTCAGCCTCCTGAGTGGCTAGGATTATTGGAGTGAGCCACTGGCACCCGGCCTAGTTTTCATTTTTAAATTAGAAATTGGCATTTGGATCAAGACATAAAATCTTATCAAAATTACCAACTCCCAGTAATCCTGTGAACTTGGTGTAGGGTTTCTAGTGGCTACTAAAGCCACTACTATCGCAAATCCCCAGCCAGTGATAAAGCAAGCTGAAGCATTTCACAATTCCATTTATGTGTTTCTATTACATGTTTGCTTTGGGTTTAAAAACATCAATGGAACTCCTTTACCCTCAAGTTGTACTTGGTCACATGACATAGTTGTTAAACTTCCTACCCAATATGGGAAAGAAATAAAATGAGGAAAACCAAATGATTACATCCTTAGATCTGTGAACCTAAGTTTTTGTAATAATTTCTTTTTATTATCATGATAAAAAGATACATGATGAATATGGAAAATTTAGGAAATGTAAAAACTTTTAAAGGACTAATAACTCCTTTATTAACTCTGGACTATAATCTACAATCTGTTTACCACTCCTACAATAAGTTGTAGTTTTTACATCTCTAGTTAGTAAAATTCTGATTTCTTCCTTTCATACCAGAATTTATAGAATAAGACTCTATATAGAGTAAGACTCTATATAGAGTCTTATTCTATATATATAGACTATATAGAGTCTTATTCTATAAAGTCATATTATTATCTAAAATCTTATCTAAAGGCTATCATGGTAAAAGGAAATCAACTGGTCAGTTTCTTACTTTTTTTTTAACCAACTCCTTGGTTCTGGTTAAACCTTAAATCAGAATTTACATGAATCAGAACTAACAAACTGACTTTCATCATTAAAAATGTAAAAATCATTTCAACTTGCACCAAATTAAACAGTAAATGGAGAATTTTCTAGATTCTTTGTAAAGTAAGCCAAACTCAGCAAAATTAATTTTTTAATTGTAAAGATGCTGTACAGAGGTGATACAGTTACATAAGTAAGTTAATGAGTACATTTCTTATTGAGAATTATTACTCCCTCCTTTGTTGTTCTCCCATTATTTAAAGTGAAAAATAAATTCTTCCTTTAGCAGCTACTTGCCCTTCCTTAGGTTTTGTCCTTTATTTAGAGAGAAGTTTCTGACAGGTCTAATGGCTTACGCTGAAATGCTCAGTTAGTGTCCTTGAAATTAAGACACAATGGTTTATTCTCTGAAGTTTTATGATTTAACATCAGTCCTACACCCAAGACATCATCATTATTACAAAGGATATTATAAAGGAAACTGAGCCCTCTTCTAGCTCTCAACAAAAACTTTTTGAAAAACAGTAAGAAAACATCATTTCAACTATTTTTCTAGGAAGAAACATAATATTCGTTACTGCCAGGAGTTACAAATTTACTATTTCTCCACTAGTTAAAAGTATATTCCTTCTATTATTGATAAAATGAAAAAACAACTTTACTAGCAATTGTATCAGTAGAGATTTGTGGCTACCATTTTACTCTGAAGAAGGTATTTGATTATTTTGGTGATACTGGGGTTTGATTTCAAGGCCGTGGATTCAGTTCACATGTGCTCTACCACTTGAATCATACATCTAGCCCTTTTTCTTTCAATATTTTTCTGACAGGATTTGGCATTTTTCAGGGCAAGACTGGTAAATTATTTTATTTATGCTTCCCACATACTTGAGATGACAAGCATTACCACACTTAGTTTTTTTAATAGTTGAGCTAAGGTTTCTGTCAACTTTTTACCCAGTTTGACCTCAAACTTCAATTCTCCTGATCTCAGCTTCTTAAGTAGTTAGATTACAGGCATGAACCACCACACCCAGCTTGAAGAAGGTTTTGCAAAATTTTATTATTTACAAAGTAATGTTTGTTGCCACTGTCAGCTTTGTAATATATATTGTATTGCTGGTTAACACCAGCAATAGATTCTGGAAATATGCCAACATTAGTGTTGAAATGAAAGTAATTGTGATAAACTTTAAAAGTATATGTGAGGCAAGTGCTGATGGTTCACACCTATAATCCTAGCTGTTCAGGAGGTTGAGATCTGAGGATTGAGGTTCAAAGCCAGCACAGGCAATTAACCACCAGAAAACCAGAAATGGTTATGTGACTCAAGTAGTAGAGTGCTACCCTTGAGCAAAAAGAGATGAGGGACAGCATCCAGATCCTGGATTCAAGCCCCACAACCAACTTCACTCCTCCCCATCCCCCCCAAAAAATATATGTGGGAAAAAACAAAAAGGAAAAATATTTTAAATAAAAAAACTAAATGTAAACTTCTTCCAAAATTTTATACAAATGGAAATTTGACTTTGAAAGTTCTCCTGTCTATATCAACTAAAAACCTTTACTACTAAAAGAAAAACAAGTAATAGGTTACAACAACAGAATTGATCTTTAAATTAATTTGTAGAAAAAAATATGAAAAAGCACCCAAAGCATTATCTTAAATCTTTGTTAAGTGCATCATGTCTACCAGAAGATGATAGTCAGGTATATGAAGCTCAACTTCTCTTATCATCAATGTTGCTTATCATTAATACTTTAGGCCATGGATGAACCAAAATAATAATCTTGGTTCAAGATTACTGAACTAGTTTTCATAGCAAAATTGAAACAATTGGTCATAGGTAAAAATTTCACCATTCCACCAGGTGCTGGTGGCTCACACCTATAATCCTAGCTATGCAGGAGGCTGAGATCTGAGGATCACAGTTCAAAGCCAGACCAGGCAAGAAAATCCATGAGACTCTTATCTCCAATAAACCACCAGAAAACCGAAGCTGTGGCTCAAGTGGTAGAGCACTAGCCTTGAGCTGAAGAGCTCAGGGATAGCATCCAGGCCCAGAGTTCAAGCCCCACGACCAACAAAAAAAAATAAAATAAAATAAAAAAATTCAACATTCCCTGAAATCAAATGACTTTTATCAAGTTTCGATGCAAAATGTATCCTTCTTGCTTTTTAAAATTTCAGAATCAAAGCCATGTTGGTAGCAAACAGTCTCTCATTAGCTGGAGCTCTCTTGATGGGGTTTTCCAAACTGGGACCATCTCATATCCTTATAATTGCAGGAAGAAGTATATCAGGACTCTACTGTGGTAAGTGACAAATGCACATGCATACATGCACATGCACACGTATGCACACACACTAACACATCTTTGTCTCACAGTTTGTCTACAAGCAAGTGTGCTAACATGCAGACATATCTGAGTCTATGGTGGCATCACAGAAAGAAATGAAATAGCAAAATATTATGTTCCTGAGTTGGGCTGAAATCAGTTACAGGGGATTTAATAGTATGTACGTTCTAGCCCACCACAATGACATCATTTCTAGTTGTCTGATTTCAGACAAATCACTTACCTATGACTCTTAATGTGTTCACATTTATATGAAGAAGATAAAAGTACTACTCTGAGAGTAATTGTGTGAATACATGTAAAACATTAGGGACAGAATATTAAAAACTCAATATTAAGTGTTAGCTGCTGTTATTATTAGTTTATGGTGCAGTAAACAATGGAAGACTGCCAACCCTGTCCTGTGGCCTAGCTGACTGCGTCTGTCTTTGCTGCTCATTTCTGACAAGACCTGTAACCAGGGCCTATCTCTAGACCATAGTCCCTAACTGCTTGATTTCAGATATGGTTGTATGAAGCATTACAATGGTGGTATCCTGTAATGGACAAAGAAAAGAAATCAGGCACAACTAACTAGTAAAGTTTGAAACACAGGAAAAAGTCCAGCTCCATGAACTTTATGTCTGAAGAGTTAGAACTGATATTCCATGGAAAGAGTTGCAAATTTTCTGAAGCAACCCTATTGGCACAGGTCTGAACAAAGATAGGAACATTCAATCTCTACAACAAATGGACAAATATTTAACTTCTCAATGCAAATGTATCTTTGATTCTGAGGTTATATGATAACACATTAACCCATTTTCACAAAGTAAAGTTGATCTTCAAAGCAGTAATACCAATGTAGTGGGGAAGGAATGATGAGGGCCTAAATTTGCATAGAAAAGATTTCTAAGATTTTTATCTGAAGAAAATACCACAATTCTATCCATCTTTATGATCAATTGCAACAAGAGCCTAAAATATTCATGGTTAATAACTTAGGGATGAGGGATGTAGCTCAAGGTCAGAGAACCTCCTCAGCATGTTCAAGGCCCTGAAATCAATCCCAAAAATTTCATATGACCTTATTTTGAGTATTTCAATTACTAAAATTATAAGAAACATAAATGACTTTATGTTCTTGTGATTTCACATCTGAAAGTTTACCTTATTATACTGTTCCTGAGGTACAGTAGTAGGTCTTACAGAAAGATAGTACAATCCCAATAGGGCCAAATAAATGTTTTTCTCCATTATTTAAACCCAGCTAGAATCTTATGTCAGCTATAAAATTCTGCCTAAGTAGAGATACTAAGAACATTGTAAAATATTAGTATTTTTAAAATAATTGCCCAAAGCATCTTTTACATAAAGACCATAAACTTCCACTTGACAGGATTTATAAGAAGTTTCTTCTGGAGACAGCCTATTTTTAAATTCTTTTTTTGTTTTGTTATTATAAAGATGATGTACAGAGCAGTTTAACATAAGTCAGGTAAAGAGTACTTTTTTTTAACAATGTCACCTTTCCCTGGCACTCTCCCAGTTTTTTCCTTCCCATCCCTACACACAAGTTGTACCACTGCTACATGTGTTCATCCTCAATTTCTGTAACCCCCTTTACCATCTCAAAGACAGATAAACAAGACACAAAGAAAAAACAGCAAAAGAGAAAAAAACTCCATTTCCTAGAGTTCATTTTGATAAATATTATTTTATATGATCAGATGCACAGAGATATTGTACCTTTGTGTTCTTCCTCTAAGAGTATCTTCCTTTGGTCTCACTGTGTATGAATTGCCTGAGTCCTGTATAATTTTTCATTTTCCAGTGTATTTTAGATCAAACTTCTGCTTATGAGAGAAAATATGGTTGTTTGGCTCTCTGAGCTTTGCTTACCTCATTTAACATAGTTTGTCATAGGTCCATTTTCCTGCAAAGGACATAATATTATTCTTTCTAATTCCAATTTGTATAGGTACCACATTTTTTTGGATCCACTCATCTATTATAGGGCATGTGGGCTGGGGTTTTTTAATTCTTAAGAAAATACTCAACACTGCAATCAGCAAATGGCTGGTTATATCACCATTTCCAACATGACTGACTACATTTAAGACAGCTGCAGAAAGAATAATGTCTAAGATTTATATATTCTGTTAAGGACAAAAAGTCTTCCTTCAAATATTTACTGAAACTGAATATACTAATGGAATAAAGAATAGGGCATGAAGAAGTGGGTCACCCTAATTAAAGAAGAGTTCTTGAGGTCCTCTATTTCTTCTACATCTCTTCATCCCCATCACCACCCCAGTGGTGACCATGTGGCACCTGCACATTATGGAGATTCAGTTTGGCCTGTAGTCCTCATATTCATGCTCTCGTGCACATTATGGGTAAGCCATTTCTTACCTTTACCAAGAGGCTGCTGAAGTTCTAATTCCCTACAATTCAATGAGTCCAGATTAAGAATATTATGAATGTTCTTCAATCTCAAGACAACCTAAGGCATTGTGAGGTAAACTTAATAGCAATATGAATTAGTTTTCAACTTAAGACAACACTATGGAAATTGCCAAAAATCCATGACTAAGTGTTTAAGGTGTATCAACAACAGTGCCTATGGTTGGAGACAAGAGCTCTTCCTTCCAAAAGCATCAGAGATTTTCAGACAGGATACTGGTTGTACTTAAACCAACTTATTGTTACTGAGATACTACTGGCTGCACTTTAACAATTCTCTGCTCATATTTGGTACAGGGCTGATTTCAGGACTGGTTCCCATGTATATTGGTGAAATTGCTCCAACGACACTCAGAGGTGCTCTTGGCACTCTCCATCAACTGGCCCTTGTCACTGGCATTCTCATTAGTCAGGTAAAAACTCCTCATCCCCATACCCATCTTCTATTTAATCTATTCTCTCCCTCCCTGACTGTCCATTCTCACTGTAAACCAGCACAAATTAAAACAAACAAACAATTCCAACATTGCTAGTAGAAATACTGTAGAAACACAGGCTTTTAAGCTGCAATTAAATTATTGCCACTCATCACTTGTCTTCTTGGAGTTGTTGTTGGAACTGAAACTTCCAACACTATTTCAGAATTAAATTATTCTACTTGATATCAAGGACTATAAAACACTTGTGACTACATGTGTTTCCTTTATTTTGTGCATTTTACCTAGAAATCTGCCATTCAAATGATTATCATGGGAGCTATTATTTATCTGGCTCTATTCTTCTTAGTCCTACCTTGTGGCCCTAGGAGGAGGCATTGGAACCCCATACTTTATGATTATCTCAATGGTGGTCTGTAAGCCACTGCAACAGGTATCAATCATAAAGCTGCTCTGATCAAGAATTCTTCTATTTATATAGCCCCATCTATTTATGTTATGGGAAATCTAAGAAATAATTTTAAAAAGCCTAAGTTTTGCATGATTTCTAGCTGCTTGGAGACATATAACCATATGTTGTTTCAAACATCAAATGTGTTTTTAAGTTATACTGAGGGGTATGGGTGAAGTGATAAGAGCATCTGTCTAGCAAGCACAAGGCCATGAGTTCAAATTCCAATACTTAAAAAAACAAAGGACTGAAAGTTGGAATATTTTCCATTCTAATTGTCCAACTGGAGTTAATGGAAACAAACCTAGATCAATTCTTTGTCAAACTAATTGTCCATGATTAAGGTGAGATGTTGTTAGGGATTACTATTAAAAAACTAATCATCTTTTTCAGTAAAGTGTAGTAGAAAGATCCAGTGTCGTTAGCTAATATTTCTCCTTATTCTTTCAGATTATTGGCCTTGAGTTTATCCTGGGCAATCATGATCTGTGGCACATCCTGCTTGGCCTGTCTGCTGTACCAGCACTCCTCCAGTCTCTGCTCCTATTCTTCTGTCCAGAAAGCCCCAGATACCTTTACATCACATTGGAAGAGGAAGTCAAAGCAAAGAAAAGTAAGTTTGGAGCTGGGTGCTGGTGGCTCACACCTATAATCCTAGCTACTCAGGAGGCTTACATCTGGGAAAGAAAATCCACGAAACTCTTATCTCCAATTAACCAGCAGAAAACCGGTAGTAGCACTGTAGCTTTGAGTGTAGAGCACTAGCCTTGAGTGAAAGAGCTAAGCAACAGCACCTAGGCCCTGAGTTAAAACCCCACAAAAAATAAAAATAAAAATTTAAATAAAAAAGAAAAGTTTGGAGGAGGTTTTCATTCTTCCTGTTATTTTGGAATTAGCAGCTAATGCAAAATAATGTATATGAATGATTGCTCCTGAAGTTAGTAACAATGCCTTCTAAATGAAGTCAATGATCACATACAAGATGATGTGCAAAGTCATTTTGACATGACTGATTCATGCCATTTTACACTCGTAAGCATTCACTCAAGCCCAAGCCAGATACCCACACATCAGGTATTGGATTTAATCAGAGGCTCCCAAAAGACCCTTCAATGCATTATGATCAGTTTTCTATGTCATATGATAAAGACAACTGTTCTGTACTTTTTTTCCATCAAAGAGCAATATTTAACAAAGAATTTCCAATGCCTATGCTATTAAGTCATAGAAAGGGACATAGAAGTAAATTTATTTTTGTGTGATTTATTTCAATATGATCATTGGGGGAACAGGCTTAAAGAGACTCAGAGGAAGTGATGATGTCACCAAAGACCTCAATGAAATGAAAAAAGAAAAAGAAGAAGCATCAAGTGAGCAGAAAGTGTCCGTAATTCAGCTCTTCACCAATCCCAGCTACCGACAACCTATCATAGTGGCACTCATGCTGCACATGGCCCAGCAGTTCTCTGGGATCAATGGTGTAAGTCTAAGAATGTCTTCTAACTATAAGGAAGAAAAGCAAATTAAGATATAGACATATAAGCCAGGCATTGGTGGCTTACATCTGTAATCCTAGCTACTTAGGAGGCTAAGATCTGAGATCGCAGTTTGAAGCTAGCTTGGGCAAGAAAGTCTGTGAGACTCTATCTCCAATTAATCACAGAAAAAGCCAGAAGTGGAGCTGTGGCCCAAGTGGTACAGCGCTAGTCTTGAGCAAAAAGAGAGCTCAGGGACAGCACCCAGGCCCAGAGTTCAAGCCCCAGGAATGGCACACACACACACACACACACACACACACACACACACACACAGTCTGTAGTACATTATTTCTATTAAGGTAAAGGAAAAAAATCTGTACTAAATTCAAAGATACAACAGAGAATAATTCCACAAAAAATACCGAATTACCGAGTTGAGTATGAAATTTAGGATTTCTAATAGTATAGAGTCTGATTAATGCAAAGTTTATATCCTCTCTGTTCTGCCTTTATATAAAATGGCACAAAACTTAATCTCTCTGAACTTTATGCTCCAGCTTCACCTCAGTATCTGACATAAAGAGGCACTGAGGAAATGCTGACCCTGAGGCTATTGAGCAGTATAGCATACTAAGCAATGCTCTGCCAGCAGTGGTTGGCACAGTCTGCACAGATTGCAGGAAAAAGTGCCGACAAGAAGGATGTGTTAGGTGGAAAAGAGATGAAGAAGAATGACAGAATAATTGACAAAGCTATTAGAAACATATTGCCAGGTGCTAATGGCTCATGCCTGTAATCCTAACTACTTGGAAGGCTAAAATAGGAAAGGTCATGGTTTAAGGATAAAAATGACCAAAAAGAAAAAAGTCTGTGAGATCCCACTAGACCACACAGTAGTGCATGCTTGTCATCCCAGCTTTGTGGAAAAGGTACATAGATATCATGGTCCAGGAATGTGCCCAGACAGGAAGCAAAATCTCAAAAAAAAAAAAAGGTGTAAAAAAAAAGTGTAAAAAAAGGGAGGGCTCTGGAGAAATGGCTCAATAGTACAGCATCTACCAAGCAAAAGGTGGGGCCTTAAGTACCATCAAAAAGAAATTTGAAAGACAGATATAAAAACAGTTGTTACTTAACAAAACTAGTATGTTATGAACCCAATTTCTCTATCCCTACTGAGATTAAAGGCAAATTTTGAGGTTGGGAAGGGGAAACAAAGGAGGAGGCAACAATGCTTGATAAGAAATGTACTCATTACCTTGCCCATGTAATTGTAACCCCTCTGTACGGTATTTTCACTATAAAAATAAATAAATAAAATGACCCTTGATAGGAACTGAAAATTTTTAAAAAGGTAAATTTTGAACTAAATGCAACAGCAACCAGAAATCTTACAATTACCAATGAGAACACAAAATTGTTTTTATATGAATAATCATTTGGAGTATCTATCAAAGCATACACAATTGTCCATCAATTCTATTCTCAGGTACAAGCACATGCCTATTTCACCAAAAGGATTGTTAGAAAGTTTATAACAGCACTGTTCATAATCACCCTAAATGACAGTTACCTAAATCCTCATCAGGAATAGAATGGATACCTAAATTGTGGTATACTGATAGACCAAAATTTTGTATAGAAATGATAATGAGCAGTCTGCAAACACAAAGAGCAATAAGAAAGCTTGGTATCCATTTACTGCTACTATATCAGTTTATATCTGTTTATAGCTACTCAGAAGGCTGAGATATGAGGACTGTGGTCCAAAACCAGCTCCAGCAAGAGAGTCCATGAAACTCCTATCTCCAATTAACCACCAAAAAGCCAAAGTAGAGTTCTGGTTCAAGTAATAGAGTGCTAGCTTTGAACAAAAAAATCTCAGAGACAGCACCAAAGCACTGAGTTCAAGCCCAGGACTGACACAAAAACAAAACAAAAGGATGATTCTCAAAATACTGAACAAAGAAGCAAGATTGAAAAATAGGATATTCTATGTGGTTTCATTTACTTGAAGTGAAGTATGAGATTTGGCAAAATTTATCTATGATGTCAGACACTGAGACTTTTATGCAATCAGAAGGTAAACACTTACTGGATGACTGGGTTCTGCTCTGGAAGGAGACAGTGAAAAATACCTTTAGAAAACTCTAAACAATCAACCAAAAATAAACAGCTTAGGTTATTTCTTGTTTAAAAGGCATCAGGTTTGAGACGTCTTGATTAAAGCTAATCTCTTTTATTTTTAAGATCTTTTACTACTCAACCAGCATTTTTCAGACTGCTGGAATCAGCCAACCTGTTTATGCAACCATTGGAGTTGGTGCTATCAACATGGTTTTCACTGCTGTCTCTGTGAGTTAATACCTTAGATAAACACTGCTTCTTCCTTATGATCTGTGATTTAAAAGTAACTAATGTCTTGTCCACGTGCACTGGGTATGCAGAACTACATGCTTCCTGACAAGAGTCCTCTCTGTGATAAACCAGCCATTGCCCTGGCATAACTAAGGTGAATCACTGGCTGCCCCTGCGGCTGCGATGCTAGGGAGTCACTGATGGGTAAATTAACAGCCAACGGAGAGACAAGGGGACTTGTTTTTTGTTTAAGTCCCTGGATTCTTTCTCTACTGCCTTGTACTTAAATTCCTTAAGATTAGTTGACAGCTGGTCAGTTCTACCAAGATTGAGTACTGTTTCTGAATTCCTTTTCTTCCACACACTTTCACAAGTGTGTAGCATCTGTTAATCAGAGTATGTGTAATATGAGAGACTGGGGTAGAGGTAGGATAAAATGAAAAATGCTATTATTATTGCAATGAGAGGTTATATGCTCTTTTTAAAGCCAAATACCTTATATAAGGAATGATCCAATATCTCAATAGTATTTAACATAATCTAAAAAAGAGAACTACAAAGACAAAACTAACATAGTAATATAATTGATTATAAAATGAGAATAACTGTGTTTACTTTTAGTTTTGAATACAAAATATTTAAAACATTTTGGTCATAATACTATACTCAATTGATTTTAGCACTTGTTTTCCCTTCTCTACACATGGACTTTTAACTCTTACCTTGAGGTGGTCAATAAATTACAGCCTGGCCATGTTAAACAGTACTGGACCTTGGAAGGAGGAGGAAGAACAAACACCAACAGAACATGAGTGTTTTACAGGCATGACTTCAGAGATTAAACCTGTTCAATCCAAAAGACTGCTCTAAGTCAGTGAAGGCATGTTACTGGAATATGGTCCCAGTGACTATTTTTCCTTTTATGTTTCCTTGATTTTTTAATATATCCAGTTTCAACACACTTTTATGACTAGAGATTATTATTAATATGTTGCTTATAATAAATTTGCTATGTAAAGAATCAAGTTGTCAAGACTGGGGAAATCAAATTCTGAGAAAAATCTACAGATGAAGCATCTGTACAATTTCATTTCTTTACCCTGCAGCAACCTCAGTAGAGTGGAAGAAGTTGTTTTTCTTTTAACATAGTCTTAATTATTTTAAAAAGTATATTTTTCTCTGATGACTGACATAATAAAATCAGTTCTCATTACCTCACTAATCCTCCAAGAATATAGATTTAAATTTTCAATTAATTTGTTCATTAAAAGTGATTCATGCCAGGCACTGGTGGCTCTCGCCTGTAATCCTAGCTACTCAGGAGGCTGAGATCTGAGGATTGCAGTTCAAAGCCAGCCTGGGCAGGAAAGTCCGTGAAACTCTTATCTCCAATAAACCACCAGAAAACTGGAAGTGGCGCTGTGGCTCAAATGGTAGAGTGCTAGCCTTGAGCTGAAGAGCGAAGGAACAGCTCCCAGGCCCAGAGTTCAAGCCCCACAACTGACAAAAAAAGAAAAGAAAAAGAAACTAAGTTTTAAAGTCCAAAACACAGACACAGTGGCTCCAGCCTACAATTCTCCCTACTTAGGATATAAAGATCAGGGAGTATAAGTTTGATAGACTCCATCGCTGGGTGTCATAGCCTAGCTATTGTCCCAGCTATAGGGGAAGCTCAAAGGTTGGGTGCAGCAGTATGAATCTGTTATCCTCAGCAATATGGGGAAGCACAAGTAGGAGGTGCATAGTCCAAGGCAGCCTCAGCATTAAGCAAGAACCTACCTAGAAAACAGCAAAGTGACAGAGTGCCTGCCTTGCAAGTATAAGGCCCTTAACTCAATCCCCAGTACTGCCAAGTTGAAAAGCACACACACAAAAAAAGAAGCAGGTGTTTGTCATCAAGTTCCTCTCCCACAAATTAACCATGTTACTAAATTCTGTGCATCCTATGCAAAATACAAGCCTCCCCTGAGGACATATAAATGTTTCACAACTTGGAAGCAACATAAAAATCTGGTTTTGTTTTCTGAATGAGTGCTTTGGAAAAGAGAGCAGTGGCTACCATTCTCCAGCTGGATCTGTGTGATACATGTAGTCTAAGGCAAAGATGAAGGTGTAGTAGAGTAGCCACCCTAGCCACTGACCATGCCTTATCCCTTGCATCATGTGTATCTGAGTTTATATAATGGTTGAGAGACCAACTCATTGTCAACACATGCATAGAGTTTTTGTCCAATTAATAATTTCTCTGGAACAGAAGAAACAGATATAGTAGGAATCTTCATTCTGAAGAAATGTTTCTATTTTCTTGGTATGCTTGATATGGTCTCATCAAGCCAGCTTTAAAGTTATAATTAAAAGTCAAAATACATAGCTACTGTTAGAAATTTGAGAAAAGTTTTGGGTTTTTTCCTACTTCTGTCTCAATAATTAAATGTGGGCTTTGTTGGCTGTCCTTTCTATGTGATTTGAAACTGAAGTGAAAAGCACTCACTGTCAAGGAAAAGAAATATATCTCAGGCCTTTTCTGAACAGAAGTCACCATACTAAGTGTATTAGATGGCTGCTGAATTACTGGCTAATTTACTTAGAAAGGTGAGGAATTATGATGTGTATGTGTGAGTCTAGCCTGGGCAGTGTCCACAGATCAGACAGGCAAGAATCTATTCAATAAATGTTGGTTTGAGTTAATAGTAAATCTTAACCATTAATGTGCAGGTTCAAAGACTCAAAGGAATCGATGACAGGATAAAAATGTCTTGTAGGGGCTGGGAAGGTGGCTCAGTGGTAGAGCGCTTGCCTTGCATGCATGAGGCCCTGGGTTCGATTCCTCAGCACCACATAAGCAAAAAGAAAAAACCTGGAAGTGGCGCTGTGACTCAAGTGGTAGAGCACTAGCCTTGAGCTGAAGAGCTGAGGGATAGAGCCCAGGCCCAGAGTTCAGGCCCAACGACCGGACCAAAAAAAAAAAAAAAGTCCTCTAAGCCTTTGCTTTGAAACCTTCTTTTTCAGCAGGCAAAATTCATTACCACATCTGGTACATTTAAGCACACCAGAAAAATAAAGACCTGACTATCTTAGTACAGAATCACATTTTGTATGTTACCAAATGAATGGTCCTAATTTGACTTAAGCAGTGAGAAGTTGGATAAGAATGTCCACATTGGAATACTTACACTATTTCAGATGTCTTTAGTGCACAACCCAAATCATAAAAACTTAAGATAGGGCTGGGAAGGTGGCTCAGTGGTAGAGTGCATGCCTTGCATGCATGAGGCCCTGGGTTTGATTCCTGAATACACACAAACAGAAAAGGCCAGAAGTGGCACTGTGGCTCAAGTGGTAGAGCACTAGCCTTGAGCTGAAGAGCTCAGGGACAGCACCCAGGACCAGAGTTCATCCCCATGGCCAACAACAACAATAAACCTTAAGATAATCACCAGGAGAAAAACTAATGTCACTTTGTCAGAGATCTTTCTCATTTTAAATGTAGAGATGACCTATTGAAAGAGGTAAATGATGTACAGCCTCTGACCATTATACTAAATGGGATAATCCTAGAGTGATGTGAATACTACAGTTCTCTCTCTAGATTGGTCTATTCATGACCCAAAAAAGCAGACCTTTGTTAATTAGCCCTTCATCATTCTCTACTAAAGTCTGACTCCATAAAAAGGAATAAATATATAAAGCATAAAATATAAAGGCAATATTCTATGGCACATAAGACTAAGATTTTTTTAAATTTTCCTAGGTACTGCTTGTGGAACGGGCGGGGCGGCGGTCTCTCTTTCTAATCGGAATGATCGGGATGTTTTTCTGTACCATCTTCATGTCTGTGGGACTTGTGCTGCTGGTGAGTTTCACTCCTGGACTGATATTTACCATTCAATAACGTATCTGTGGTACAGGTTAAAGTGTTTTGTGTGTCAAAAATCTTTAAGCAGAATGTGGTTTACTGGTAGAGTGCTTGCCTAGCATGTAAGAAGCCCTGGGTTCAATTCCTCGATGTCACATAAATATAAAATTAATACAAGAAAAAAATCCTTAAGACTGACTGATGAAACAAAGCCAGAGGAACAACATGAACTACAAAGGATATATGAAGGAAAGGCAAATTTGTTTCTTGGTCTTACAGACTAAATAAATATCACCATCTCTCTCATATTTGCTATCAATGAAGACTGTAACCTCATGGTCAAAGGAGGGACTCTGGGATCAGCCCCAAGATGGTTCAGTGCCGTTTTAGACTCTGAGAATCTTGTAAATGCCCCCTAGGCAACTGCCTGAAGCTCTCTAAGTCCAGTGTCAACCACAACTTAACAACCACCATGGCACAAGCAAAGGATACCGAATTTTTTTTTGGGGGGTGGGGGGAGTTGAACAGGAACAGAGTGACTAAGGATCAAAAGAAGTCTTAATCCAGAGGATTACTCAAAAGATTTCACATGCTTCAGATCGGAATGACTTGAACTTAATAGAACACAACATGTCAGGAAAAGAGTCATCCTTGAACTTCGTAGAAGCTACTTAGCTAAAGAAACAGCAGTGAATGATTCCAGACCCACTTTTGCTCTTGGTTTGTTTGCTTTTTCTTCAGGACAAGTTCTCTTGGATGAGCTACGTGAGCATGACCGCCATCTTCCTCTTTGTCAGTTTTTTTGAAATTGGACCAGGCCCAATCCCCTGGTTCATGGTGGCTGAGTTTTTCAGTCAAGGACCACGCCCCACAGCCTTAGCACTAGCTGCATTCAGCAACTGGGCCTGTAATTTCGTTGTAGCTCTGTGTTTCCAGTACATTGCGGTAAGAGCCTGACACTGTGCAAATTTACTGAACAGAAAGCAAGTCAAATAGCTGCTAATTGAAACTCTGTTTGTTCTCTATCCAGGACTTCTGTGGATCTTACGTGTTTTTTCTCTTTGCTGGAGTGGTGTTGGTCTTTACATTGTTTACATTTTTTAAGGTTCCGGAAACCAAGGGAAAGTCTTTTGAGGAAATTGCTGCAGAATTCAGAAAGAAGAGTGGCTCAGCCCAGAGACCAAAGAAGGCCACTGTAGAAATGGAGTTCCTTCGAGCTGGAGAGGCAGTGTAAAATTACCTGCTTTTTTTATATGAACAAATGAGGATGGAAACAATGTATTTTTTTAAGAATTCCTTGAGGATTTCATATCTTATATCTTAAAGTATTGCTTTATTTTTCTGGAAGAGTTTTATGGGTTTTGATGAGAAATGTCACCAAATATTACTTAAGAAAGCATTTTTTTACTTAGGAAATCTGTGTGTGTGTTTGTGTGTGTGCCAGTCCTGGGGCTTGAACTCAGGGCCTGGGTGCTAAGCTTCTTTTCTCAAGACTAGGACTCTACCACTTGAGCCACAGTGCCACTCTGGCTTTTTGGTAGCTAATCATAGCTAATAATCTTACAAGCTTTCCTGCCCAGGATAGCTTTGAATCACAAATCTCAGAGCTCAGCCTCCTGAAAAGCTAGTGTTACAGAAGTAAGCCACAGGCACCTAGTGAGATTCTATTTTTTTTTAATGGTAAGAGTGTAATAATGTAAACTGAAAATGCTAGATTGCTTTGCTAAAGAGAGAGCAAGTATGTTCTCATCTTCCTAGTGTTTTTTACTACATACTGCCCCCAAAGAAACTGAAGAGCTGGAAATGGAGCTGTAGCTCAAGTGAAAGAGCAAAAAAAGCAAGGACAGTGTCCGGGCTTTGAGTTCATGCCACAAGACCGGCATAAAAACAAAACAAAACAAAAAAAACTGAAGAACATTTAGGATCTCCTAACATTGCCTCATTAAGCAGGTGACCAGAAACTTGATGATATAACTATTATCTATATATTTAAATATGATTAAATTGGAGTTTCCTTCCCACAGATCTGACACTAAAGATCTGGCTAATAGCAGTAAGATTCATATTGTAATTGACTTGTTTCTTTTTTCTTTCTTGTAAAATTTCTTTTTTTTTTTACTTCTGTTTCTTTCACTCATCTTCTTAGGTACTTATATACTTATAGTTTTGGTTTTTTTCATATGGAATGGTTTGTTGAGTATGTTAAAAATATTTTTATGAAGACTTGCTTTAGTTAGCTCTCAAATCTTCCACTATTCAGAAGAATATGTTTTAGGTCCTTTGGTGACCAAATGCTTTCTGCAAGATTAAAGACTCAAGGATTTACCTAGTGGTCAGCTAATATTAATATCTGTTACAAAACCATGCTAATTTCTTGTTGGTTTAATTCTTTATTTTTTTGTTTTTCAATTGAACATATCCTGGTTGTCTGACTTGTGTTATAAAATATACTCAAAAATCCCAACTCAGGTATTTTGTATATCACCTCAAATCTTGAATAAATTGAATCAGTCTAATTTAGGGAAATTGCTCTTTCTGTTAAATATATTTTCTGAATGACTATTGTCTCAAAACAAGTTAAAAGGTAGGAATTGAAATTTTCCTCACAGTGAGCTCCTAAAATTCTCATAAATATTTCACTTTGGATTAAATCAAAGCTTTAATTTTTCTTTTTTAAATTTTTATTTATTTTTTATTGTGAAAATACTGTACAGAGGGGTTACAATTACATGGACAAGATAATGAGTACATTTCTTATCAAGCATTGTAGCCTCCTCCTTTGTTTCCCCTTCCCATCCCTTCCCATCCTCCTCCTGCCCCCCCCCCAAAGCTTTAATTTTTCTGCAAACACTAGTTCCAACAGAGGACAGTCATCATCTTAAGACTTTTCCTTGTCTTTACCATAGGTATATTCCATCATCCTATCTAGGTTATTCTCTTGTTGTTCTGGCATATATTCTATGTTACCATTGTGTGAGCACACTCTAAATACTCTGATCTATGAAGGAAGTTGGAAATACACAGCTGATTAAACGGACTTCAGTTTGAAACAAAACCTACAATTACACAAGAACAGTTCTAATAGATGCCAAAAGCTTAGCAGAAAACCAGATCACTTCTGGGCTGTTTTCCTACAAAATGAAGTACTTAGTCAAATGTTTTTAAGCTTACAACAAGGAGCATTGAAGGAAAACACTTTTTCTGTCAGTCATGGGGCTTGAACTCTGGGCCTGGGTGCTGTCCCTCAGCACTTCAGCTAAAGGCAAGCACTCTTCCACTTGAGCCACAGCGCCACTTCCAGTTTTCTGGTGGTTAATTGTGGATCAAAGTCTCATGGACTTTCCTACCCAGGCTAGCTTTGAACCATGATACTCAGATTTCAGCCTCCTGAGCAGCTAGGATTACAGGCATGAGCCACGGGCACCTGGCATAAAGGAAAACACTTTTTTTTTTTTTTTTTGCTGGTCGTGTGGCCTGAACTCTGAGCCTGAATACTATCCCTCAGCTCTTCAGCTCAAGGCTAGCACCCTACCACTTGAGCCACAGTGCCAGTTCCAGCTTTTTCTGCTTATGTGGTACTGAGGAATCAAACCCAGGGCCTCATGCATACAAGGCAAGCACTCTACCACTCAGCCACCTTCCCAGCCCTAAGGAAAACACTTTTAAAATTTTTAGAGTAAAAATCCCCACTGAACACTTACACTTTTTTCCCACCTTTCTGTTCCCCTCTTCCCTTCTTTCCCTTCCCGCCTTCCTTGATCAAACATCCTTGATCAAAATTTGGCAGGCCAAACAATAATAATTTTTCACTTACATTTTTTTCCTTTGGGAAAGTTTTGAACAACTAGTTCTACTTGAGACTTAAGGATACAATAAAAATGAGCTTAAATAGTTTAAAAGATCTTAGTACTATGACTGAACTCCAACAAAAATAAAGGGAATAGCCAAGCATTAGTGGCTCTGCAGCTGAAGGTATGAAACCAACCCAGGCAGAAAAGCCCATGAAATGTTTATCTCCAATTGATCTGCAGAAAGCCATACTTGGAGGTATGGCTCAAGTGGTAGAGTGAAAGACAGCCTTGAGTATCTTGAGTTTAAGCCCAAATATCAGCAATAAATAAAATAGAGTAGTTTAGAAGCAGCAAAATTATTCCTGGTAGGTTCTTGTCTTCTATTTCAGGGTGCCGATGACTTTTGGGAAATCCAAAGTTACACTGATAAAGGAGTTTAACATTGTCATGTGATGGTTGATGAATGTGAATGTGACTAATATTCAAACTATGATTCCTGATCTAATTAAGAAAATACACGTTTTTAAAAGGAATTATATAGATAATTTTTAAGTTATAAATGAGTTATTTCAACTTAACCTATAAGTATTATTCAGATCTTGAAGTTTTCTTTTTTTGGGGGGGGGGATCCAGTTGTGGAGCCTGAACTCTGGGCCTGGGCACTGTCCCTCAGCTCTTCAGCTCAAGGCTAGTGCTCTATCACTTGAGCCACAGCACCACTCCGGCTTTTTTCTTTTTGCTTATGTGGTGCTGAGGAATCAAACCCAGGGCCTCATGCATGCAAGGCAAGCGCTCTACCACTGAGCCACCTTCCCAGCCCCAGATCTTGACGTTTTCTGCCTCAGAGAATTTAAGTACCTTCCATTATTTCATGTCTACAGTCATTACTCACAGGGGTTTGGTTCCAGAACCCCCATCTCACATCTGCACAAACCAAAATCCACAATGTTCAAGTCTTTTTGATAAAATAAGGTCTTATTTACATTATAACCTATATGCACCCACCTACAGATTTTACATCATCTCTAGATGACTTAGAGTGTAAAGAGTTGCTACACTATTTAAGGAATAAAGTGTCAACAAAAATCCATACATGTTTATAAATACAACTTTGAAATGCATACATATATATAAATATATGTATTTACTTAAAAGATGGGTAGCTCACAAATACTAAGGCTCAACTATACACATATATGTATTGAAAAAATATTCAGGGGAAATAAGATGTGAATAAACTTTTCTATAAGGAACAAAGCATAGCTCCATGTAAGTAAAAAATCCTAGCTCTTCACTGATATACTGGATAGCAAATTACAAAACTGATTATTTACATTTAACCCCAGCAAAATTAGATGTGAGTTTGAACACATAATTTTCCAAAAACTCTTTTTCATGAAAGTATTTTCATACTTTAAGGTCCTTACAAATGTGGTTTTCTCTTAGCTTATTTGAAGCATGATCAGAATTCTTTGTCTAATTATTCACTGGCTACATGTAGCTGTTGCCCACTGTCTGGACACTCAAAAAGTCCTGTGCAACTTCCTACTCCCACTTTCTTCTACATGGCCAACACTGGACTGTAAGGCCATTTCATTACTTGGCAACTTTCAAGGAGCTCACAGTCTAAGAGTCTGGGACGACCAGGGTATTAAGTGTCTCATCTGTGCCCATTGCCTCCCACGAAGCAGGTTCTAGAAAATGTGCACCAGAGTACCAACCTCAGAGAATGAACATGAAGGGCAAACAGAAAGTCCTAAGCACAGTACATGGCAAAAAAAAGGGGGGGGGGCGCCTACAACTGTATTCACAGAAATTCAATTAGGATTATCATGTTGGTTCCAAATTTTCTTCTCAACAAAAGTTATTGAGTTCAAATAGTATCTTCTTACTTCAAAGAAACATTCTCAAAGCAAGGACATATAAGAACTAAGGAAATTATTAGTCTATCCAAACAGGATTTCCAAGTAAGGCTTTAAGAATTTTTATTGTATTTTAAAATTTTGATTTTGCCTACATTATGTTATTTTAAGGGATCTATATGGAATATTATTTCCATAGATAATATCAAATACAAAATAAAATGCCGTAAATCACATGTTAAGTATAATTTAATAGGTTACAATTACAGGAAAAAACCTAATCTTGATAATTCTCAAAAATTGCAAAAGTTATTTTCACATAATTCAGAATTATTAGTTTCATAAACTATTCATTGCTAGTTTCTCTGTTATATAGGGAGCAAATTAAACTTAGGAAGTATCTGTGCTTACAGTGACCTTAGGAGAGGTGCTGTATAAAATATAAATGCATGTATACATAATTTTTATTATAATTCTGTATTGGTGATCTAAGAAGAAAAAAAATTTACTGTCAACCACTCTGAAGACTATTTATGTCTTTACTGCTTTCTAGTTTAATTAAAAAGAATTATAATAAAAACAAACTGGTTAAGAATATATTTATATCTCCTACTGCATTATGTCAAAAAATATATTCCTGATTGCTTAGTGTTACCTTATTTTACTTGGAAAATAACCACATCATTAAATATTGATATTGTACTACTAGCTATACTTGTTTCTTGCATATGGTATTATCATTATTCTCATTTTAGGAATAAACTACAAACTATTTTAAGGCCAAATTTTACTTCTATCTAAAAGCACTTTATTAGTAGTAGTGAAAAATAACTTGAAGCAAATAAAGTAGTCGAGATTCTGTCTCAGCCCAATCAGAATGCCTATTAAATAGAGAATAAAAATTTTCAATGAAAAACAATAGGAGCTTGGTGCTGGTGGCTCATGCCTGTAATCCTAGCTGCTGAGAATCATAGCTGAAAGTCAGCCCTGGCAGGAAAAGTCCGTGATGCTCTTATCTCCAATAAACCATCAGAAAACTGGAAGTAGTTCTGTGGCTCAAAGTGATAGGAGCTCAAGAACAGCACCTAGGCCCCAAGTTCAAGCCCAACAACTGACAAAATAAAAACAATGGAAAAAAAGGAAAATTCACACACTGTTGGAAGCAATGTAAAGAGTGTCTGCCTCTAAGGAAATCAGTATGGATGTTCCTCAAAAAACTAAAAATAGGGGCTGGGAAGTTGGCTCAGTGGTAGAGCGCTTGCCTTGCATGCCTGAGGCCCTGGGTTCGATTCCTCAGCACCACATAAGCAAAAAGAAAAAAAGCCGGAAGTGGTGCTGTGGCTCAAGTGGTAGAGCGCTAGCCTTGAGCTGAAGGGTTGGGGACAGTGCCCAGGCCCAGAGTTCAGGCCCCACAACCGGACCAAAAAAAAAAAAACTAAACTAAAAATAGAACTACCATACCCCTCCTGGGCATATATCTAGCAGGATCAAAGTCAGTATACAACGGACATATATGCACACCTGATATTGCTGCACTATTCCCAACAGACAAGCAATAGAATCAGTCTAGATGACCATCAACAGATTAATGGATAAAAATGTGGATGTATAAGTAGCGGAGGCTTGTTCGAGCATAAAAAAAATTGTGTAATTGTATAGGAAAATGGATAGAACTAGAGATCATCATGTTAAATGAAATAAGCCAGACTGACAGATATTGTATGTTTTCTATCATATGTGAAATATTGATTTAAAAGACAAAAGACTTGGCCAGGCACTAGTGGCTCACATATATAATCCTAGCTACTCAAGAGTCTACGACCTGAGGATTGCAGTTCAAAGTCACCCCAAACAGAAAAGTCTGTGAGACTCTTATCTCCAAGAGTGACACTGTGGATCAAGTGGTAGAGCACTAACCTTGAGTACAAAGAGGCTCAGGGATAACACTTAGACCCTGAGTTCAAGCCCAAGGACCAGCCAAAAAAAAAGGAGACTTTCTGGAAAAGAGGAAAGGATTCCATATGTAGGAAGGGGGTAGGAGGGTAAGAGGATAATGGTGATGTCAATAATCAAAGTACATTATAATCATGTACAAAAGTATCATAATGGGACCCATTATTTTGTATGACTAAGATATGTTAATAGAAAAGAATTCATAAAAAGGGAAAAAATCCATTTTGTAAAAAAAAACCAATAGAATAACTCTCTTCAATGAAAACAAATGAACAAACTCATTCTAACAATGTGGATGAATCTCAAATAGGCTGAGTGATAGGGGCCACCTCAAAAGGCTACATAATCTCATTCCTTTGACGTGATAGCTAGAAAAGGCAAAAGTATAGAACTAAATCCAGGGTAAGGAGATGGAGACCATTTATAAAGGGGCATAAGAGAGAATTTGGGGGAATGGTGAAACTGTTCTTTTTCCTGATTGCGATGGTACATTATTTGTCTATATTTCTGTCTGAAATCTGAATTACACACCAAAAAAGACTGAATTTACTGTGTAAAAATGTTTAACAGTAAAGCTGAAGGAATTTTTTTCATTCTAATAAAATGAACTTCTCAGGTCACTTAAGGTAATGTTTCTTCACATTTTCTGCTTATGTCAGCCATCAAAGCATGAATAAAAATCAAACCAATTAAGCTTTGTTTATTCAGTTATGTCTGGATTATTTGAGACAGAAGGAACATGTTGACCATCAAAACCCAGACACACAAGTAAAGCACAATCTGAGCTTTTCTTCCACAGCCTCTGACCTGACAATCACATCTGTTCACAGAATTGCCAAAAAGGCTTCATATCCAGATCTCACAAGATGGAGTCATTAATAATTGGTAAAATTATCCCCAAAATACTGGAAGAAATATGAATTTCAATAATCTGCTAACTACATTATAAGTTTCTGAATGAATGCTAGTTGAATATAAAGTGCATGCATTCCACCATCCTTACATGCTACAACTTCAAAGCTGAAATCAAACCCATGACAATAATCTCATCCTGAGTGACCTCAAAAAGGTCATGATGAAGGCTGGCTAGATCAGAGTTATGTCAGTTATCACCCATCATCCACCACGGTCAGAGCCTCTAACAACCATTCCAGTTTAAACTTGTTCCCAAATGACATCAGCTAATTATTTTTATCTCAATGTTACAGTTTAACTAATTCACTAATGATTAAGACACTTGTAAAGACTGAGCAAGCCCTACTAGCTAAAAGGTTGCTGCACTTTAGTTGACATGCAAAGGATGTCAGTTCCCAGCAGTTAGCTAATAAAGAGTTCTAATTAATAGTACTTCAGAAAAGTGTCCTGTCAGCAGGAACTCTGAGGTTGTTTTCCCACTGTACCAACATCATCTCTCCATCAGCTCCTTCTGCTTCACCAGTGACCTAATGCTGTCCCTACTCTGATTCTTTTAATTTGTAAGTAGTCTGGATCCCAATTTCAAAACCTCACACAGCACTTTTTTTATTTAGTATTTTGTAGAATTAGTATATGGGATGCTGTAATGATAGAAGTGAATAACCTCAATCTCATTTACATACTTAACAAAGGACATCAATGTAAGCTGGAGGGCATCAGCAAAAACCCAGGGGAAGTTAGGACAATTATTCACTTGCCCAGAGCGCTTCATTTGCTGGCCCAACACTATCTCCTATCTCACCCTCTTCTTACAAATTTATCCATGTGTACACGCGCGCACGCACGCACACACACACACACACACACACACACATTTCCTGTGTACAGAGTTTCAGTTGTTGTGTAGATTTTTGGGGGCAGGTGTAGTATTTATTTTTTTGGAACTGTGGGTTTAAGGGTTTTTTCTATTTTGACATTTTTGTAATGTTTCATTGTGGGGGCGGGGGTTCAATGTAGTATTTCTATACAAGTACACAGTGGTACTACAGAGACCCACACACAGATATAGACCCATGAGCACACACACACAGCTATAGCATGATGAAACCCACCAAATGTCATTTGAAAGAGGGGAGGAATGGCAGCCTGGTAGAGAGGGTGAATTTGTTCAATGTCCTTCAATCCTCTTTGCCCTTCAGTGTCCCTCTTTTCCCCTCGCACATCATTAATACACTCCCATATCTGATGAAAATGGATACATATCCATTATCATTTGTTACTATTATCATTATCATAGCATCAACGTTTTAGGTCTATTCTCCACAAATGAGTGTGAACATGAATAGAAAATGTTCACTTTGTATGTGTGTATGTGCATGTGTGTGCGGGTACAACCCACATATGCACTGGTCCTGGGGCTTGAACTCAGAGCCCCCTGAACTCAGGTGCTGTCCCTGAGCTTTTGTGTTCAAGAATAGTACTCTAACTCTTGAGCCACAGTTCTACTTCCAGCATTCTGGTGGTCTGGAGGTAAGAGTGATCCTCGTATCTCAACCTCCTGCGTAGCTAGGATCACAGGCTTGATCTACTGGCATCAAGCAACCTGTTGACTTTTTAAGATTGGCTTATCTCACTCAACATCATGATTTCCAGATCCATCTAATTTCCTGCAAGTGACAAAATTTTATCTTCTTTATGGCAGAGTAATATTCACAGATATTCATATAAATACATTTATTTATGTATATCTTATCTATATTCACATATACATATATACATATTCCACCTATATTTTCATCACTTTTCACTTATAAAAAGCCTAGTTTGTATTCAGGGAAGCTAATCTTGGATCTTAAACAATTAACTATTCTATCACCTGACACCTCTGTAGAATATGAAACAAGTGATGATGGCCTGTGACAAAAGAGCAATTCAATGAAAGCTAAGTAATATCAAACAATAACTACAACATGGTCCAAGCTTTCCCTCTATTCCCATATCATTATTACTGACAAATAACAACAGATGTGGAAATATTTTTGCAAATTTAGTGTCCATCCTCATACTCATTTTCCCATCTCTATCATCTTCCCTTTCCCATTTTACACCCCTGGGGAAGGAGTACAAGAGAGATGAATGAGATACCTATCCATCCCTCCCTACTTCCTGAAGAGAGAAGGTGCTCAAATGCTATAAAGAAAGGGGAAAAACAGCAAAATGAGCTACACTTACTTTGAAACAGATACCACTGTTCTACTGGTTCTATAATTGTATAAAATTTTGATTTTTATCAAATTAAAAGCTGGATGCAAAGAAAATTTCTAATTTCTTTGGCTACAAAACCTTTTATGGAGGGAGTCCAATTGAGTGGCCTGCGTAGTGAGGCAGTGTCTTCTAACAATGTCAATCAGGTCAATCTGCTTAATAATGTTCTGTTGTCTCCTATTTCCTTACTGATGTGTTTGGGGATTTTTTTTGTTTGCATTTATCTATTTCTTCCATTGGTTGCTGAGAGAGAAGTACTAACATCTCCCAACATACGTTTGCCAAGTTGTGTAACATGCCATAGCCACACATTCTCCTTTCATTTTTGTCATTCTAAACTTTATGGTCAGGCTTTAAATTGACTTGTCTGAGTCACAAGGGATTAAGCAAATTGTACAAGCTCACTCAACTAGTAAATAGTAAAGCAGAATTCAAACTGAGGTCACTTGATTCATGAGTCCTTGCTGTTTGCCTCACAATATGTTGTATCCTGACTCATTTATGAATTTCATCAACAGTTCTGATTAATCCTGTGCTACTGTTGGTGACACAGCCAACTTCTAGGGAACTCAGTTATAATCTCTGCCTCTATTTCCTATCTCACTGAACCCAATCTTACCCACCCCTACCCCTTGAGAAGCTATGATGAAGGAGATACTAAGGCTCTGCTGTTTGAATTGTAGCTTCAAGTGTTCAGAAGTAGGTGAGAGCTTTGGGCTGGGAAGGTGGCTCCGTGGTAGAGCGCTTGCCTTGCATGCCTGAGGCCCTGGGTTTGATTCCTCAGCACCACATAAGCAAAAAGAAAAAAGCCGGAAGTGACGCTGTGGCTCAAGTGGTAGAGCGCTAGCCTTGAGCTGAAGAACTGAGGGACAGCGCCCAGGCCCAGAGTTCAGGCCCCACGACCGGACCCAAAAAAAAAAAAAGAAGAAGAAAAAGAAGAAGTAGGTGAGAGCTGCTCCCACATGAAGGAGTGTTTGGAATTAGCTTTCTCTTTCCAGTTTCTCAATACTTCCTTAGCTTTCTTCTCTTGGGCTGCTGATGTGGATAGGTCTGAGCTCTGCACTGGGAGGGGCCCCTCTCTTGGAAAGGCCTAGAGGTGGAGACAATAAAGCTAACACCACTCTGGAGTTTAGCGATTCACTCAGCCTCGATTTTTTCTAATTTTGCTCTCTTTTGGAATTAACACTTTTTTAAAATTATCTTTAAGTAGTTGTATAAAGGATTTGTCAGTTAACAAAGCAGTTTATGAATACACTGCATCTTGACCAGTTCACCCCTTTCACCATTCTCATCTCCCTCTCTATCTACTTCTTCCCTTACTTTTTGAATTTTGTAGCGTATACAATAATTCTTGACTGCATTTTCTCCCCTCCCTCCCCCCCCCTTTCTCCTCTTCATTTATCTACCCCTCCCCTCCTTAACATCCCCCTTCTTTTGAAAGTACCTATTTCTTGGTGTTTCTTGGGCTTTGACTTTGTCTTTCTAAGAAATTACACTATTTTACTTCCCTCTTTAAGCTACCATATTTCAGTTAATAAATTTGTAACCACTTGCAAACCACCCAGCATGTTTATTTATAGCTTTATAGACTAATTCTAGCTACCACATATGAGGAAACCATCAAGCTTTGTCTCTCTGTCCTAACTCACTTCACTTGATATAATGTTTTCTAAGTTCTTCCATTTCTTTACAAATGTACAATATCATTCTTTCTAATGGAGGAGTACAATTCCATTGTGTATATATACCACATTATCTTGATTCATTCGTTCACAGAGGGGCATCTGGGTTGTCTATTTTTGTCATTAGTGTGATAAGACCTGAAAGGTGCAGCATGGAATATAAGTAGCAAAGAAGGGACAATAAAAATCTATTTTCAGATTTGTAATCAGGTTAGAAAGATGGAAAGAGTCCTGGTTCACGCAAGCTCAGCCTCCAGTATAGCAGGCCAGAATGTCTCATGGGAGTTGGAATGTTTCATGTGTTCCTCTCCCCTAAGGACTATGCTGGTAAGTTTCTAACTACCACTATTTTCATCAGAAGTCAATTCAAACTGTAAGAATCCCCACAAGAATGGTCAAAAGGGGTGGATAAATGAAGGGATGAAAGGAGAAAGAATGTAGTCAAGAATTCATAGTACATACTACAAAATTAAGAAAAGAGAAGGGTGCGTCAAAAGGAAATGTATGTTCAAAGGGGTGACACTGATCAAGATGCCTTGTATTCATAAACTGCTTTGTTAAACAGTAACTCCTTTCTACAACTATTCAGATGAATCTGGGATCTAGTTGCTGCTTACTCAGGCTCCCAGTACCACATTCTCTGCATTTTGAAAATAGTGATAATAATAGGATTGTTAGGAAAATTAAATAAGCTAATACTAGAACAGTGTTAAGATCAGTGTCTGGCACACCATACTATGTTAGTATAAAACTGATAAGGAAGCCAGGCACTGGTGGCTCACACCTGTAATCCTCAAGAAGCTGAGATCTAAAGGTCATGGTTCAAAAGCCAGCCCAGGCAAAGAAAGTCTGTCAGGCTCTAATCTCCAATTAACCACCAGAAAACTGAAAGTAGAGCCGTTATTTAAAGCAGTAGACCACTAGCTTTGAGTGAAAGAGCTCAGAGACAGCACCCAGACCCTGAGTTCAAGACCAACAACCAGTACCCCTCCCGCTCAGAAAAAAACCCTGATAAGGATATAAGAGGGTAATACCACAGGTAAATTATTTGCAATGAGGAAATTAAATTGTTGAGCAACTGGTGACTCAGATTGACCTAAGCAAGAAAAGTCAAATCAACACAGTTCTTGACTACTAAGGATCATCAGCAAGTAAAGGGAAGTGAGTAACTTAATTATCTAGCTGCAATCACCCCTGAGTAGTTTCAGTCAACTATTTCTTCCACAGACACATCAGTACTTATCAGGCAAGAATTGTGAACTTAAGAGGTGTTATATGAAGGGTGTATATAGTTCTTTTGCATATGCTTGTACTAATCTATCGTAGCAGTGGCAATAATTTTGTTAGCACTTAACTCATTTCATTACAAACAAATACTCTCTCATTTCTCCTCACAATACTTCTGTAAGGTAAATACTATTACACATAAGGAAACCAAGATTGAAAGAAACACACAGTCTCTGGAAACTTTCCCTTGCAGCTTCCTAGCTTGGCACATACATTTGCCAGAAACCTAAATCACTGCTTTTCATCCTTGGACTCAGTGCTAATATTTTTTCCTCTAGAAAGTAGATCCCAACTCCCCCACAGTGACACTTCCCCTAAATATAATGTTTAATTTTGGTTAACAGCTTAACTGGACTGAGAAGCACATAGGAGATCAGTAAAACAGATCTCTGAGTTGGTCACTCTCAGGAATAGCAAGTGGGAAATACTAGCTCCAAATATGGGCAGAGCCACAGGGGACCTGGACAGAATTAGAATTAAAAGGACAAAACCTGCAGCTTAGTGCTCGCTTGAGCAGCACATATACAAAAATTGGAACAATACAGAAATTAGCATGGCCCCTATGCAAGGATATTACACAAATTCATGAAGCATTCCATATTTAAAAAAAATAAACTGGGACTGGGAAAGTAGTTTAGTGGTAGAGTGCTTGCCTAATGCATGATGCCCTGGGTTCAGTTCCTCGGTACCATGTAAACAGAAAAAGCCATAAACGGCGATGTAGCTCAAGTGGTAGAGTGCTAGCCTTGAGTAAAAGAAGCTCAGCAACAGAGCCTAGGCCCTGAGTTCAAGCCCCAGGACCAGTCAAAATAAAAAAAAAAAAAAGCCTGCAGTTTAGGCTTAAGAGAACTAGCTTCCTCCCACCTCATATACTCTCTCTTCTTTCTCTCTCATTCTTAGCCAACTCTCATTCTTATTCAACTCATCAACTCACCAAAATGAGCTAAAACCTCTGAGCTAAAATAATCCATCCTTCCTTAAGTTGTTCTGTCTGGTATTTTGTCATAGTGATGAAACACCAACACTGAAAAACTGGTATTAGAGAAGTGGAATTATTGCTGTGATTAAACCTAACCATGTATTTCGAAGCTTTTGAAACCTATATGAAGAATCTAGAGAGTTTGTGAGAGATACAGAAGCACTAGGATCCTAAAAGCAGTTTCATGGGTAAATAGCATCATTGCCTATACAAACACTCACTACATCGTATACAAGGTCTCCAGCTGTATCCTCCACTAAGACATGTTATGCCTTCTTAAACCTTCTCTTCACAGAAGGTACTCAGTATTTGCAAAAATTATAATTTAGTAGAACAAGTATGGTGCTTGATTATGTTCTCAAACATGTGGAGAGGCGTAAGTTCCATGACAGTAAAGGCCTCATGTATTCTATGAATACATAGACTAAGGACTCTACGGCCATTTCATTGCTGAGACACCATGGCTCTGAAACTCAGGTCTGAGTCTATCTGGTTTAAATTGATGCTGACTTTCACTGAAAAAAAAAAAATAGACAAAACCAGGTGTGATGGCTCATGCTTACAATCCTAGCTACTCATGAGGCTGAGATCTGAGGAACACAGTTTGAAGCCAGTCCAGGGAGGAAAATTTGTGAGACTCATCTCCAATTAACCACCAGAAGACTGGAAGTGGCGCTGTGGCTCAAAGTGGTAGAGCACTAGCCTTGAACAAAAGGAAACTCAGGGACAGTGCCCAGGCCCTGAGTTCAAGCCATACTGCCAACAAAAAGAAAAAAAAAAGAAAAGAAAAAGAAGTAGTTCCAAAAGGAAGATAAGGAAGTAAGTTATATGTTTTAAAAAAGCTAAACTGGGGCTGGAAATGTGGCTTAGTGATAGAGTGCTTGCCTAACATGCATGAAGCCCTGGGTTCCATTCCTCCATACCACATAGACAGAAAAGGCCAGAAGTGGCATTGTGGCACAAGTGGTAGAGTGTGAGCCTTTATCAAAAGAATCTCAGGGACAGAGCCCAGGCCCTGAGTTCAAGCGCCACGACTGGCAAAAAAAAAAAAAAAAAAAGGCCAAACCATCTAAACGTGAACTAAAAAAAAAAAAGAAGAAAACAAAATCCTGCAATAGTATACTACACTATGCTACATCAATTTTCTAGTGTTAATATTTAAGTAATCTTCCTAAGAATTATATTGGGCTGACCCTAGAAATAATCTAGTTTGAGTTATAGCCTCTAAAAATAATCTGCAGAGTTATATAACACAGGTTATGCCTTGGTGGCCATAAAAATGCCATAGAAGAGAAAATAAGAAACATACCACAAGCTCAACCCTTCCATATTATCAAGTGGTCAATACAGCAATAGCAGTGAGCTTCTTCCAGGGTCCATTACCAGCCTTGATCCACTCCTGACCTCTATTGATTATCCCTGTGACCCTCATCTTGCTACTCACTCAGTAATGATTCTTTTCTGCCATCAATGGCTTCATGAATTGTAAATCAATTCAAACTAATCGACACAGATCAGCTCCCACTTAAAATCTGCTCCAACATTCTTGCTTTCCATCATTCAAAAATATGTCAAAAACCTTTCAGACTAGGAAACCTATGGTGACAATCTCACTCAATGGCAAGCACATTTATTTCATTTCACTTATGCCTTAGAAATGAACTTAATAAAATGTAGCATGACTGCTTTTGTCTTATTTTCATTGTGTCTTTATTGCAGAAAAAAATATTTTGAAGGGTCCTTTGTGGAAGACTACTTTTGACTCCATCAAAATCTGAACCTTACTACATTGATACAACTATATCAAAGCAATGTAGTGTCCAGTTCTCTACTTAGGAGGCAAGCTTACCTCAAGGACTTTAGGGTTAATTACTTTGTGAGGTTCCATGTAATATAGTGTGCTCATGGCCTCCTGCAAGTCTATATAACTTGAAGTCTGGTTTCTTGATAACTGCCCCAGTACAGTACAAAAGGCAAGTTTCAAGTACTACCCATGTGCTTTCCAAATGCATTTCAGAGTCCACTTGATAAGCCTTGAAATTTGCAATCATGGGTTGTAGCCAGAGGACTCAGCAAGTAAGTAGCTGGTTATTTTGACTTGTGAAAATTTACCTCAGAGAATTTTTAAGACAATTTAAGCTACTTGATGTGATACTATACTAGTGGATACATGCTATTACATTTGTCTAAAATTATAAAATATCCAATACTAAAAGTGAACCCTAATGTAAACTATGGTCTTGAATGATAATGATGTATCAATATAGGCTCCTCTATAATGCCAAGTATACCATTTTTGTGGGAACGAAGCATTTGTAAAGATAGGAGGTAGGCTGGGAATGTGGCTTAGTGCTTGCCTAACATTCATGAAACCCTGGATTCAACTCCTCAGTACTATATAAACAGAAAAAGCCAGAAGTGGTGCTGCAGCTCAAGTGGTAGAGTGCTAACTTTGAGCAAAAGTAGCTCAGGAACAGAGCCTAGGCCCTGAGTTCAAGCCCCAGGACTGGCAAAAAATGTGAGAGCTCTCTTAGAGTCCTCTTTGTTTTTCTATCAACCCCAAACTGCTATTAGAAGTCTATTTTAAAAAGAAAAACAATAAAAAAGAAACTGATCACAGAAAATAATATTTATCAAAATGAACTCCAGGAAATAGAAATAAGAGGGTTTTTCTTTGTTGTTTTCTCTTTGTCTTGTTTGTTCATTCATCTGTCTTTGGGAGGGTAAGGGGGACACGGAAATGAAAGAACAAAGGTGAACAAATGCAGTAGTATTTACTAGACACTATGTTGAAAATGAACTATACAACTGGTGGGTGGGAATGGGAGGGGAAAACTGAATGAGATTGAGAGAAGGGGTGACCACTGTCCAAAAAGAAATGTACTCATTACCTGACTTACATAACTGTAACTATATTACATGTCACTTTTGTAGTAACAATAAAAAGAAAAGCTTTAAAATAGATAAAAATGAATTTAAAAAGAAACAGCAGGGCACCACTGGATCATACCTATAATCCTAGCTGCTCAGGAGGCTGAGATTTGAATACCAAGATTCAAAATCAGTCCACACAGGAAAGTCCATGAGAATCTTATCTCCAATTAGCCACCAAAAGGTGAAAAGTGGATCTATTGCTCAAATGATAGAGTGCTAGCCTTGAGGGAAGAAAAGCTCAGGGACAGTGCAAGAGTTGACAGCTCTAATGTTTGTAAGCTACTAAGTAGAACACAATCTGGTCAGCTGAAATTGCTTCCATTTTCAGGTGTGAATACCTTTCAGGCAAAATCTATAGAAACTCAACCTCAGCCTATCACAAGAATGACTTTTGACAGTCCATATGCCCTGGAGTACACATTCCCTATTAGCCATATGACTACTGCATGAATGAAGTTTATACTATATGCCAGGCATTCTTTTTAAGTCCTTCATCTATAATAAATCTTTCATTATACCAGCACCATCATGAAAGCAGTATTTTTGTTCCTAATGGAACAGTTGTGCAGCACAACTGTTCCATTCTTATGGCTTTAATGGCATATCTGCCAGGATAATTTCTTTCCCTTTTCTAATTTTTTTTTTTTGCTAGACCTGGGGCTTGAACTCAGGGCCTGGGTACTATCCCTGAACTTCTTTTTGCCCAAGGCTAGCACTCTACCACTTGAGCCACAGAGCCACTTCCAGCTTTTTCTGTTTATGTGGTTCTAAGGAACTGAACCTAGGGCTTTATGCATGCTAGGCAAGCACTCTACCACTAATTCACATTTCCATCCCTGACTTCTCTAAATGTTTGTTACATTCCCAAAGAAAGCTGGAAGGTGTAGAGAACATATTTCCAGAGCTGGAAAGACCAGATTTGAATCTTACCCTCACCACACTGACCAACATCAGGAAATAAATCTTCTCTCCGTGCCTCAGATTAATCATTTGTAAATGAAATGGTAAAGGTAAAGAGCATACTGTCATTTTAATAAATGTTCACTCATTATTTAGAGATATAGCTTTACTAAGAAAGATGGGCTCTTTGGAGTAATGAACACCAATTATTTTGGTCACTACGTACTTTCATGGTCTGATAAATATTTCAGCATTATTATGTGCAGCTATCCTGAGAGCCAATTATCTATGGAAACACCAGAGAAATCCCATCTCTGCTGTACAAAAGTTATGCAGACCCCACCATAAAGGCAGTTTATGAAACCTCAACAGATCAACCAACCTGCTTCCTCTCCATTATTATTTTCCACATATGAAGGCTTGAATGACTGCTGTTTTTTTTTATCAATCTTAGAGCATATTTCCTCCATACCATTTCCCTTGGCCTGCATGCATATTGGCTACACAGCCCAGTATAAACCTGCCATATGGGGCCGGGGCAAAATAGTCTACCCCCTTCACACTTCCCCAGCACTTAGCTTGCCTAGGAACCTTTAATCAAAGACATGTGAATCTGAACATTCAAGATGACAATCTGGTGTTGAGTTCTGGCACTGTGGTCATTTGCACTAAGAATAAAGTAACTGACACTTCCTGCTTGTGTTATTGATAGATGTCGTTATAAAGTATCTATAGCTACTATTGCCCAAATTACTGATCACTTTACTGATTACTATTTATGACAAGCATTGGTGACAAGCTTGTCTTTGTTAGGCACTTAGGATTGCTCCAGGCCAACTGGTCTTTCTACTACTCATTCTTAGCTGCTATGTCAACCGCAGCCAAGCTATCATTTTGCTGTAGGCACTAATATCTTTGGCCCAGTGTGTCCAATTTGCTTCAGCTGCATACTTCAGTAGCACTAATGTATCATTTATTTAAAACGGCAGTTCCAACCCCTGTCTGCATGCTAAAATCACCAGTGAAACCTTAAAAGAAAAAAATTACCCAGGCTTCAGCCTCTCCCCCCAAACTGCAGAGATTCTGGTTTAACTGAATTGGGACAAAACTGGTCATGGTATTCTTTTAAAAGCTCCTCTATTTTCTTGTTGTAATATGTTCTTCTAATCTTTGAAAACATGAAACTATTTGCAATTTATATTAAGGGATAAACATAATCAAAGTATTATGTTATATCCATGTAGGAAAATATTACAATGAAATGTATTATCTTGTGTAAGTAATATACACAAATAAAAACTGCAAGCTGGGCACTGGCAGCTCATACCTGTAATCCTAGCTACTCAGGAGGCTAAGATGTAAGGATCACAGTTCAAAGCGAACCAGGGTAGGAAAGTCCATGAGACTCTTATCTCCAATTAACCACAAAACAAAAACAAAAACAGAAGTGGAGCTATGGCTCAAAGTGATAAAGTGCTAGCCTTGAGCAAAAGCACTCAGGGACAGCACCCTGGAGTTTAAGCCCCATAACCACCAAAGAAAAAGAACATAAAACAAAAAGCAAAAACAAAAACATCCATGTTAAAATTAAAGAAAAAATAAATCCTTTATTCTGGGTCAGTGGCTCATACCTATAATCCTAGAAACTCAGGACACAGAGATCCAGAGAATCAAGGTTCAAAGCCAGCTCAGACAAAAACAATCCAAGAGATTCCACCTCCAATTAACTAGCAAAATGCTAGGCTGAAGGTGAAGCTCAGGTGGTACAGCATCAACCTCAAGAACATGAGGCGTTGATTTCAAGCCCCAGAACTTGCAAAAAATAAATAATAAAAATAGACCCTACAGCTTAGCATGATGGTATATTCCAGTACTTGGGAGATGGAGGAAAAGATCAGAGGTTTGAGGCCAGCCTTGACTACACATACATTCCAGACGAGCCTAGGCTTACATATGCATGACCTGACTCAGACTTCTGAGTACTACTTTACTCATTTGTAGAATGGGAATAGAATATTTTCAGGTTATTTTTTGGACCTTAAAATATACATGAATTGCTCAAAAACACCTAATAAGCAATAACACCAATATGGTGCCCAGATATCTAAGCAGTGTTGACTCACCATTTCATTACAATCCTGATACCTGCATGATTCCTATGCCTCACCTCTGTGTCTTAAGCATAGAAACTCCCTCCCTTACCCTCACCTTTTCTGATCTCAAAATACTGCCTTCTCTTATATTATTGTTTGACTTTTTCCTGTCTCCTGGCTCTATGGTAAACCCAAGAACTGTTAGAGCCTGAAATTAGAGCTATTAGAGCCTGAAATTCCTTCCCACACTACTCTATCTCCTGTCTACAACACTACAGTTAGAGATATAATTCAATTCTTAAAAGTAATTTGGCCGGAAGCCAGTGGCTCACACCTGTAATCCTAGCTACTCAGGAGGCTGAAATCTAAGGATCAAGATTTCAAAGCCAGCCGGGGCAGGAAAGTCCATGAAACTCATCTCTAATTAGCCACCAGAAAACTGGAAGTGGCACTGTGGCTCAAGCAGGACAGCACTTGCCTTGAGCTGAAGAGTTCAGTGACAGCAATCAAGCCCCAAGTTCAAGCCCCATGACCAACAACAACAAGAAAGAGTAATTTGTATTGTTTTCTTAATAGAACTGCTCATAGTTAAAACAAAGGAGAAAGATAACAAAAAAAATTTAAGCATGTAACTGTAATCCCTCTGTATTTCATCTTTATAATAACAATTAAAAACTAATATTAAACATTTAAAACAATCTCTCAACCTAAAATATCTGACACTTTTAATCTTTTCTCCATGCATATGTATATTATTAGGAGTTATTCTGAACTTCAGCCATGTGCTCTCCACCATGCACAGTGGGACAGCAGTTCGCTAATATAAAAATAAACTTCTGAGGCTGAGATCTGAGGATCACGGTTCAAAGCCAGCCCAGGCCCTGAAACTCTTATCTCCTATAAGCCACCAGAAAACCAGAAGTGGTGCTATGGCTCAAGTGGTAGAGTGCTTGCCTTGAGCAGAATAGCTGAGGACCAACATTCAGGCCCAGAGTTAAAGCCCCGTGACTGACAAAAATAAATAAACTAAACTTGTCTCTCCTGCTTGAATACTTCATGGTGTGCTCTTTATCAACTACCTAATTAAAAACCAACCTATCTAAAATAATTTACTTAACACTAGGGATGACAAGGCTTTGCACATGGTAGGGATTATTGTCAGTTACAGATATATTTATGGAGTTGTCCTTCAAGAAATGGCATCTTCTGGACTCAGCACTTATATAGGGAGGTGACCCTGGAAAACTACAGCAACTTGTCATCAGTGGGATATCATGGTACTAAACCTGATTTAGTCTTCAAGTTAGAGCATGGAAAAGAGCCATGGATAATAAATGCCAAAATGTCCACCCAGAACTGTCCAGAAGGCTGGGAAGAAGGGTACCAGAAAAAGCAAGATGAGCTTGAAAGTATTGAGAGAAGCTATGCTTGTAATATGATTGGAAAACTTTATCTGGGCAAAGCCTATGTTTCTTCAAGGCAATTCTAACATACATGGGGAAAGTCTGGCACAAAACTTGGGTTCAAGCAGAAGCTAATTAAGAAAGAATCCTAGTAAGTTTCATAGTAATGAAAAGTCATATTTTCTTAAGCATCAAAGAGCTCATAGCATAGAGAAAGCTGAGTGTGTAATGAATGTGGGAAAGCTTTTTGTTGTAAATCACAGTTCATTGTACGTATCAGAATTCATACAAGGGAGAGACCTTATGAATGCAGTAAATGTGAAAGAGCCTTCATTGTCAGTCAAATCTTTGTTTTTGTCAGTTGTGGGGCCTGAACTCTGGGCCTGAGCACTGTCCCTCAGCTCTTCAGCTCAAGGCTAATGCTCTACCACTTGAGCCACAGCACCCACTTCCAGCTTCTGCTTATGTGGTGCTGAGGAATGAAACCCAGGGCCTCATGCATGCAAAGCAAGCACTCTACCGCTGAGCCACCTTTGTAGCCCACCAAGTCAAATCTTCATGCTCATCAGAGAGTTCACACAGGATAAAAACCCTACTCATGTAGTGAATGTGGGAAAGTCTTCTTCAGGTCACAACTCAGTCCAATAGGAAATTCACACAGAAGGGAAACTGGTTGCAATGAAGGCGGAAAAGCTTACAACTGGAAATCTCACCTTAATTTACACCAAAGTAGTGATACAGGAGTAAAACCCTATGAGTGCAGCAAATGTGGGAACACCTTTAGTTTAAAATCTCCCTTTGTTGTACACCAGAGAATTCACACAGTAATGAAACCTCATAAGTGCAATGAATGTGGGAAGGCCTTTAGAAGTAAGTCCTACCTCCTTGTTCACATCAGAATGCACACAGGAGAGAAACCTTATCAGTGTACTGATTATGGAAAAGCCTTCAATAAGTAAACACAACTAATTGTGCACCAAGGAGCTCACACTGGAAACAACCCTTATCAGTGCAGTGAGTGTGGCAAAGCCTTTAGCAGAAAGGAGCAGCTCACTGCTTCACTTGTGAGCCCATGCTAGGGAGAAGCCTTATGGTGCAGTGAGTGTGGGAAGGCTTTCAGCACCAAATCATACCCTATCATACACAGGAGAACACACACAGGAGAGTGGCCCTATGAATGTAACTTATGTAAGAGAGCCTTCTGCAGGAAATTACAGCTAATTATACACTAGAGAACTCACTCCACAGAGAAGCCCTATGGAATGCAGTGAGTGTGAAAAGGCCTATCCTCGGAAGGCATCCCTTCAGATACACCAGAAAACTCAGGAGAGAAATCTTTTAAGTGAATGTGGGAAAGCCTTTAGTCAGAAGTCCTCTCTTGACTTCTCTGAAGAGGAAATAAGAATGGTCAATAGAGGGGCTAAGAAGGTAGCTCAGTGGTAGAGTGCTTGCCTTTCATGCATGAGGCCAGCACCACAGAAGCAGAAAAAGCTGAAGTGGCACTATGGCTCAAGTGGTAGAGCCCCAGCCTTGAGCTGAAGAGCTGAGGGACAGTGCCCAGGCCCAGAGTTCAAGTCTACAACCGAACAAAAAAAAAAAAAAGAATGGCCAATGGACACACGAATAAATGCTCAACTTCTCTGGCCATATAAGAAATGTAAATCAAAACAACACAGATCACCTCACCCCAGGCTATAATCAAGAAATCTAGTAACAACAGATGCTGGAAAGCATGTAGCCAAAAGGGAACCCTACTGCACAATTGGTGGGAGTGTAAACTTGTTCAACCACTGGGGAAAGCAGTATGGAGGTTCCTCCAATGACTCTACATAGAGCTCCCCTATGACCCCGCAATCCCATTTCTGGGCACTTACCCAAATGATCACAAACAAGACCACACTAAAGCTACCAGCACAACTATGTTTATCGCAGCACTATTTACCATAACTAAGATATGGAACCAACCCAGATGCCCCTCAGTAGATGAGTGGATCAAGAAAATGTGAGATATATACATATATATACATATATAGACTATATGTACATACATAATGGAATTCTATGCTTCCATCAGAAAGAATGGCGCCACCCCATTTGTTAGGAAATGGAAAGACGGAAAAAATCATATTAAGTGAAGTAAGCCAGGCCCAAAGAACTATAGGTCCCATGGTTTCCCTTATTTGCAATACCTAGTACACGTCCAGGATTATCTTATCAGATGAGCAGAAAAGCTCAAAATCTACGCATATATGACCATATAAGATGATGCTAAGCAAAATGAACTACAAGATATGGACACAAGAGGTTTTTCTTTGTTGTTCTTGTTTCTTAATGTACTATGTGATTTTTTTTGTTTCCTTTGTATGTTCTTCCCACTACAGTATATCCCGTGTTGTTACTGTATTTGATTTTGGTACCCTGCATCTTGTATATACATTTATCGAATTTGGGAAGGGGAATAACAAAATTCTGAAACAAGTACACAGGATGACCCATTGCAACAATGATACTCACAAGAAACTATGTTGGAAATGATCTTTACAACTTCAGGGAGGGAGGGAAAGGACAGTAAAAAAAAAACAAAGGAGGGGGTAACAATGTTCAACAAGAATTTAGGTGGGGGTGGGGAGGTGGGGGTGTAGCTGAGGAAGTGGGTGGGAAGGGATGGTAGGGGAAAAACAAAGGAGGAGGCAACAATGCTGGATAAGAAATGTACTCATTATCTTGCTCATGTAACTGTAACCCCTCTGTACAGTATTTTCACAATAAAAAAAGAAATGTACTCATTACCTCACTCATGTAACTGTAACCCCTCTGTACAACATATGTACAATAAAATAATTTTTTTTTAAATAAAAAAAGAAATCCTCTCTCAGTAAACATCAGAGAGGTCACACAGAAGAGAAGCCATGTAAGCACTCTGAATATTGGAAATCCTTCAGTTGGAACTTAAGACTTCGTATACATCAGAAAACACATAAAGGAGAAATCCAAACACTGAAATGAATGTTAGACTCCTTTTCACAGGAGCTGATGTTCTAGAAACTTAGAAACCATTATTCAGATGGAATTAAAAACAGAAGATCCTAAAAGTAGACTCCTATCAAGTAAGTTGTATGGGAGAGACCAGTCATACTTGAATGGGTTTGAAAAACTTTCACCAAAATATTTGTAGACAAGAGAATGCTTGAAGAATGGTGAACAGTAATAACAAGTATAGTAGTGTCATTATGAACATTTGAGCCATTCACACTGAAACTTTGTAAGTTTAATAAATGAGGGAAGCATTTTTTTCATAGAAAGCATGTTACATATGTGAAGCTATTCTTTTATAAAATAAGATAAAGATAACTTCAGTTATAAACAGACTTTTTCATGATAGAGTATGAAGTCTGGTTTTGTCTCAGTATGTAAATAAGTAGAACCACTAGAAACTTATACCAAAAGGTATAATCTCACATATCCTAGTTAACTGGATTACACATTTTAAGATTTTGGTATTTTTTATTGTGAAAATACTGTACAGAGGGGTTACAATTACATGGGCAAGATAATCAATACATTTCTTAAGCATTGTAGTCTCCTCCTTTGTTTCCCCTTCCCATCCCTTTCCATCCTCCCACACACACACACCAAAGTTGTAAAGTTCGTTTTCAACATAACGACTTGTACATTTCATTGTTGCAATGGGTCTACCTGTATCCCTATTTAAACGGTTTGTTTTTCCCTTTCCCCTCCACAAATTATACCCACATCAAATACGGTGAAAGCAGGGTTATACTGTGGAGGAGGAACATACAAAGCAACAAAGAAATAATCTTATAAATGTGTTAGAAACAATCGCATGAAAGAAAAAAAAATTTAAATACATATCTTAGGGTTCATTTCCCTAAAGATTTTGGTATTTTTTTAATGTTGTGTTTGTGTGTACTTGACAGTTTGATAGTTTGTGATCCCCCAATATTCTCCATATAACCAAAAAGAGTTATTTTGATGACAACACTAACTTTTTTCATGTGGTATATATTTGAGACCTCTCTCCATGCCACTAAATATTACTTAGCACCATCTCTAAGGGCTCCATTGTAATGGACTGTATTGGACTATAGAATTTCCTTTGCCTCAAACTACCAGCACAACTATATTTATGGCAGCATTATTTATCATAGCTAAGATATGGAACCAACCCAGATGCCCCTCAGTAGATGAATGGATCAAGAAAATGTGGTATATATACACAACGGAATTCTATGCCTTCATCAGAAAGAATGACCAGAAGGGATGGTAGGAGAAACAAAGGAGAAGGCAGCAATACTTGGTAAGAAATGTACTCATAACCTTGCTCTTGTAACACCTGTTTCACTGTGTGTGTGTGTGTGTGTGTGTGTGTGTGCGTGTGTGTGTGTAAATGAATTTCCTTTGCCAACTCCTGTATATCTGGAGGTATGCCACATTGGGGACTGAACTCAGGGGGTTGGGCACTGAGCATCTTTTGTTCAAAGCTAGCTAGCACTTAAAAAACAGCTCCACTTCTGGCTTGTTGGTTAATTAGAGATAAGAGCAGGAACACAATACTACTCAAATCTTTATTCTGCCTTTGAGGAACTCAGAGCAAATTGTGACACTGTTACCCACACTGTGTAATCAGTTCTGACAGAGGTCTGACAGAGGTATCTAACTTAGGTAAGAAAGGCATTCTTTTTGTTGTTGGTGGTGGTTGTGAACTCTGGGCTTGAGCGCTGTCCCTCAGCTTTTCAGCTCAGTGCTAGTGCTCTACCACTTGAGCTACAGCGCCACTTCTGGTTTTCTGGTGGTTTATTGGAGATAAGTGTTTCACGGACTTTCCTGTCTGGGCTGGCTTTGAACCATGATCCTCAGATCTCAGCCTCCTGAGTAGCTAGGATTACAGGAGTGAGCCACCGGCGCCCAGCAAGAAAGGCATTCTTTAGAGGTTGACACCTGAGCTGAGATTTGGGAACTACCTAGGAATTTGCTAGATGAAGTAGGGAATTTCAAGTAGTGGGAACACTATGCACAAAGACCTGAAGACTAGAAACAAAACAGTTTAGGTATACTGAAACATAAGATTTTGGAAATGAGGGAAAACTGCAAGAAAAAAGCTAGAAGTAGTAACCAGGTAAAAGATGGCTGTAAATTCTTGGTTAGAGTTTAGATTTACTTCACTGAACAGTGTGGTTCCCATACTGTCTGTATATTGGAAGAAGCACATGACCATTCTGTTCTCTAGCCTCTATAAACATTTACATGGTTTGGGTCTCAAAACTTAAGTACTTACCAAGGTTACCACATGACTCTTCTGTGTGGCAAGTTTAAGAACAATAGCTTGAAGATGTGAGGAAGCTATTAAACTAAGGAGGAAGAGTTTTAGAACATATATGGATTGAACCTATTTCTGGCCAGCCAGCCAGGGTGGGAATAGATTAGGTTAGATGTTCATAGTGTGTGCACATGTGCCTGCAATTTCTCTTACTATTGAACCTCTCACTATTGTGTCTGCTTATTTTATCTCTGAATAAATGTAAGCACCACAAGACTAGGCTTGGGGAGACTAATATATCCCCTGTAAAAAGTACAGTGCCTGGGCTGAGAAGGTGGCTCAATGGTAGAGCACTTGCCTTGCATGCATGAGGCCCTGGGTTCAATTCCTCAGCACCACATAAGCAAAAAGAAGAAGGCCAGAAGTGACGCTGTGGCTCAAGTGGTACAGCGCTAGCCTTGAGCTGAAGAGCTGAGGGACAGCACCCAAGCCCAGAGTTCAGGCCCCACGACCGGACCCAAAAAAAAAAAAGTATAGTGCCTGACAGAAGAAGCATCTGGTTTTTCTGAATGAATGAATGAATGAGTGAAGGAATGAATCTGTGAGGAAGAAAATGAAGATGGAGAGTTGAAAAGACCAGGATGCCTGGGCAGTAGGAATGGATTGAAGGTGACAAGGTATGAGCTATTATAATGATGAACTGGACTGGAATGTAGAGGGTGACTGGGCAGACTGAACACCCACGAATAGCCAAGATTCCTACCCTATCCCAGTTGTCTCTTTCCTCCTGCTCTCAATCAGAATCTCCTAGCCTCACACATGGAACCTCTTCCTCAATTTAAACATGATGTATGTTATAAGGTCTCCTCAATTCCCTAACCCCCAGTTCAATAAGTGCTGGCTAAGTGAAAAGTCTCATGGACTTTCCTGACTGGGCTGGCTTTGAACTGCAATCCCCAAATCTCAGCTTCCTGAGTAGCTAGGATTACAGGCATGAGCTACTAGCGCCCAGCAACCTTTGAGCATTCTTAGCCAAATAAAGTTAAAGGATTCTGATAGTCATGGGGCTTGAACTCAGGACCTAGGCCCTGTCCCTGACTTCTCTTGCTCAAGGATAGCACTCTACCACTTTAAGCCACAGCACCACTTCTGGTTTTCTGGTGATTAGAGATAAACGTCTCATAGCCTTTTTTTCTGTCTGGGCTGGCTTTGAACTGTCATCCTCATATCTCAGCCTCCTGAGTAGCTAGGTTTACAGGCATAAGCCTGTGAGCGCCAGCTCACTTGGTTTTGTTGGAGTTTTTGTCTTTTTTTTTTGCCAGTCCTGGGGCTTGAACTCGGCCTAGGCACTGTCCCTGAGCTTCTTTTGCTCAAAGCTAGCACTCTACCACTTGATCCACAGCACCACTTCTGGCTTTTTCTGTGTATGAGGTACTGAGAAATTGAATCCAAGGCTTCATGCGTGTTAGGCAACCACTCTACCACTAAGCCATATTCCCAGCCCTGGTTTTTTTTTAAGTACCACAAAGTATTAAACACAATTCACATTATAAAGATAAATGCTAAGTTTGAAAGTTTCTAATGTTGCCATATCATTACATAAGAAGTGATGACTTTGATAAGCAAATTGAAAACTAACAGAAGGGCATTTGAGTACAAGAGACATACAAAGCAAAATATTCAAGGGCAAGAAAGTGATATTCATCTTTTTAAAAGACACCAAACAAGCCAGGTGCCTGTGGCTCATGCCTGTACTCCTATATACTCAGGAGGCTGAGATCTGAATATCACAGTTTGAAGCCAGCCCAGACAGGTAAGTCCAAGAGACTCTTATATTCAGTAAACTACTCAGGGGCTAGAAAGGTGGCTTAGTGGTAGAGTGCTTGTCTAGCATTCATGAAGCTCTGGGTTCGATTCCTCAGTACCACATAAACAGAAAAAGCCGAAGTGGCGCTGTGGCTCAAGTTGTAGAATGCTAGTTTTGAGCAAAATTGCTCAAGGACAGTGCCCAGGCCCTGAGTTCAAGCCTCTGGACTGACAAAAAAATAAAAATAAAAAATAAACTATTTATAAGGGGCTGGGAAGGTGGCTCAGTGGTAGAGCACTTGCCTTGCATGCCTGGGTTCGATTCCTCAGCACCACATAAGCAAAAAGAAAAAAGCCAGAAGTGGCACTGTGGCTCAAGTGGTAGAGCGCTAGCCTTGAGCTGAA
>NW_012267246.1:10833797-10869401 GCF_000151885.1 Dipodomys ordii | reverse complement strand
CCAGAAGTGGCACTGTGGCTCAAGTGGTAGAGCGCTAGCCTTGAGCTGAAGAGCTAAGGGACAGTGCCCAGGCCCAGAGTTCAGGCCCCACGACCAGACACAGAAATAAAATAAAATAAAATAAACTATTCATAAAAGGCCAGAAGTGGCATTGTAGCTCAAGTGGTACTGCACTAGCCTTGACAAAGAGATTCAGAGACAGAGCCTAGACCCTGAGTTCAAGCCTCAGGACTGGACAAAGCGGGGTGGGGGGGGTGGAGAGAGAACAGATCAAACAGCCAGCATCTAGTACATGTAATCCTAGCTATTCAGGAGGCTGAGATCTAAGGATTACAGTTTGAAGCCTAGGCAAGGAAGTCTGTTAAGACTCTGATCTCCAATTAACTACCGAAAAAGCCAGAGTAGAGCTGTGGGTCAAGTGGTAGAGCACTAGCCTTGAGCAAAAAGAAGCTCAGGGGGCTGGGAATATGTCTTAGTGGTAGAGTGCTTGCCTATCATACATGAAGCCCTGCCTGATTCCTCAGTATCACATAAACAGAAAAAGCCAGAAGTGGTGCTGTGGCTCAAGTGATAGAGTGTTAGCTTTGAGCAAAAGTAATTCAGGGACAATGCCCAAACCCTGAGTGCAAGCCCCAGGACTGGCAAACAAGAACAAGCTTCAGTAGTTACTGCTGCTACCGCTACTGCTGCTCAGGGACAATGCCCAAACCCTGAGTTCAAGCCCCAAAACTGGAACAAACAAATACAAAAAAAAAAAAGAGAGAGAGAGAACAATACCACATTTGGGGGTTTGATGCAATGCAAGAAGAGTTGTACAGGGGAAGTGGACTCCTACCAAAGTTTACCACTGAGGAGTGGAAACGACTCAGATGGAAATTGTGAGGGAAGAGAAATGCTTCAGGAAGGTTATCCATCATCAGTGTAGGTCTCAGTGGCATGTGGCTTAGGGAATTAGGTGATAACCTTTATGAGCCATAAACAAGGTCCTGGAAGAGTCAAGGGACAAGCAGACTGAGAGATACAGAAAATGCATAGCTGCAATTGTTCAGACTATATGGAATATTGTAATAATATAGAGTAGAAAATTTTTACCTGGGCTGGGAAGGTGTCTCAGTGGTAGAGTGCTTGCCTTGCATGCCTGAGGCCCTGGGTTCGACTCCTCAGCACCACATAAGCAAAAAGAAAAAAGCCGGAAGTGGTGCTGTGGCTCAAGTGGTAGAGCGCTATCCTTGAGCTGAAGAGCTGAGGGACAGCCCCCAGGCCCAGAGTTCAGGCTCCACGACCGGACCCAAAAAAAAAAAAATTTTTACCTGAGTTAATATCCTTTGGTCAACAACATATTAATTTAGCTTTATTTGAAAAGCACTAGCACCACCTGGTGGAAAAAGTACAGCTAGACACCAATAGTCTCTAGTTCCATTGGTACTTTTTCTTTCCAAACAAAATATGTGAAACACATATAAAAGGCTAAAAGAACACAATAATAAACATTTCTATACTATTATGTACACTTTTGGAGTAATGTTTTGCCACATTTTCCTTTTTCTATACATGTGACATGTGTAAACTATTTTAAGGTATACAATAGTCATGACTATACATCAATTCCAAAATTTTTGTCCCTAAGGATATTCTCTGCATAAGCATAGGATCACCACTTTTTCTATTAACCACAGTCTGACACCATCAGCTAACATGCTACATATATTTTCCTTTTTATATTTCATAGTATGCACAAAAAGTTTCAGAGTTATAATACCCATGTGATTGCTAATCATTGATTTTTCAATTTTTCTTTGCTTTAAGCATATTTTACTAAGGATATCAAGAGCACACTGCCAAAATCTATTTGAATTAGGAATTCAAATTATCCCTATGTGCAGATGATATGATCATATATCTAGAGGACAAAGACTACACCCAAAGCTCCAAGAGTTGATACTTTGGTCAAAGTAACAGGATTTAGAATCAGCCCACAAAAATCAGTACTCTTTCTGTATCCCAACAATAAGTAGAGAGGAAAAATTAGGAAAACAACTCCATTTTCAATAACTTCAAAAAATAAAATACCTAGAAGTAAACATAAACAAAGGAGGTAAAGGACCTCTACAATAATAACTGCAGGGGCCTGGAATGTGGCTTACTGGTAGAATGCTTGCCTACCATGCATAAAGCCCTGGGTTCAATTCCTCAGTACCACATAAACAGAAATAGGCAGAAGTGGTGCTGTGGCTCAAGTGGTAGAGTACTAGCCTTGAGTGAAAGAAGCTCAGGGACAGTGTCCAGGCCCTGATTTCAAGCCCCAGGACTGGCAAAAAAAAAAAAAAAATGAAGACACTAGGAGTTAGAAAGACCTCTTATGCTCATATATTGTCAGAATATTGTGGAAATGGCCATAATACCAAAGGCAAGCTACAAATTCAATGCAATAACTGACAAAATCCCAATGTCATCATTCACAGAGATAGAGAAAACAACCTAAAAATTCATCATATAAGTCCACAAAAGGCCACAAATAGTCAAAGCAACCTTGAGCAAGAAAAGCAATGCTGGAAGTATTATTACAGAGGCAGAGTAACAAAAACAGCGTGGTACTGATACAAAAACTGGTTAGAAGACCGAGAAATAACCTATATCCCTATAGCCACCTGATTTTTTACAAGGGAGCCAAAAGTAGATGTTGGAAAAAAGACAGTATCTTTAACAAATAGTGTTGGGAACACGGGATGTCTATATGCATATGACTGAAACTGATCCCTATCACCTTGTACTAAGACCAATTCAAGTGGACCAAAGACTCCAATGTAAAAGCTAAACCATGAAACAACTACATGAAGAAGAAACCTTAAAACTGATTGGTATAGGCAAGAACTTTCTGAATAGAGTTCCAGAGGCTTCGAAAACTGGAGAACTAATTGAGAAATGGAATTGCATCAAGATAAAAATTTTCTTTTTTTTTTTTCCTTGGGTCCAGTCGTTGAGCCTGAACTCTGGGCCTGGGCGCTGTCCCTCAGCTCTTCAGCTCAAGGCTAGCACTCTACCACTTGAGCCACAGCGCCACTTCCAACTTTTTTCATTTTGCTTATGTGGTACTGAGGAATGGAACCCAGGGCTTCAGGCATGCAAGGCAAGCACTCTACCACTGAGCCATCTTCCCAGCCCAAGATAAAAATTTTCTGCACAGTAAAGGACATAATTACAAGCTAAAAAGAGAGCCTATAGAGCAGGAAGGTGTTTGTCACCTGTACAGCTGACAAAGGTCTAATAACCACACTATACAAGGAGTTCAAAAAGCTAAGGTACCAAAGAATCAATAACCCAATTAATAGGCAAAAGAACTGAATAGAGATTTCTCATAAGAAGAGGTAAAATGGCAAATAATCACATGAAAAAATACCCTGTCCATAAAGGAAATCAAAATAACACTGAGATTCCATGACACCCCAGTAAGAATGGTCATCATCAAGAATATGAGGGTTGGGAATGTGGCTTAGTGGTAGAGTGTTTGCCTAACATGCATGAAGCTCTGGGTTCAATTCCTCAGTACCACATACACAGAGAAAGCCAGAAGTGGCACTGTGGCTCAAGTGGTAGAATGCTAGCCTTGGCAAAAGCAGCTCAGGGACAGTGCCCAGGCCCTGAGTTCAAGCCCCAGGACTGGCAAAAAAAAAGAAGAAGATGAACAACAAATGCTGGCAAAGATACAGGGGAAAAGAAACCTCATTACACTCTTGGTGGGAATGTAAACTAGTACAACCAATATGGAAGGCAGTGTGGAGATTTCTAAAAATACTAGAACTGACCAGATGCCAGTGGTTCACGCTTGTAATCCAGGCTACTCAGGAAGCCACAACCTGAGATTTGCAGGTTGGAACCAGTCTAAGCAGCAAAGTCCAGGAGAATCAACTCCTGGAGCTGTGGCTGAAATGGTAGAGCACCAGTCGTGAAGCTTAGGGACAGAGCCCAACCCCTGATTTCAGAATCAGCAGAACTTAAACATTAGAACTACCTCATGATCAAGCTATTTCACTTTGAGGCAAATAAAGTTACAGATAATAAACCAACAAGTATACTAATAATTTTAAATACCTGAATCAATTGAAAGAAGCAAAAGATGAATAAGAAACAAACAGAACAAATATCAAAATAATAAATTCAAAATCATATCAATTATCACATTAAATGTAACTGTTCTGAAGTTCTCAATTAAAAGATCCAGATTAAAGAAAAGATAAAAACAACAGCAAAATCAATTCTACTGCAAGGGGCTAGTGGCTCACATCTGTAATCATAGCTACTAGGAGGCTAAGAGGATCATGGTTAGAAGTAAGTCCAGGCAGGAAAGTCCATGAGACTCTTATCTCTAATAAATTACTAAAAGAGCCAGAAGTGAAGCTGTGGCTCACATGGTAGATAGCTATCCTTGAGCAAAAGAAGATCAGCAAAAAGAGCACTATCCTTGAACTCAGGCCAAACCCTGAGTTCAAGCTCCAAGCCTGGCACAATTTTTAAAAAAAAAATCTGCCGGGTGCTAGTGGGTCACACCTTTAATCCTAGCTACTCAGGAGGCTGAAATCTGAGGATCACGGTTCAAAGCCAGCCCAGGCAGGAAAGGCCATGAGACTCTATCTCCAATTAACCACCAGAAAACTGGAAGTGGTGCTGTGGCTCAAGCAGTAGAGCATTCACTTTAAGCTGAAGAGCTCAGGGACAGCACCCAGGCCCAGAGTTCAAGCCCCATGACCAACAAAGAAATCAAAACTGAACCCCATGAACAGGTATTTTGTCAATGAGCACATAAAAAAAGAAGTTCCCTAATCATTAGAGAAAAACAAATCAAAACCAAATGAGATATCATGCCAGACCTATTATGATAACTGTCAAATACAAAACCAAAAAACACACAGTAAATAGTAAATGGTGAGAATGTAGAAAAAAATGTTATTTCATGTATTTTAGTGGAAATGTAAAATAATTCAGCTATGAAAAATACTATGGTGATCCCAGAAAAAAAATTATCTAAATTATATAATCCAGAAATTCTACTTCTAGGTATATATACAAAAGAAGTGAAAGTAAGGACTTGAACAGACATTTACATAACATACTCATGGCCTAAGAGTGTCCACAACCCATGTATCCATCAATGAGAAAATAGGTGAACAAAATGCAGACTATACACATAAAGTATTAATCTCAAAAAGGAAATAAATTGAACAAATTACATTGTGTATGAACTCTAAAGACACTACTAGATACTAAGTGAAACAATCCATTAAATACACTACTATATACTAAGTGAAACAATCCGTACTCAATAGGACAAAGAATGATGATATAATTTATGAGCCATTCTAGGGTTGAATTCATAGAAAAGTAGTATGATAGCTGAAAGGGGGTTGTAGGAAGGAGATATGGCAAGTTGGAATTTAATGGATACAAAGTTTCAGTTGGGGAAGATGAAAATATTGTAAGGATAGATGGATGGTAGTAATGGCTGCACCACTAATGCCACAGAATTGTACAATTCAAATCATTTAAATGACCATTTTGTCATAGATATTATACTACTGTAAAAAGCAGTATCTAGGAGTTGGCGATATGGCTCAAATGGTAGGGCACCCGCCAATGAAAGCTTCAGATACTGAGCTCAAGTCCTGGTCCTGAACAAAAAGGAAAAAAATTAAGATCTAACTATAATCATAAGTGGATGAAGACAGTGGAATTTTTTTAAACCTATCAATTTTTAAAAACCTATCATCTAGTGATATACATAATGCATTGCTCATGTTTTTGTGATGATGCTGAACTAAACAAACTTTCTAGACTACCAGTCACATAAAAATATAGCATGTACAATTATGTATAAATCATATTTTTGATAGTGATAATAAAAAACTGTTAGTTGGATCTACTATTCTATACTTTGTCATTTATTTCAGAGTGAACAACCTCCATTTATTTAAATAAATTTGTCAAACAATGTTCTATGTTATCCTGGTAGCAATCACATGTGTACAGTTTTACCATTTTAACCAGCTCCCTTCCCACTCCTCCCCTCCTATCCCTTAGCTTTAAGCAAAAAAGCTCAGGAATAACTCCTAGGCCCAGAGTTCAAGCCCCAGGACCAAATGAATGAATAAATAAAACTTAGAAAACATTTTGAACTGAATAAAATGAAAACTCAACAGATGTCACAAACTCAATACTTGAAGGGAAGCATCACATTAAGCATTTATATAGAAAAGTAAAAGTTTTTTCTGAAAATTTTTTTATTTTTAATTTTTTAAATTTTTTTGGTCAATAGTGGGGCCTGAACTCTGGGCCTGGGCACTGTCCCTCAGCTCTAGGCTAGAGTCTACCATTGAGCCACAGCACCACTTCCAGCTTTTTCTGCTTATGTGGTGCTGAGGAATCGAACCCAGGGCCTCATGAATGCAAGGCAAGCACTCTACCACTGAGCCACCTTCCCAGCCCCTTAAATTTAATTTGGAATTTTTCCTAAATAAGCTTTTCTTTTTTCATTTTAACCATTTCAATGTCTTTCTTAATACTTGCATCCAATTTGTGATTGATTAGCCTTACTACTAATTCTTGAACTAAATCACCAAAAAGTAGAATTTTTCAAAAAGTGAAAGTTTTAAGCCAATTAATATCAGATTCTAAAACCAGCAAAAGAAGGGAAAATTAAACCAAAGTAGATGAGAAATAATATAACAAAGACCAAAGTGGAAATCAAAGAAATAAAGAAATAAAAATATTAAATGAGCCAGGTGCCAGTGACTCAGGCCTGTAATCTTAGCTATTCAGCAGGCTGAGATCTGAATATCATGGTTCGAAGCCAGCCTGGGCAAGAAATTCTGTAAGACTCTTATCTCTGATTAAATTACAGAAAAACTCAGAAGTGGCACTATGGCTCAAGTGGTAGAGTACTAGCCTTGAGCAATAGGAGCTCAAGGACAGCACCCAGGCCTAGAGTTCAAGCCATAGAACCAGAAAAAAATTCATGAAAATAAAAGTTATTTGAAATTAATAAAGCCTATAATGAGACTAATCAGGAAAAAAAGACAAAAATTACTAACAGAATAGACAGAGGTGGCAACATTACAGATTTTACAAGTGCTATAAAAGAACAATAAAAGATGATTATGGACAACTATGTTAATAAGCATAATAAAGTTGGCTGCCAAATGAAATGAAATGAATAAAGTACTTGAAAGAAATTACAAAAGCTCACTCAAGAAGAAAGTATACTTAGAATAGTCCTATTGCTTATTAAATAAACTGATATTGTAGCTCAAAATATTTCCCACCAGAAAATGTAAGATTCAAATAACTACATTGGTCAATTCTATCAGTTATCAAAGATACAATAGCAATTCTACATAAAACCTTAAAAGGGGGGGGGGATGTAGTTGTGGAGATGAGAGGGAAGGGATGGTAGGGGAAAACAAAGAAGGAGGCAACAATCCTTGATAAGAAATGTACTCATTAACTTGCTCATATGATTGTAACCCCTCTATACAGTATTTTCACAATAAAAAAAACTTATTTTTAAAAAACACCTTAAAAAAAACTGAAGCTGGGGGCTGGGAAGGTGGCTCAGTGGTAGAACACTTGCCTTGCATGCATGAGGCCCTGGGTTCAATTCCTCAGCACCACATAAACAAAAAGAAAGTGGCACTGTGGCTCAAGTGGTAGAGCATTAGCCTTGAGCTGAAGAGCTGAGGGACAGCGCCCAGACCCAGAGTTCAGGCTCCACAACCGGACCCAAAAAAAAACTGAAGGTATATTTCTAAACACAGTATATGAAGCTGAAACCAAAACTAGACAATTTGAAGAAAATTATGCACCAGTATCTCTTGTGAACATATAACTACAAAAACTATAAACAAATTTTATCAAACTGAATCCAACCAATGTTTTTAAAGAAATACATGTTCCATAAGTGTTTGATTAAATTATCTCCAATTAGGTAATGTTAGGGAAATGATATGTATTCAAATGTTTTTTTTCTTTCATGCGATTGTTTCTAACACATTTATAAGATTATTTCTTTGTTGCTTTGTATGTCCCTCCCCCACAGTATTACCCCTGCTTTCACTGTATGTGATGTCAGTATAATTTGTGGAGGGGACAGGGAAAAACAAATCGTTTAAATAGGGATACAGGTGGACCCATTGCAACAATGAAATGTACAAGTCGTTATGTCAAAAACAAACTTTACAACTTTGGGGGGGAGGGAGGGAGAGGGGGTAGGGAGGGGAAACAAAGGAGGAGGCTACAATGCTTGATAAGAAATGTACTCATTATCTTGCCCATGTAATTGTAACCCCTCTGTACAGTATTTTCACAATAAGTAAATAATCTCCAATTATCTCTCCAGTAACTTGCTCATTTCATGAAATTTGTTTCATTAATTGACCAAGTGAGGTTTATCCACTGAAATTTGGGGTTTGTTAAACATTTGGAAACTTAAATGTAATTCACTATATTAATATAAAAAATACAAGTCAAATACAAAAATAAGTACATAAACGTATGAAGAAAATCATGACAAAATTCAAAATCTACTTGTTTTTTTTGTTGTTTGTTTGTTTTTTTATCGGTCATGGGGCCTGAACTCTGGGCCTGGGTGCTGTTCCTGAGCTCTTCAGCTCAAGGCTAGCACTCTACCAACTTGAGCCACAGGGTCACTTCCAGCTTTTTCTGCTGAGGAATTGAACTCAGGGCCTCATGCATGAGAGGCAAGCACTCTACCACTGAGCCACCTTCCCAACCCTTCTACTTCTGATTTTTTGAAATTCAATAAACTAAAAATCCAAAAGTATATATATATATATATATATATATATATCTCTATATATATATATATATATATATAATATTTCATCATGAAACACTGATTGCTATTCCCCCTAAGGCTAGAAATAAGACAGAAATGCCATTCTCACCATTTCTATTCAATATTGGAGTAGAGGTTGTAGTCAATACAATCAGAGAGAAAGGGAGGGGAGAGGAGGAGGAAGGGAGGGAGGCCAATCCTGGTGATTCACACCTGTAATCCTGGCTACTCAGGAGGCTAAGATCTAAGCCGCATGGTTGGAAGCCAGCTCATGCAAGAAAATCTGTTAGATTCTTATCTTCAATTAACCACCAAAAAAGGTGGAAGTGGAGCTGTGATACAAGTGGTAGAGTACCAGCCTTCGGCAAAAGTATGCAGGAACTACACCCAGGCCCTGAGTTTAAGTCTCAGAACAAGAGAAAGGAAGGAAGGAAGGAAGGCAGGCAGGCAGGGAGGGAAGGAGGGAGGAGGGGAAGGGAAGGAAGGGAAGGAAGGGAAGGAAGGGAAGGAAGGGAAGGGAGGGAAGGAAGGGAAGGAAAGGAAGGAGGGAGGGAGGGAGGAATGAAGGAAGGAAAGAAAGAAAAAAGGAAAGAAAGAAAGAAAGAAAGAAAGAAAGAGAGAAGAAAGAAAGGAGGGAGGGAGGGAGAAAAGATGAAAGGAAGGGAGAGAGGAAGGAAAGAAGAGAGAGGAAGGAAGGCAGGAAGGCAGGAGAGAGGGAAAGAAAGGAAAGGGAAGGGAAGGGAAGGAAGGGAAAAGAGAAAGAAAGAGCTGGTGGCTCACACCCTAGCTACTCAGGAGACTGAGATCTGAGAATAGCAGTTAGAAGCCAGCCTGGGCAGAAAAGTCTGTGAGATTCTTATCCCCAGTTAACCAACCAGAAAAGTCTGGAAGTGGCGTGGTGGCTCAAGTGGTAAAGCACTTAGCCTGGGGCTAAGGATCAGAGGCCAGGCCCTGAATTCAAGCCCCATGACCAGCAAAATAATAATAATAATAATCAAAGAAGTAAATAAAAAGAGAATCCTCATTGGCAAATCTGTTTCTCACAGTAGTTCATGCTGGCAATTCTGAAAATACTTTACAAATATTTTAAACAATTTTAAATAGAAATGCTGTGTCTCAATGTCAGAAGACAGAATGAACTTTGTACTGCTGGATTGGCTAAGAGATAGAAGCAGGAAGTGATGTTTAATACAGATTAAGTGATGTAAATAGATGTGTGTGCAAGAAAGAACTCAACAGGACTGAGTTGCTTAAATACTGCACATTCCCAAAGGGCCTGTTTTCATGACCAGGATTGATTTGCTCCTAGGAACTAAGCTCTTGGAATGTTCTGATAAGAATATTTTCCATACTTGGAAACTTGAAGTCTTATAGTTTGTTTAAATAATTGTACAAACAATGTGATTTGTGCTTAGCACTCTCCTACCAGGGATATGGAGCTTCAGAAGCTACATATGTGATCAACTCCCAATAAAATGTCTATACTCCCAAGCACAGGCATCCTTCTTTCAGCACTTTGCACATACAGTAGTCACAGGTTATTGCTGGAACAATCAAGTGCATCCACTGGAACTCTACCCAGACAAGACTCTTAGAAGTTTGCCCTGAAATTCTTCCTGACTTCATCTTAATGTGCTTTTTCCCTTTACTTATTTTCTAATGTTTGCAATAATAAACCATTAGTGAGTTCTGAGTTTTGTGCACTCAGCTCTAGGAAAACACTGAATCTGAAGGTCGTCTTGGGAACCCCAAGATATTCACAGTCCTTACACATTGGTTAGTATCTAGACCTTTATTTCCTAACTACTGCCTGTAGAGAGCCTAAGTATAGTGAGCATGAGTAGCAGCAACATCTTTGTAAATAAAGTAACACTGAATTTGTAAACAAGAACTGCTTGCTTCTAGGATTAAGTGGGAAAGATTCAAATAACTATAAATTTTGCAGTTTTGAAATGCAACTGTGAAACTTGAGTGAATTTCTTTTTCCTCCTTCACAATTTCACGGATGGAAGATTTGTTCTTACCACAGATCATAGTAAACGGAGCACACATTTTTTTCTTTCCTTATAAAGTCAAGTACTCAGCTTTTCATCTAAAGGAAGCATTTTACAGCTTCTTTTGATGTACCCAAATTGCCAGCATCACAGTTCCTGCACCACCAGACCATGATGAAATAAAGTAGATTACTGGAACACATGCACTATAATACAACAGTTGATCTGATAACAAAGATGGCTACTGACTAAAAGATGGATAGTGTGAATAGCAAACGAAAACCCTGGACAAAAAGATGATTCATGTCCTGATGGGACAGAACAGGATAGCACGGTATTTTATCATACTACTCAGAACAGCATGTAATTTAGGACTTATGAATTATTTATTTCTGGGATTTTCCATTTAGCATTTTCAACCCTCGTAGACTGCAGGTAATAACTAAAAAGGCAGAAAATAAAACTGTGGGGATGGAGAAGAACAGCTTAATAAAAATATGGAAATTATTGTGTTAAAGCAGTACAAAAAATTACAGAGCAAAATCAATAAAATTCAACCAGACTTAATTTGCTGGCATGGGTATATGCATGCCAATGTGTTGCACTGTAGTTTGGATCTTCAATGTCCCCAAAGGCCCAAGTGTTAAAGTCTTGCATTCCAGGGTAGCACTATTGGGAGGTGACCATCCCTAAAAGAAGCGAGTGGGGATCTTTAGACATTGAGAGGGGGTGTGCCCTTAAAGAGGATTATAGGACCTTGGCTCTTTTCCTCTCTCTTTACTCAGGAGGCTAAGAAATGAGGATCATGGTTCAAAGCCAGCCCTGGCAGAAAAGTCTGTGAGACTCTAATCTCCAATTAACCACTAGAAAACCAGAAGTGGTGGTGTGGCTCAAGCAGTAGAGAGCTCGCCTTGAGCTGAAGAGAGCAGGGATAGCACCCAAGCCGAGTTCAGACCCACCACCGACAAAAAAAAAAAAAAGACAGACATCTCTCCACAGGAATTTCAAACTCAGTGTCTACAAAAGTGATCTTAACTTTCCTTGGAAACTTGCTTCTTGCATATTTTCCTCAGTGAATGATACCAACATTTACTCAGTTTTTGTGACATAAACCAGTGAGTCTTAATTTGTCTCTTTCTTCATGGTGTCTACGCTTCCCTTATTTTAATCTCCAACTATAACATTATTTCTGTTTTCCTGCATTGCTTGATTTTCATAATCTCTTCAGTAACCACTTTGTTCATTAAAAAAAAAATGGTTGCCTTTATAATTGTCCCTTTTTCCAATAGTTCCTCCTTAAGTTTCTATAGCACAATTAAATAGTTTTGTTATTTCAATGTTTATTGCCTTGAGATAAAATTCAGATTCATCCATTTCTCTTTACTGAGACACCAATCACACCTTTAAGATGTTTGTAGTAAGATGCTATCACAGATTCATCAATGATAGGCCTTTTGTACCTCCATTCCCTCCAGTTAAATTGCCTTTCTCAAATGCTTTCTCACTGCTAATCTTTCCAATGTAGTCTCTTTATATTCTTCTAATCTGTGATGTTCAATATGATAGCCACTTGCCATCTATACTTATTGCCCACTTGAAATACACATATGAATTGAGATGTACTGATAAATATAAAATACACAGCCGGGCGCTGGTGGCTCACGCCTGTAATCCTAGCTACTCAGGAGGCTGAGATCTGAGGATCGCAGTTCAAAGCCAGCCCAGCCAAGAGAGACCGTGAGACTCCTATCTCCAATAAACCACCAGAAAACTGGAAGTGGCGCTGTAGCTCAAGTGGTAGAGCGCTCGCCTTGAGCTGAAGAGCTGAGGGACAGCACCCAGGCCCAGAGTTCAAGCCCCATGACTGACAAATTATATTGACAAAATATATATATATATCTATATATATATAAAATACACATTAAATTTTACAGGCTTTGTAAAAGGAAAAAACAATGGAAAGTAGCTTAGTAATGACTGTACATTAGTTACACGTGAAATACTATTTTAGACATTTATTGGGACAAATACATTACTGATATTAATTTCGGCTTTTTTAAATGTTTAATGTATCCATAAAAAACTTAAAATTATATATGATTGGCTTATATTTGAATTGGACAGCATTTAGACTAGACATATCCCTTTTCCATGTCCTACAAATTATTTATTTACCACCTTTTGCCTTTTAAAATTGCTAAACTATCTCTTGTACTGGTTTGCAAGCAGCTAATAAACAAAGGACTGTATGGATCTAAATGGTAATTCCAGAAGTAAGGGTATTAAAATTAAAAAGTCAATCTTCCATTATTTTTAGATTCCATACTTGGATATTTAAATACATTAAACTTTTAACTCCAAATCAGTACTTTCTAGGTTATTTATGAACATGAATCATGCACATTTTCTAGCTAAGATCAAACACAGAAGAATCAAACTATAACCAAGTTTTCAGTTTACTTACTACCATGGTTTTGTTAGGGTTTTTTTTTTTTTTATCTTAAAACAGCCCTGAAACATGTTGAAGAGCTGTGTAGTGTTTATAAGTACAAGAAATCAATGGGGCTGGGAAGGTGGCTCAGTGGTAGAGTGCTTGCCTTGTATGAGTAATACCCTGGTTCAATTCCTCAGCACCACATAAGCAGAAAGAGCCGGAAGTGGCACTGTGGCTCAAGTGGTAGAGCACTAGTCTTGAGCTGAAGAGCTAGGGACAGTGCCCAGGCCCAGAGTTCAGTCCCCATAACCAACAAAAAAAAAAAATCTATGGCCTTACAGAATATATTCATGTAGATAAGCTGCCTTCAGACGTGAAACAGAAATTAGCTATGAATTTAATGTTAATGAGTCAGCAATATATATTAAGAAAAGGCTCTTTAAACAGAAAACATATCAAAATCTCCCATTGACCACTCAGTGACAATGTTGTCATCAGATGCTGACCAACTCATGACAGGATTGTCATCAGAGGTGTTTCCTCTAAAACCAATCATTCAAGTACAGTTAATTCAGTTCCAAATCCAAACCTTATGCAACATATGATGGTAGCCAGAACAGTGATTTTAGAGGCAAACTCCATACATTTCAATCCTGTGACTAAGTTGCTGCATTACTTTATGCAAATTACTTAACTTTTCTTTGCCTACTTACATTACTCAAGATGCAGATAAAATAGTAGCTGTTGATGGTTGTCAAATGTGGAATGGAACCAACAGGACTGACCTCAAAAAGGCATAAGAAACTAGTGAAAACATACTATATTTTGATTATAGTGGTAATTTTATAACTGCTTATGTTTTTTCAAAACTCAGACTTGAAAGTAAATTGTAAATTATAATTTAAACCTGAAGTTAAAAAGAGATTAAACAATGTTGAGGCTGAGGATGTAGATTAGTGGTAGAGTGCTTGCCTAGCACACATAAAGCCCCTGGGTTCAATTCCTCAGTACCACATACACAGAAAAAGACAAAAGTGGCGCCATGGCTCACCAGAAAAAGCAGCTCAGGGACAGTGCCCAGGCCCTGAGTTCAAGCCCCAGAACAAAAATGAAAAAAAAATTTAAAAAGATTAAACACAAGTGCGGCAATCTAAGCTCAGATAGACCAATGGCGCATGTTTTCTCTAGATCTAAAATACACCAGGGCATGGTAAATTATACAGGACTTCAGGCATTCACACACTGCAAGACCAAAGCAAAATACTCTTAGGGGAAGAACACAAAAGGATACAATGCCTGTATGTCTCCGATCATATAAAATAATATTTATCAAACTCAATTCCAGGAAATGGAAAAAGATTAAACAACATAAATGAAACGTTTAGCACACAAGCAACCCATATAATAACTTTTAAAATAAAATTAACAAGCACTCTAAGGAATAACACAGGAAAAGTACAGGCAGTGTAAGGAAATGCACAATGGCCTCTTGAACCAGAGTTCTAATCTAGCCCTTTTCAAATTAACACGAAGCTAGGATTCATGTATTGAAGTCAATTGCTTATTGTGTTGTCGCAACAATGCATGGGAAGGTGGCTCAGTGGTAGAGCGCTTGCCTTGCATGCCTGAGGCCCTGGGTTCGATTCCTCAGCACCACATAAGCAAAAAGAAAAAAGCCGCAAGTGGCGCTGGGGCTCAAGTGGTAGAGCGCTAGCCTTGAGCTGAAGAGCTGAGGGACAGTGCCCAGGCCCAGAGTTCAGGCCCTAAGACAGGACCCAAAAAAAAAAAAAAAAACCAATGCATGTGAAATACATTCAACCTGTGGTCCTATATAAATGTAGAAAACGGGTTACTTACGGGGTAGTAATACCAAATCACAGGACCACGTGAATGGGGACGTGGAGTCATTTCCTAGGTCACCTTCCCAAAGTAGAACTGTAAAAACGGGGAGCACATCTTTTAGAAAACCGTTGTCTTTAATGTTTCCCAAGTCTATGCACTCTAGATCGATTATGAAGACAAGGCAATGGCTATAATATGGCATGAACATTCCCCCCAAATCGGAGCCAAGGCAATGGCTGTTAATATGGTATAAACAACCCCCAAAACTCTAGGGGATACCAATGAGAAATGTAGGGCTGAATAGAACATCTTTGAGTAAGAATGGATTATTTCAGAATACATGACGGAGGGAGAGGGGTAATGCTGACGGGGGGAGACAAGACAGTGCCAACTCTAGGGGCAGTTCTAGGCCCAAGGGGGAGGCGCCGATTCTAGGGGAGTCATTGCCGACTCCAGGGGGAAGACTGCCGACTCCAGCCCCGACTGGGGGGGGGGGCACCTGGCGGCAGTGGCTGTCAGAGCCACGCCCGGGGGTGTCGAGTCCCTGCCCCATGAGGTACTTCACCTGTGCCTTTCTGCTAAGAACAAACATTGTTCCAACCCACGGGCAACAGCAAGCGGTGCCTGAAGCTCGAACCCCAAGTTCCCTCCACAGCCACACCGGGACACTCGGGGGAGTCCGAAAACCTTCACATGACAACCAGCACACACTGGGGAACAGAAGCCGCTTCTCGCGTGTTTCGGTTCCAGAGAACATGGAATGTTCTAGAACTAAAGTTAGAGCGAGCACCCTGCTTCGCAGGCAACCGTTCCCTCAAGCAAACCGGCTCCGAGAGCGCGTTCCACGCCGGAAGTGCCCAAATCCGCAGCACGTGGGGTTACCAGGGCGCTCTTCACGTGACTGGGCGGGACCTCGGGCAAGCTAGCAACCAATGGCAGCCCAGAAGGGCGGTGCCTATGACGCTCCAGGGCCTATCCCGGAAGTGGGGCTGAGGTGGGGGCGGGAAAGGTGGGGGGGGGGGGGTGAAGGCCGGGGTGTGGAAAGTGTGGCGGCCCCGCCCCGTCTCCTGGAACTGCTGCTGCGGCCGCCACCGCCGCCGCCGCCGCCGCTGCAGGAGACCGGCGCGAGGACACAGGCGGAAAGGTGAAAAGCTGGGGAAAAACTGGCGGACGGGGACGAAAGCAAGCGGGATGGGGGAAGCAGGAAGATGGAAAGGAGGAGGGAAGCGAGCACGGGACCCGCCTGGACTCAGGCCCTTACGGAGCTGGGCCGAGCCGGCCCGAACCGGGCCGGGGTGCCTGCAGCACCGAGGGCGCCCGTGCTGCCGCGACGTCGGCGATACGGATGGGGTGCCTGCTGAGGGTGCCGGGGGGTCCCGTTGTCCCTCCCCCCATCCTTCGCTGAGGGCGTGCGGCCTGGACTGACCCCCCGCCGTGGGAATCCGGGTGGGGGGTGGCGGCGCGGCCCGGGAAGGTCGTGGGCTTCTACAGCTGGGGGTGGGGATGGGGCCGGGAGCGGGGCTTCCCGTCCCACGAGGGGCGGCGGCGCCCCCCTCCCTCCCTCCCAGCGAGCTCCTCCGCGGCTCCCATCCTCAGCTCTCCCCTCCGAGGGCTGGAAAAGTTTGTTGGAAAGTACTCACTAGCCGTGAATGGGTTTTGCAGAAATGCAAAAAGAACGGACCCGGGAAGCTTTGCCCGTAACCGGACAAAAAATGAGACATTGGCTCGCATGCCCATGGGGAGGGAAAAAAAACCAGATTCAAACTTTTTGCACAGTTCCCTTGATAAGGGGGGGGGGGGAAACCAACTATCATCTCCCCAGGCCACCATGGCGGATGAAATTGATTTCACTACTGGGGACGCTGGGGCTTCCAGCACTTACCCTATGCAGTGCTCGGCCCTGCGCAAAAACGGCTTCGTGGTGCTCAAAGGACGACCATGCAAGATAGTTGAGATGTCAACTTCCAAAACTGGAAAACATGGCCATGCCAAGGTGAGTGTCTTTCCAAGTCATTGCTTGGCTCTAGCGTTCAGGTTTGTGGTCCTTTGTAAGATTTCTGGACTTAAAATTTTGTGATAAAGTGGACGCTGGTGGCCCATGCCTGTAATACTAGCTACAATCTTAGCTCTAATTAACCGCAAAGAGCCAGAAGTAGTGGTGGAGCGCTGGCATTGAGCAAAAAAGCCAAGGAACAGCGCCCAAGTCCTGAGTTCAAGCCCCAGTAACTGCCAAACTTTTTTTTTTGTTGTTTTGTTTTTGCCTCCCTCAATTCCTAAGGGATTAGCCTTTGAATGTTTCCTTTCTTGGGCCCTTACGGTTCATTAAATGGGTACTGAGGCTTTCCTGAATCTCAGTGACCTGTTCTGAAGTTTTGAAAAACTTAAAAGTTTTCTTTATATACAAGTTTAGTTTACTACATGTTTGTTTACTGCATCTCTTTTTTCCTAAGAAAGTTTTTTTCGAAGTAAGTAAAATTAGCTGACCTTGGAAGGAGAAAGGCTCTTATAATGAGTGTGCTCTGGTGTGTGTAATGAGTGATAAGCTTGGCAGAGATTAAACAGGTTTTCCTGTTTTCCCCCAGGTTCACCTTGTCGGCATTGATATTTTTACTGGGAAAAAATATGAAGATATTTGCCCTTCTACTCACAACATGGATGTACCTAATATTAAGAGAAATGATTATCAAGTAAGTACCGATTTTCTTTAGAATGTTGCTTGTTACTTAAAGGTGCCAATATTTTAACAGTACTAATTTGTCAAAACCTGAGACTAGTTTTGTAGTTTCTCCTGACAAATATTTAGATACCACCAATCTTACAAATTGAAGAAATAGTGATAGGTTAACTAGCATTCTTAGGGGGTTTTTTAAAGTTTTTTTTTTTTTGTTATTTTGTGGTGTTTAAACTCAAGTGCTAGTTTGCCAGGCAGGCACTGGTTAATTTTTAATTAAGGTCTCATTCCTATTCCACCACAGTCCAATATGCCTATTTTAGACTTCTAAGATAGATAGGCCTGCACCACCAAGCTCAGTCTCTCCTGTAGAGTTGGACTTTTTTTAAGCTGAACATTGTTTTAGTTTTGCTCAGAACAAGTTGCACATTGTAACCAAGTCCTTCCTGCCGTCAAATATTTCAAATTTAGATAACTTCCTCCTTGATTTTTGTTTTTTTTTTGTTTTTTCTGTACATATTTGGGTTTCAACTGAGGACCCAGTGCTTTTCATTTAGCTTGTTTACTCACAGCTGATTCTGTACCACTTGAGCCATGTCTCTTTTTACTGATTAATTGAAGATGGAGTTTGAAGGACTTTTTTTGCTCAGACTGACTTCAGACATGGAATCTCCAAATTTCAGTTACCTGATTAGCTGGATTGCAGGCATGAGCCATTGGTGCCCAACTGTTGATGGTTATTTCTTTTTGCTGATCAGACTTAAGACTCTAGAGCTTGCACTCAGGGCTTGGGCACTATCCATGAGCTTATTTTTCTCAAAGCTGGTGCTTTGCCACTTGATCCACAACTCCATTTCCAGCTTTTTGCTGGTTAGTAGATAAAGAGTCTCATGGACTTTCTTGGTCGGTCTGGATTTGAACTGTGATCCTCAGATCTCAGCCTCCTGAGTAGCTAGGATTACAGGCATAAGCCCAACTCAGACTTTAGACTTTTAAGAAAGTATTTGAATTTGTCTTCTTGCCAATCAAGTTTATGTATAAATGAATGTGAGTCAGAATTTGATACTCTTAAATAGAGAAATAAAATTGCAAACTCTAGATTTAAAGAATACAAGTACATGGGGCTGGGAAGGTGGTTCAGTGGTAAAGCGCTTGCCTTGCATGCCTGAGGCCCTGGGTTCAATTCCTCAGCACCACATAATCAAAAAGAAAAAAGCCGGAAATGGCACTGTGGCTCAAGTGGTAGAGCGCTAGCCTTGAGCTGAAGAGCTGAGGGACAGCGCCCAGGCCCTAGAGTTCAGGCCTCACTACCGGACCAAAAAAAAAAAGAATACAAGTACATAGTCAATGTGAAGAAAACATTAACAAAATCATGTTTCTATTTCCTGGAGTTCATTTTGGTAAGTATTATATGATCAGAAGCACATAGGCATTGCACCTTTGTGTTCCTCCCCAAAGAGTATATATACTCCTTTGGTCTCATTGTGTTACATTTGTTTTTATTCAATTTAAACTAATTTCTCAGTATACATTTTATTACATAAATTTTGAAGGAATATTGTTATCAACCACATTTACCCAATGATTTCCTATGCATATGCAGATATTTTTATGTAGTTTTAATCTAGGAGTGGGTTTTTTTTTTTTTTTTTTATCTCTAGTTGTACAAAGGAGTGTCATTTAATAAAGCAGTTTATGAATACAATACCAGTATTATCCCGTTCAGCATCCTCATCCCACTTTAACCCACCTCTTCCCTTTTCTTAACTTTGTGGTATATACAATCAAGTCTTTGGGGATTTTTTTGTTTTTACCAGTCCTGGCGCTTGAACCCAGGGCCTCAGCACTATCACTGAGCTTCTTTTTGCTCAAGGCCAGCACTCTACACCACTTGAGCCACAGCACCACTTCTGGCTTTTTCTGTTTTTGTGGTACTGAGGAATCAAACCTAGGGCTTCATGCATGCCGGGTAAGCACTCTACCACCAAGCCCTAAATGAACTCTTGACTGCATTCTTCCCGCATGTCAGTCATCTACCTCTCTCTTTTTGCTGCCCCCCCCCAGCTTCGCACATACCTCTTTCCTGGTCTAGCAAATCATATGTTTTCTAGATGGCTTTGGAGTCTTTGTAGAAATTCATATTGTCTTAATAAAGAGTTTGGATCTAGCTACTTTTGAGCTAGATGATTTAATTTTAGTGCTGGTCTTAGAGCTTGAACTCAGGGTCTAGATGCTGTCCTTGAGCTTTAATGCTCAAGGCTACCACTGTACGGTAACTTGAACCACAACTGCATGTCCAGCTGATTAATTGGAGATAAGAGTCCTGGACTTTGCTTGCCTGGACTGGCTTTGAACTGTAATCCTCAGATCTCAACCTCTTGAGTAGCTAAGATTACAGCTAATCCCGAGTCTTGCACACCTTGCTGCTAGATGACCTTTGATAAGTTTAACAACTTCTTTGAGCCTTTGTCTTCCAATCTACAAAACAGGATTCCTGACAGGATTAAATGAGAAAGTGTACCCAATAAGTAGATGGATACCAAATAGTTCTATGCTGCTTCCAATTTTCCTATGTAAAAATGCCACTTAATTATCTCATTGTTGGATTATTGATTCAGATATGGTACAGGTGTTCTGTAAACATTTGTTAAATGAAAATGTTTATTCCGTGTAATATTGTGGTTAGGCTAGTGCACCAGAGTAAGATCAAGCATAGAATTCTTTTGCCAAAAATTTCTCACCCTGAAATGTGAATATTCTGAACATTCTGTTCATTGTGTTCAATCATACTTATTCAGCACAGAATACTTTTATCTGTTGTGTTTCAGAACAGTGTTATCAGTGGATGATAACACTACGATACTATGATCAAATGAGCCAGTCATTGTTTAGACTCAAATTTTAATATGAAACTTTAGTTTGGATGTTAATTTGCTATCTAGTAAGTGTAGAGATGTGGCTCAAGTAGTAGAGCCCCAGAATAGAGTAAAAAATCTAAGGGAGAACACTCCAGCCCTGACCTGAGGTTAACCCAACACATACAAAAAGAAAAAAAAATAAAACACTTCTGTTCATTTTCAAAATGTTTTGTGTTATATTTATTATGCTATGGTCTTGCAAAGGGCCTTGATTAAATTCCTATCTTTGTTATTATTTGGCTGTGCTTAGTCCATTGAATTTTCTGAATTCAGTATTTAGAGTGTCAGTTTGGCAGTTAGCTGAAGGTAAAGTATGTTCATCTATTCATTGTAATAAAGTAAGTTATTGTTTATGAAAATAAATACTGAAGTTTACAGTTTTAATGTCATCTATTTTGAAAAGAAGTTCAAAAGGAAATAAAAATTGTCTTGTGATTCTTCCACCCCAAAATTGTCTTGGATTAGAATTGCTGATTTCTATTACAATTCTTGTAGTTGTTGTTTGGGGCTCACAGATAATGTAAGATACAAATATAAGCTGGGTACCTGTGGCTCACACCTATAATCCTAGCTACTCTCAGTTATCCACCAAAAAGCTAGAAGTACAGTTGTAGCCCAAGTGATAATCTTGAGCAATCATGGACAGCACTCAGCCCTGATTTCAAGCCCAGGCACAGTGACCTTCTCCCCTCCCCCAAAATATAGACACTTCCAGAAATTCCTGTTGTTAAATATAGAAGTGCTTGTTTAGGTTCGAGAACTCTGTTGAATCACATTCTCTTAAGGAAAGTAAGTCAGTGTATATCATCATCACAAATTGGATGCTTTTTCTTTCTTTTCTTTTCATGCCTGTCCTGGGACTTAAACTCAAAGCTTCATCACTGTTCCTGAGCTGGTATGCTCAACACTAGTGCTCTATGTACCATGTGAGCCACACCTCCACTTCTGGCTTTTTGGTGGTTAATGGGAGATGAGTCTCATGGACTTTTCTTGCCCCAGCTGGCTTTGAACAAAGATCTTAACCTCCTGAGTACCTAGGAGTGCAAGCATGAACCACCAGCACCAACTAAATGCCCTTCCTATATTCACTAGAGTTTTATCTCTGATTTGATGGCCATTTTCTAGAAGGAAAACTACTTAGAACATGATTGATAAAGTATATATTGAAGACATTTAGATAAATCAGTGAATTGACAAAACGGTGTCTATTAGATCCATGTAAAGCCAGGCATTGGTTGCTCATGCCTATGTAATCCTGCTTCTCAGGAGGCTGAGATCTGAGGATCACGGTTTAGTGCCCACCCAGGCAGGAAATGCCATGAGATTCTTATCTCCAATTAACCACCAGAAAACTGGAAGTGGCACTGTGGCCTGAAGTGGTAAAGCGCCAATTAGCCTTGAACAAAAGAGCTCAGAGACAGCATCCAGGGCCTGAGTTCAAGCCCAACAACTGACAGAAAAGTAAATAAATCCTAATAAATTCTTCAAATAAGTGATATTTCTTCAGAAGATTGAGATACACGAGTTAAACTTGATCATTACAACTTAACAATGACAAAATAACACTATGAATTTTCCTAAGCTTAGTCTTCTTATACTTTCAGTTTTTTTCTGTGAAACCCTTCCATGAGGCAGTCTTTCTTTGGGAATAGAAAATCTCAAAAGCAGCAGCTAAGCCTAGTATTGTGGTTACAAGAAGAAATTTTGCCAGGAGGTTCAGAAGGATAATAGTGAAAAAGAGCCACTACCCATCTGTTTCTTGACCTGTATATGCTACCTATAGGAAAAATAGAAGTGTATTTGTGTGCGTGTGTCTCCTGGGACTTGAACTCAGGGCCTGGGTATTGTCTCCTGAGCTTCTTTTGCTCAAAGCTAGTTCTCTACCACTTGAGCCACAGGGCAGCTTTTGGCTTTTTCTGAATAGTTTATTGGTGATATGAGTCTCACAAACTTGCTGGGCACCAGTGGCTCACACTTGTAATCCCACCTACTCAGGAGGCTGAGATCTGAGGGTCACAGTTCAAAGCCAGCCTGAGCAGGAAAATCCATGAGATTTTTATCTCCAATAAACCACCAGAAAACCAGAAGTATGCTGTGGCTCAAGTAGTAGAGCTGAGGGACAGCGCCTAGGCCCAGAGTTCAAGCCCCATGACAAACAAAAAAGAATCTCCCGGACTTTTCTGTCTGGCTGGCTTCAAACTGTGATCTCAGCCTCCTGAGTAGTTAGGATTAAAGGCAAGAGCCAAGTTGTTATATTTTAACCTGTAAAACAGTACTGTATACCCATATAATATCACCCAGATGGTGCTATGCATGAGTCTTCAATAAGCCAAACCAGTTAAGCTATTTGAGATGATAAAGTACATAAACCAGTGAATTAGCTGAACCTTATCCCATTTCTGATTTCTTATATGTTGCCTATAAATCAGTGTTTTTTTTACCAAAGTGATGCTGTAATCTCTATTGGTTTGGAGAGGTGGTCAGATGATAGAATGTGAGCCAGTTAGCAAAAGTTTGAGCCCCAGTCTCAGGCACAAAAAGAATCCTCCTGTAAATTCAAGTGGGATGTTAGTAGGAGCCTCACAGACAGGAAAGGCATATCCCTATGTGGTTAAGTCTGTTGTCATAAGTACAAATCACTGCCTCTTCAGTGATTTCAGAGGCCCTGTTTCTCTCCTGTGGCTTCTCTGTGGCTGTGGTCAATGAACCTTAGTGAGAGCAAGTCATTGAGCCCAGAGGAACAAGGACAGCAACAAGAACAGCCAAAATGTCATTCACTAAGGGAATCATCTTTGCTGCCTAATTGCTAAGAGCCTCATTTCTTTTTATTATTATTTAAGGTGATATACAGAGGTGATATCAAGTTTCACAAGTAAGGTAATAAGTACGTTTCTTTTGGGACAATGGTACCCATTTAGAGCCTCATTTCTGATTGCCTTTTGGCAAGCATTCATATGGATCCTTTCTTGGATGTCTGGGCACTTCCCTATCAGCAATTTTCCTATCTTTTCCTATCTTGTACTTGACCTTGCAGCCCAACTTAGCTCCTTGTCCATAATCAGTATAAGTCCAGATCTCTGGATCTCTGTTCTTTCTGAACAAGTACTTGAGATTCTCCTCACCCCACCCCTATCATTTATCCAGACCATCCCCAAATGGTTCAGTTTATTCATAAACACCTAGGAACCGTCTGGATTTTTCATCACTGTTAGCTGGTCATAGGGAATTCTCCCTAATGCCATAGTATGAATTGAAAGGGGAAGACGTATCAGTTGAGGGGAAGAGGCATTCTGAACCTGAGAAACTTACACAGCCTGTTTGTACCTTTAGGACCTGCTCACATTGATTCCCCATATATTCTGCTTCCACTGATGATGAAGTGTTGCTGTTCATCCACAACTTAATGGCTTGGTGGGAAAGATAATCCTAGTTGTGATGTCTTATTTGCTTAAGTAGTACAAAAATAAGATTCAAGAATTCATTTTCTACTAGGATCAACAACTTTAAAGGTAGTGCTGGGGGTGGGGGTATGTGGCATAAGTTGAAAGAAATACATTTTAAAAGTCTGTTATTAAAATAGATTGAGAAACCAAATTCAGAAATTAGGAGTAAGAAAGCATCTATAGTAATGATACTATCTTCTCCAACCTTTGTTGTATAGTATAAGTGAACACACACAAAATGTTTTCCTATACTTCTCCTCTTCCCATATTTGTTTTTCTAGCTACATTATGGACAAAGTCTGTACTCATAACTTCCCATATACATTTCCTTCTAATTCAGCCTTTGCTTTAATTTTTCCCCCTTGTCCTGGGGCTTAAACTCAAGGCCTGGGCACTGTCTCTCAGCTTTTTTTTTTTTTTCTCAGTGCTAGCTCTGCCACTTGGAGCCACAACTCACTTCTGGTTTTCTGGTGGTTAATTAGAAATAAGAATCTCATGGACTTTTCTGCTTGGGCTGGCTTTGAACTGCAACCCTCAGATCTCAGCCTCCTGAGTAGCTAGGATTAGAGGTATGAGCCACCAGTATCTGGCCTAGCCCTGTTTTAATCTTAAAACTACTTTATAGGTGATACCATCATGTGAATAAATCATATTGTTTCTCTTTTTGTAATGTTAATCAGATATGTATATTGATCATCGCTTAACTATTCAATAAGAGACAAAGTGATAATCTGTTATTGTTTCATTTTAGTTTAGAATACTGTTTGTTTTATTAATACATTTTATTTAGAATACTTGAGGAATACACTTTTTTTTGCCATGAGAAATACTATATACAAGGAAAGCCCATATAGATACCCATTCTCACCCTCTTACCAGTTTTCAAAATGAATTGGTGTCTAGCATTCAAAGGAGAGTACCAGTGAAATATTTTTCCACTATGAACTTGAGCATTTGAACATACTTGTGTTTCAGTAACTTATTGTTATGTCTACAAGTGGCCAGTGGGAGCTTATTCAGGCAAATTCCTGAGTCCCTTTGATCTGGGTCTAGATAAAGGTCTTTGATAACTTCTTGTACTCTAGTTTAACAGCATGTTCCAATCAGTCTTACACTCACAAACTGTGGAGGACATGGAATTACTTCTTTTCCCAAGATTCTTGTTTATATAGTACTGAGGAATTGAACCCAGGGCTTCATGCATGCTAGGCAAGCACTTTAGCACTAAGCCACATTCCCAGCCCTCAACAGTCTTTTAGTAGAAAATGAAAATATCTTAGCAAAATACCTTACTGGTCAGGAAGTGCTGAGTAAAACTGCATGCTTACTGCTTCTATTACAAATCTGTCTTCTCACTTCTTAATATTAACAAAAGATTATACTCTACCGAAAAAAATCATTCAAAAGCATCTAAAAGTTTTCATATTAGCAGGTTTGGTTAAAAGTGAAGGATCATGCTGGGCGCTGGTGGCTCACGCCTGTAATCCTAGCTACTCAGGCTGAGATCTGAGGATCGCGGTTCAAAGTCAGCCCGGGCAGGAGAGACCGTGAGACTCCGATCTCCAATAAACTACCAGAAAACCGGAAGTGGCGCTGTAGCTCAAGTGGTAGAGCGCTCGCCTTGAGCTGAAGAGCTGAGGGACAGCGCCCAGGCCCAGAGTTCAAGCCCCACGACTGACCAAAAAAAAAAAAAAGTGAAGGATCAGAAGGAAGTTTTTAAAACTGGCTGATAAAAATTTCTTCAGTATTTCCCATCTCCCAACTGTGTAGAGTCAGAAATTTGAGAAAAGAGAAGTTTTCAAAAAGTATGCTTGAAAGTTAACAATGATGCCATTCATAATCCTTTTGAATTAGAAAGGGAGAAAGGATACTTTTAGAGTAGAAAAAATCTGACAGATACTACCTTAGCCAGATGATCAAAATTAGCATCACCAGTAAGTTACTGTCCTTTATCTCTCAAGGTGATTGATAGAGGGCACACAATTTGTGAACATTCTTTCCAAAACTACATTACCTGATTCATGAGGGAACAAGAAGGCAAACCCAAGCTGAGAAACATTCTATAAAATTTTAAACCTATACTGTTTAAGTCAAAGTCATGAAAGATCTTTCACAAAACTAACATGAGGCTGGGAATTTGGCTTAGTAGTACAGTGCTTGTCTAGCATGCAGGAAGCCCTGGGTTCAATTCCTCAGTACCACATAAACAGAAATAGCCAGAAGTGGCACTGTGGCTCAAGTGGTAGAGTGCTAGCCTTGAGCAAATGAAGCTTAGGGACAGTACCCAAGCCCTGAGTTCAAGTCCCAGGACTGGCAAAACAACAAAACTGAGATAACAGGTAACTAAATACAAGGTGTGGTCCTGGGATTGGGGGGGAATGAGCCTGCATCAAATACAATATCCAGATAACTGGCAAATTTGAAAATAGTCTATCTGTTAGATACTAGATTACCAATATTAAATTTCCTCATTTTAAAAAATAAAACTTGGGCTGGGAAGGTGGCTCAGTGGTAGAGCACTTGCCTTGCATGCTTGAGGGCCCTGGGTTTGATTCCTCAGCACCACATAAGCAAAAAAGAAAAAAGCCGGAAGTGGTGCTGTGACTCAAGTGGTAGAGCGCTAGCCTTGAGCTGAGGGACAGCGCCCAGGCCCAGAGTTCAGGCCCTATGACCGGACCCAAAAAAACAAAAATGATAAAAATAAAACTATTGCCAGGCGCTGATTGCTCATGCGTATAATCCTAGCTACTCAGGAGGCTGAGATCTGAGGATCCAGATTCAAAACCAGAGCATGTATGAATGTCTGGAAGATTCTAACCTCCAATTAACCACCAAAAAGCTGGAAGTGGAGTTGTGGCTTAAGAGTAGTAGAGTGCCAACCTTGAGAAAGAGATTAGAGACAGTGCCCAGGCCCTGAGTTTAAGATCCAGGACCAGCACACACACAAAAAAATTTAATGTAAAATGCTACCATTTATAAATATCAAATTACAGTATTATTTTTGGCACCTGTGTATCAATACCTAGTGACAGACCAAAAAAAAGTTAACAAAAAAATGTGATACCTGTACACATGAAATTTTGCACAGCTATTAGAAAGAATATATAATTTGCAGAGAAATGGATGGACCGAGAACAAATCATGTGAAGTGAGGTAACCCAAGCACAGAGACACACAACGCATGTTTTCTCTCATGTTGAAGATAGATCTAAAATACACTGGGACATAATAAATTCTACAGTCTCTAGGCATCACACACAGTGAGACTAAAGGAGGATACTTGTAGAGGAAAGGAACAGAAAGGCACAATGCCTGTGTGCATCTGATCATACAAAATAATATTCATTGAAATGAACTCCGGGCAATTGAGGTTTTTCTTTTTTACTGTTTCTTTTTGTTCTTTTTCTTCATTTATGTGTCTTTGAGAACATAAGGGGAGGCACAGAAATGAAGGGACCAAAGGGTAAACAAATGGTCACTGGAGACTGTGTTGAAAATGAACTATACAACTTTGTAGGTGGGGATGGGAGGGGAAAACTGGGAGTAAGGGAAGGGTGATATTGTCCAAAAAGAATGTATTCTTTTCATGCCTGTAATCCTAGCTGCTCTGGAGGCTGAGATCTGAGGATCACAGTTCAAAGCCAGCCAGGGCAGGAAAGTCCGTGAGACTCTTATCTCCAATTAACTACCAGAAAACCAGAAATAGCACTGTGGCTCAAATTGGTAGAACACTAGCCTTGAGCGAAAAAGTTCAGGAACAGTGCACAGAGTTCAAGCCCCACGACTGACAGGAAAAAAAGAGTGCTTGTTGCCAGGCACCAGTGATCATACCTATAATCCTAGCTACTCAGGAGGTTGAGATCTGAGGATCATAATTTAAGGCCAGCCCAGGTAGAAGAGACTGTGAGACACTTATCTCCAATCAACTACCAGAAACATCAGGAGTAGAGCTGTGGCTCATGTGGTAGAGTGCTGGCATGGGCAAAAAAGCAGCCCAGGAACAGTACCCAGGCCAGGTGGGCCACAAATGTGTGAGTGTGTGTGTATGTATATGTTTATGTATGTGTATGTATGTGGTTAAGGTAGATATTTTCTGATTTGGTTAGATTTCTAAGATCTCTTACTGCAAACAGCTTGCTTCAAATACATTATCCTTTTTTTAATCTTTAAAAGCACATTGTGCACATTTGTATTGGGCAAAACACCATACAAAAGCCAATGAAGCTTAATCACCCTGGGAGGAGTTAACTTATACTATTCTGTATTTATTTTATACTCTTGTATCTTAGCACTTTCAAATTGCAGGTAATGTTAACGTGTTTCTATATAAATGAATGTGGATTACAATTTATCTAAACATAGAGGAATGGCTATGATCTTATTAGTAAAGATGATGTCCTCTTTTCTCCTAGCTGATATGCATTCAGGATGGTTACCTCTCCCTGCTGACAGAAACTGGAGAAGTTCGTGAGGATCTTAAATTGCCAGAAGGTGAACTTGGCAAAGAAATAGAAGGAAAGTACAATGCAGGTGAAGATGTACAGGTAAGACCTATGGGAGAATTGTCTTAAAAAGAAAAATAAGTTTGCTTCTATGTTGAACCCAAAATATACACATATATGAAAAAACATACAAGGCCATATCCATATGTATATAAATCATATACACACACACACACATACACACAACTGACTAAAGTATGTATGCTGTACAGGAATAGATTCCATGGTATAACCCCTTTGAGCATAGTAGGAAGTTCAAAATCAATACAGGAAGCTGATAGATCTTGACTGAGGTGGGGTGGAGGCAAGCAAGAGAGAGGATAGACAAATAGGAAGAGTGGGGGAATAATAATATACATATGGGAAAGTGGAATTAGGAAACGGGAAAGGATGAATAGCAGCGGAGAAAATACACATAAATGGTCATGTCACATCTGAGGGAAGCTAGGAGGAGGGCACAGAATCAGGGAAATGGGTTAAAAAAAAATACAACAGAGGGGCCCAACAGCTGCATTAGACATTGATGAATGTGAACTAAGCAACTCAAGGGCAGCGATGGAAGGGAAGGAATGAGAGAAAGGAAACAGCTTACAGGTTAAAATGTGTTTGTGACTTTAGCTAAGTATTACTGTCCCACAATACTGTGAAATTTGTGAAAAATTATGTAATCAATTTCAATAAAGAAAAAAAATGGGGCTGGGAAGGTGACTCAGTGGTAGAGTGCTTGCCTTGCCTGACTGAGGCCCTCGGTTCGATTCCTCAGCACCACATAAGCAAAAAGAAAAAAGCCGGAAATGGTGCTGTGGCTCAAGTGGTAGAGTGCTAGCCTTGAGCTGAAGAGCTGAGGGACAGCGCCCAGGCCCAGAGTTCAGGCCCCACGACTGGACCCAAAAAAGAAAAAAAAATGGTCTTGTCACACTGAAATCTCCTTGTACAACTATTTGAAGATAATGTTTTAAAAGGGGGAGGGGGAGACCGTGAGCTTAAACTAGCATAAAACACTAATGTAATCAACTGCAATGTATGAAATGTACCCTAAAAAGATAAGAGAAATATTGAAAATAAGGCATTTCTCTTCACACCCTTAAAGACCCATTACCAAAAAAAGGTATCGAAATTTGGTCTTGCTGCATTGACAATGTCAGCTTTATGTTTGTTGTGAAAGTTTGTATATGAACTGTTCTTTCTTTCCTGTGTATGCCTATACACATTTGAACTCAAGGCTCACCATAGATATACTTCCACTTGAGCTTTGTCTGCAGTCTGGCATTTTGCTGGTGAATTAGAGATGGAGTCTCACAAACTTTTTCTACGTAGGTTGGCTTCTAACCTCCGTCCTTTAGGTCTAAGTCTCCTGAATAGATAGGAATATAGGCATGAGCCACTGGCACCCAGCTTTGCAAATGATCTATTCTTCAAGACTAGAAAGGATACTACAAAGGACTCCTAAGTAGTAGAGAATACTCTTTGTTGCATCTTCTAGTTCTTCCCCCTTTCCTTGGAAATTCTCTTTCAGAAAAGTATAGTTTGTTTTTGATAACGTCTCTTCAAACTCAATATAAATCCAGGCACAAGTGGCTCAGGCCTATAACCCTTGCTGCTCAGGAGGCTGATATCTAACAATCACAAAGCCAGCCAGGTCAAGAAAGTCCATGAAGCTGACGCTGGTGGCTTAGGCCTGTAATCCTAGCTACTCAGGAGGCTGAGATCTGAGGATCGCAGTTCAAAGCCAGCCCGGGCAGGAAAGTCCATGAGACTCTTATCTCCAATAAACCGTTCAGGAAGTGGCGCTGTGGCTCAAGTGGTAGAGCTCTTGCCTTGGGCTGAAGAGCTGAGGAACAGCACCCAGGCCCAGAGTTCAAGCCCCATGCCAACCAAAAAAAAAAAAGTCCATGAGATTCTTTTTGTCTAACCACCAAAAAGCTGGAATTGGATCTGTATAGCATCTGTTTTGAGGAGGGAAAGCTACCTGCAAACCTCAGTACCAGCACATGAAAAAACTCAGTTTATGCAGAACATCTCCAAATACACAGTATATGGTGAACAAAATAGAACGTGTATATGTGTTGTCTTCCAAATAACGTTTTGCCTGTATTTTTTTTCCTTCTAGGTGTCTGTCATGTGTGCAATGAGTGAAGAATATGCTGTCGCCATAAAGCCCTGCAAATAAATGGGAACATCAGGCATGAGCGATTCTTAGGTCTGGACATGTTGTACAGATCTAAAGTTTGCGTCTACATAATTGTCACCAAAGCTATGGCCCTCATAAGCAACCTCATTCTTTTTATTGTTTTGAGATTGTGCTTGGTTAGTTTGGCAGGCATTTTTTTTAAATAGGAATCTTTTCTATATCATTCCTGTGGTTTTTAGTGTGAGAGTAAGAAACAGACAAGACAGTTGTAGCAGATATGATTTTGTCTGAACAAACTACTCCTGAATTTTAGCTAAATGGTTAATAAACCAGGGTTCCAATTCAAACTATGTAGCATTAGTGGTACTGAAGTACCACATTGAGGTTGAAATGCTCTATATTCATTTCAGACTTGATATCCTAGAGTACATAGACTGTGGGTTGGAATTGTCACCATTTGAACAAATACAAATACTTAAAAGTCATGTCTAAAAGTCATGTTATCAAAAAGAGTTACCTTGGTGGCCACATGGTAGCCACGTGAATACCTCAATCATGCCATTTCTTTGCCAGACTGTTGGCAGACTTAATGCAACCTTATTTGATTTTGGTTCCTGCTTGGGACAATTGAGTTGTAGGGGTGAATATGAGTAGGTCCGATTACAAAGAGACAAAGGCAACAGTGGAGGAGGTTATTAAACTGTAGGTTGTTTGAGACTCTTGTTTTTTGTGAATTTTTTTTTGCTGGTTCTGGGGCTTGAACTCAGGGGTTGGGCTCTGTCCTTGAGCCTCTCTGTGCTCAAAGCTAACACTCTACCACTTGAGCCACATCACCACTTCCAGCTTTTTCTGTTTAATGTGATACTGAGGAATTGAACCCAGAGCTTCATGTATGCTAGGCAAGCACTGTACCACTGAGCCACATTCTTAGCCCTATTTGAGACTCTTGTAAGCAGCATAAGAACTAGAATGTGGAGCCTGTGTTACGTGTTTCCGCACATGTACTTCTTGTCCACCTGTCCTAGGGCTTGATTTTAGGGCCTGAGGCGCTTTGCTGGGCGTTTTTTTGTTTGGCTTAGGGCTAGCATTCTTCCACTTGAGTCACAGCTCCACTTCTGCCTTTTATTTGGTGGTTAATTGGAGAGTCTCAGGACTTTTCCTGACTGGGCAGGCTGCAAACCACAATCTTCAGATCTCAGCCTCCTGAGTATCTAGACTTACAAGCATGAGGTACGAGGGCCCCGCCTGGAAGTGGCTTTCTTTTGTTCTTTTAACCTTTGCCCCCAAGCTCAACTCCCTTTCACCCAGCCCCCTTGCCAGCATAGAAAGAAAGGGTTCACCGGCTTTGGATACAATGCAGTACTTTTTATTTTTGTTGATTATTTATTAGCAACCACACTTCCCAACCATTTTTGGGTAGGTTTGTGTGTATGCATGCATGCATGCACATGCACACTTGTGTGCATGCATGTATGCATATATGCATACGCTGGTGCTAGAGTGTGAACTCAAGGCCTGAGCTGTCCCTTAGCTTTTTTACTCAAGGCTAACACTCCACCACTTGAGTTAAAGGTCCATTTATAGCCTTTATAGCCTTTTGCTGGAAAAGTCCCTAGACTTTCTTGCTAGGCTGGCTTCAAATCTGAATCCTGAGATTTTTGCCTTCTGAGTAGCTGATTATAAGCATGAGCCACAGGTGCTCAGCTAGGTTTTTATGGCATTAAAATGTTTGTTGGAGTAAAACTGAATTCTTGATTTAATGTTGGAATTATAACTTTAAATCAGTTTATTGTTTACGTGTTTCTGAAGTGAAATGAAGATGGATCATGAAAGAAATACTACTTTATTTGAAAATTATGATTTAATTTATCTTGAGTATATGTGAGGATTTTATTGTTGTTGTTCTCTTGTGTCTTAACTCAGTTACTGACAGGAAACAAAACTAGGGAAGAGTTCCATAGTGATTTCTTTCTGGAGTATTTCAGCTGACACCTTGGGCTTCGTCTTTTGGATGGTGTTGGTATCATTTCCTGAATCTTAGACTTGGCTCCAGGGTCTATAAGGAACATTGACTCAGTAGTAATCATTATATTGGAATGAAAATCATAAAGAAGTCACCAGTAAAATCGCAGTAAAATTTTAATTGGATAAGATTGGCTCTCAGATCTCTTCTCATCATGCCTTGACCACCTACAAGAAAGTATATCTACTAGTGTAACTCATCAAATCAGTGACTTGAAATAGACTTAGGAAAACAAGAAGATCCTGAGCTTTTACTTAATTTATACTTTTTAGTCTTGTGTTAGCCTCAACAGACCAATTTTGAGAAGTAGGATACCTTAAGAGAAGTTAAAGGAAGAGTATTCCAAAGCACAGGCAATGCTGAGGGTATCATTGATTATAGTATGACATCTTTGCTTCTGCCCATTTTTAAAGCACAATTAGGAATTAGGCTAATTTCTTTCCTGTGTTCTATTTAAGTACTACCTACTGCTCTAGCTTTTTTGTATTCTAATATGTATCTTACTTGTACTGGTTGACATTGTTAACTACAGGAATTTGAGAAAGTTCTTAATCTGTGCTGCTTGCTGGTCCACTCATCTGACCCAAGGTAATCAATCATACATATTAGTGTTCTTATTAAGTACTAACTCTGGACTAGCATGTCCTGTTCCTCCTAAGTTGTCAAATGTTGCATAATCAAAATTTCAATCTCAGTGATAGTGTTCCAAGTTATAATAATGCATCTCCAGCTCCATACTTTGAATGGCAGAAGTTATTTATGCATAAGAATTTCATTTTAAATACTATCTGAAGTGTATGTACTCTTAACATATAAGCATAGCTTTTAAAGATACTGTTGATTTTCACCTAAGTCAATAGGTGTTTCTCTAGAACAAAACATTTAATTTAGTAAAGCTTTATAAATTATATTCAAAGGAAACAGGGAATATAACCTTTTTTAACATAGAACAGAAGTGGCTTCATTCTTGATATTAGAGAAATGTTACAAGTTGATTCATAGTATTGTATTTTTTTGTAACACACGTTAAGTATCACAAGTTACCATATGTAGACTATAGATGTCATGTTAATAGATTGTATAATGATGCACTGTTTTGTCTATGGTTCACCAATTTGTAGACAGTATTAATAAGTATAATCCTATTTCTTTTTAGAAATAGAATTTATACTGTGAAGACTGTTGTTGTATTTGCTACAGTGTTGTATCCCTGCTGACCTAGAACAAATTCTTACTGCTTTGAAATGGCTTATACATCATAAGCATAATTCTGTTTCTTCCCATGTTCCCCTCCAAGGGCTGCCAGTCACTTAAAGAAATTGTGACCAACAAAGCTCTTGACTCTGTTTCCCCTTAATGGTACAAATTTCTGTACCAGTGTTTTATGGTAATTAACCAAGACTCCTGCAGCCAGACCATGATTTCTTTACCAAGAGATGCTGCAGTTAAATGTTCCCACTGTAAAATTTGGGGGCACAACTTTTTGTTACAGCACAATATGTATGTATGTACTTGTACAGCGTTGTGTGTTCTTTTCCAAAGTCTATCCAACTTTTAAAAGTACTGTAGTCTGGTAGTGCCTCAAATGTTGGTCATTTTCTTTTAAACTCACAACTTTTCCAGAGTTTGATTTTGTGCTTTGAGATTTCTCGATTAGATTATTTCTAGTTGAGCAGTAATTGGAATGCATTTTTCTCAGGGCTGTGTGTGCTAAGAGCTGAAGTTTCATTGTTTTAAAACTAGCTGGCTGCAGGTATATTGCAAGTTTTCCTAACGTTGTGATACTGCAACACAAACTCATTTTTTAAAAGTCCTTAATGTCAGTACATTTAAACCAAGTGGTTAAGAAAAAAATGGAAACAGTAGCAGCTATACTGAAATCTTGCCATATTTTTCATTTTAGAATAGAGTTGGGTGGTCTTAACCCTATCCTTGATAGCATTCTTTTTTGGCATGGACCCTAAAGATAATTTTGGAGTCAGACATAGATAGAATGGTTCTCAAACGTATTTAGGGACAACAGAAAACACAACATTCTTTGGGGTACCTAAAAATGTTTACATACTGAATTATATAATATAAACTAGAAAAGAACACACTGAGAAAATATGGCTCTTGAGCAGTATATTTACATAACTATATTGCATGGAGAATCAGTTTCCATTTTTCCAATGTTATTTAGGTACATTTCGTAGTGGTCAAGCCTTTTTTTTTTTTTTTGCTAGCATTCAGATATACCAATGTGTAAGAAAAATTCATGATGGAAAAATCTTGAGAAAATTCAGTCTTTAAGTTTTGGTTTTTTTTTTTTCTCTGAATAGGGTAAATGGTATCCTCATTTGATTTTAACTGGGAATGTGTTTCTGTAGAAACATGACTTGAAATCATAGTCTAATTTATTGTTTTTCATTAAATGAGCATCTCAACCCCAACTTAACCAAGTGAGGTCAAGTGCCTGCAAGTGCTGTAAGCATCCAGTAAACCTGTTCTCTTTATGTGAAAGACATAGCAATGCACATCAGGCCTTCATCTACTAGAAACACACTTATTGCCAAATTTTTCTGTTTGCTGTGATTTCCTTTTCTTACAATAATGTATTTTCCAATGAAAAGAGATTCTTATCTAAAGTCTCTCAAACTATTCTGGATATTGGTAGAATTTATTTTGCCTTAGTGTACCATTGCATTAAAAAAAAAAAAAAAAACCGCTGGGCATTGGTGGCTCAAGCCTGTAATCCTAGCTACTCAGGAGGCTGAGATCTGAGGATCACGGTTCAAAGCCAGCCCAGGCAGGAAAGTCCA
>NW_012267246.1:10805965-10829467 GCF_000151885.1 Dipodomys ordii | reverse complement strand
AAAAAAGAAAAGAAACAAGAAATAAGTACATAATACAGGTATACTGGAAAGAAAATTGTTCTCTATAGTTTCTATCAATAAATATTAGGTAACTTCTTACATAAGTAATCAAACTCATATCAAAATAATCCCAACTGTGTGTAACAATGTTCAATCTTCAGTACTGGACACAAAAATGTGTTATTAATTATAGATGTCCCTCCTAGCTGCATTGAGCATTAGCATGACAGGACTTCTTGCTTTCCATGAGAAATAAAATTTATGCTGCATCCTATTGAAGTGGATAAAATGTTGAGATAAAGATTTTGTTTTTTTAGGAAAACACTTCCATTAATGAGGAATGCTTTGTTTCCATATAAAGTAACAGGAACATATTATTCATTCAGAATTTAAAAGTATTTATCTAGAAGCTTTCTCAAATTACTGATATATCGATTGACATGATACATAAGATCTAACCTCAATAGTCAGTTCAGAAATTTTCCATTGTTCTGTGTGCAAACTACATTCCTCAAGACTTCAGTGACAGTTTGGCAAATTTCAAATGACACTAAACATATTCATGGGGTTCTTTCCTCTGAGCTCTAAGAGAGACATCTAAACAAATCTCACCACATTGAATTTGCAAAATGGCAAACATAGGAAATTGGTCACTATCCTAAAATACAGAAAACCTTAAATCCATGTGGTTGAATGTCATGTCTTTCCTGTCAAAGCACAGGAATGGAGAGAGGAGCCACATGTACTAGGTGATCGATATTTTTTAAATAAAAAGTATATTAAGTGTATGACTTAGCATTTGAGACAATTGCTAAGAAGTAATTCCCATGACATGAAGTTGATGTTAAAACAATCTTAAATTTATGGAGGTTATCCTACCAAGTGATGTATTAAACAAGGTACGGAGAGTTTTATGAGAGATCTATCACTCTCTTTTCTATCTAGATAAGAGTCACTCACCTGAGCAAAAGACCATGGAGAATAAGAATTCTTGAATAAAAAATTAAGTTCCTGAATTCCTCTGCCCCCAAACTTATCAGAGTCCATGCCCTGGTAGTTTCTTTAGAGACAATGGAACATTTTGCTGTGATAGATTTGACAAGGACATTCCAAAATGCCTTGTTTCATTTACATTAAAAAATGACTCCATAAAGTGGCGCTGTAGCTCAAGTGGTAGAGTGCTAGCTTTGAGCTGAAATGCTGAGGGACAGTGCCCAAGCCCAGAGTTCAAGCCCCAGGACCAAGCAAAAAAATAAAAAACTCTCTAAACCATATTCAGTGATGACTGAACAGCTTATCATTAAGTCATAGTTTTGTTCTTTCTTGGGAAAAATTCCTTATTTTGGTTGCTATCTACTATTAACACTTGTGTGTAGTACAAAGGATACTGAAAGTTACAAGTTCCCAACTATATGATGCAAGCTAGTAGTTTCTGTATGATTAGGCAAGAAGGTATGGTGTAACCTACTGGCACTTTCGTAGTAATCCCTTTTATTTATTATAGGTATAGGAGAATTCCTGCTTTTACTTGCAGATTCAGATGTTTTCGCTAAAACTTTAAAATTATAAAATATATTGTAGACATACTATATTCTGTGATTCGCATTTCAAAAATAAGTAAAATTCAAATGTTAAGTCTTCAGCTGTACTAAAATATCCTTTAAAATGTAGATTAATCTTATAATTAAAGCATTTTGTTACACTAAATATATGTCTCTGTTAACTTCATACCTCTACTAAATAAAAATAGTTCATTTAACAGCTTGTACTATTGTATTTATGCATTCTTAGAAAATTATTTTATATGAGAAAAGTGTGTTATTTAATGTCTTACCACTTTTATTTTTTTGCCAATCCTGGAGCTTGAATTCAGGGACTAGGCACTGTCCCTGAGCTTCTTTTACTGAAGGCTAACACTCTACTATTTGAGCTATAATGCCACATCCTGCTTTTTCTGAGTAGTTTATTGGAGATAAGAGTCTCACAGACTTTCATGCCCAGGCTGTCTTCGAACCATGATCCTCAGATCTCAGCCTCCTGAGTAGGATTACAAGCATGAAAGACTGGCACCTGGCTATGTCATCATTTTTAAAACAAAAATATAGCTTTAATTTTTAGTGTTTTATATTATAGGTCCTTAAAGTAGTGGTTTTATGGCTAAGACAAAAATCTCTAAAGTTTAGTTCCAGGTTAGGGTACTATCACTATAGTCCTATAGAATGGATTTCAATGGAGTATGTGACTGCCCTTCTAAATGTGGCTCAGAACCCTACCTTCCTCGATAATTCCATGGTCCATGTCTTTGGTAATGTCTTCAAAGATTGGGGGTTAAAAAGCATTTGTTTCTTGCTTTATTGTAGGACTTGCTACAGGCCTACAATACTATTTTGAGACAGGAACTAGGAACCAACGTGGAGTATTTTTTTTTAATGTGTAAAATAGTCACTTGGTTAGAAAGCAACAGAAACTAAAGAATACAACTTTCTCTCCATCTCCATCCCTTTCTTGAGCATTTTCTCCAGAGACATGTACTGCCAGATAGGTTAAAGGTTCTCTCACTGCTGACTTCCCCAGGTCTGAGGTGTTCTTTCCCTTCCTGATGGGATAGCAGTGCTTTTACTGTGTCCACTCAAGTGTGGTAATGAAGCCTGTTAGCCAGCCCTTCACCATTTTTCCAATTCTGTGTTGAACCACATGACCTGTTCACCTCCTGACCTATGAGCCTTGCTAGGGCTACCCTAACAGTTGTCATCTTGCACTCATGATCTGTCTAAAGACAAAAAGCACTATTTAATTAAACAATGTAAATGGGCACCAAAATGACTATATGATCTGCAAACAAGTTATAAAAAGTGAAGCAATTAGAAAAAATAGTTTTTAGCCAGGCACCAATGGCTCATACCTGTAACCCTAGCTACTCAGGATGCTGAGATCTTAGAATTGTGGTTCAAAGCCAGCCCTGGCAGGAAAAAGTCCATGAGACTCTTAGCTCCAGTTAGCCAACAAAAAAACAAGTGGCACTGTGACTCAAAGTAGTAGAACACTAGTCTTAAGCAAAAGAGCTCAGGGACAGTGCCCAAGCTTTGAGTTAAGCCCCTCAACTGACAAGAAAAGATTGATCAGTATTCCAAATTCCTGTAGCACTGTTTAACAAGAAAAACTTTTCTTGGCTGAAACTACAACTCACTAAACTGTTAAAAAAAAAAAAAAGACTTTGTAAATATACATTGAAAGAAGAGATGCATGAACAGCATAAACTGTTTCACTGTAGCTCTTAACGATTACAACTGATTTATTAAACAAATCGTACATATTAATCAGTACTGTGTGGTTCATTTTTTTAGAATTGATACTGGGGTTTGAACTCAGGGCTCAAATTGAGCACTGGCAGGTGCTCTATCACACCTCAAGCCTTTTCATTTTTTGGAAACAGGGTCTTTCTACATCAGCATAAATGTTTTTGGTGCCTGCACTGGGGCTTAAACACCGGACTTCAACTCCCACTTCATACAGTTGGCACTCTACCACCTGATCTACAGCTCCACTTCTGGCTTTTTCCTGGTTAGAGATAAGAGTCTCCAGATTTGTCTTGGTAGGCAAGCTCAGAATCTCAATCCTCAGATCTCAGCCTCCTGAATAGCCAGGATCATTGGTATAAACCACTGATGCCAGTCTCCTTTGAGTTCTTAAATACTTCTGTCCTTGTGATTGGAAGTTTCACTAAAGTGAATGTGTATATTTCTTTTCAGTTACCCAGAGTGAGGTTTATTGGGCTTCCTTAATCTTGAGAATTCGGGTATTATCTGTATGTTACCTTTTACCCATTATCTCTATTAGATCCTCTGGAACTGTCCAACTGTCCCCTAACTCAATGGGAATACTCATACTCTTGATATCCTTTATATCTGTCTCTATCTTCCTCTCTCTCTCTCTCCTTCGACTTCCCCACCTCCCCAGCCTGCGCCATCTGTCCTCCCCATCTGTCTCTTGTGCTCTCATTTGGGCTGGTCTTAAAGTCACAGACTGAAGTAATTTCCCACTTCAGCCTCATGAGTAGCTAGAACTACAGATATGCCTCCACTTCCTTTCCTTATTTTATTTTTTATTTTTTGCCAGTTCTGGGGCTTGAACTCAGGGCCTGGGCTCTGTCCCTGAGCTTCTTTTGCTCAGGGCCAGAACTCTACCACTTGAGCCACAGCACCACTTCTGGCTTTTTCTGTTCATTTGGTACTGAGGAATTGAACCAAGGACTTCACGCATGCTAGGCAAGTAATTTAGCACATTCCCAGCCCCTTGTTTTCCTTATTTTTCTATTGTGCATTTTAATTTTCTCTTCAACTGTATCTACTTCCCTGTGTAGCTCATCTTTTCTAATTTCAATTTTTTTTAATTCCTAGAACTAGTTTTCTCTTTAAAATATTGTCAAATTTTTACTGTCTCTAGTTCCCTTAGCATGTTATGGAATAAATTGTAAACATAGTATTATTATATCATGTTCTGAAGCTTTTATAGGTTTTGGAGTTTCTTGTTTTCTTATGTATTTAGTAATTTTTAGCAAGTCACTTCATATTTCTGGGAGTTTATATCAAGGAATTGTTTGTGTCTCAATTTAAGGTACATTTCTCCAGAGAGCATTTGCTTTTGCTTCTGTCTGCCACTTACAATCCAAGCACACTAACTACATTTTTAGTTAGGCCTTTATGTGCTCTGGGCAGAATAATTCAGACTCTAAATCTACATGAGCATGGCTTGTCATTCTAACCTCTGAAAAATCATTTACTTTCCCACCAGCTTAACCATTCATTAAAAATGTTGCTCACACTTGTAATCCTAGCTACTAAAGAGGCTGAGATCTGAAGATCATGGTTCAAAGCTAACTCAGGCAGAAAAGTCCATGATACTCTTATCTCCTATAAACTACTCAGAAAAAGCCAGAAATAGTGGTGTGGCTCAAGTAGTAGAGTGGTAGCCTTGAGCACAAAGAGGCTCAGGGACAGGACCCAGGACTGGAAAAAAGAAATTATAGCCAGGTGCCAGTGGCTCACACTTGTAACTCTAGCTTAGGAGCCTGAGATATGAGAATCTTAGTTCTAAGCCAGCCCAGACAAGAAAGTCTGTGGGAATCTTCAATTAATCACCAAAAAGCCAAAAGTTGGAGCTGTGGCTCAAGTCGTAGAGTACTAGTTTTGAGCACAAAACCCAAGGGTTGTGCCCTGGCCCTGAGTTCTTAAGACTGGCAGGCGCACACACACACAGAGTTACTTAAAAAGCTATATTTTAGGAATTGTTTTATAGAGCTCATGTCATTAAAAAGTTTGTCTGCTCAGAATCTAATCTCATGTAGATGTTTGAAGTTGTATATTTGTATCTTGAAGTTGTATATACTTGTATATATAACAACTTGTTGTATATACTTGTTATATACTGCAGCCCCTCAGTCACATAGATAGAAATGTACATTTGCCCTCATTCCTTGGCTCTTTTCAGACTTATTGTTAAATGTTTTAGAGGCCGCTGTCAAAAAGAGATTGAAGGCTGGGAAGGTAGCTTAGTGGTAGCAGGCTTGCCTAGCATGCATGAAGCCCCACATTTGATTCCTTAGTACCACATAAACAAAAAAGGCCAGAAATGATGCTGTGGCTCAAGTGGTAGAGTTCTGGCCTTGAGCAAAAGAAGTTCAGGGACAGAGCCCAGGCCCTGAGTTCAAGCCCCAGGACTGGCAAGAGAGAGAGGCAAACAACAGTTTTTATTAAAATGGACATCTTCTAGGTATCAAGCATGTGTAGGCAGACTATGCACAACACATGCTACTATTAAAGCTTAGTTTTGTAAGTAATCGCTGGGAATAGAAGACATACCTACTTGTCACCTTCTATGGAGCCTCTTCCAAACTGACAAAGTCCATTCTACTCATTACCGCTATATACTATAGTTTTATCTCCACAGCACCTTATTGTTGCTAAATACTGTGAGACCTTATTGTGAGACCTTACTAAGCTGACATCAATTTATAATCCTAACCGCAAAAGCTTTTTGTTTATTTCTGTTATCAAGATGCCACTACCCTCATGTATCTTGCATGTTATCAGTCAGGTCACAGCAAACATACACTGAATTTTAACTGTCAGTCAGCAATAGATCTGGGGTTAGCAATAAAAGCCACAATCGAATAGAATCAGTTATACCCAACTTGTCAACAAAAGGTTTGCACCAGGAGTATTTTTCTTAAGTCCCCAGCCTGGAATCTTATTTTGGTGCTCTGATGTACTGAATTTCCTATACAATTGTTTAGAAAATGACTCACAGGCAAAATAGATACAGAAATAAAACGTCATTGCAATTACAATATAAAAGATCCCAAAGTTGGGCTCACTATGAGCTCACGCCTGTAATTACTCAGGAGGCTGAGATCTGAGGATCGCGGCTTGAAGCCAGTCTGGGTAAAAAAAAAAAAGTCCATGAGACTCTTATCTCCAATTAGCCAACAAAAAGCTGGACATGGAGCTGTAGCTCAAGTGGTAGAGCTCTCACCTTGAGCGTAAAAGCTCAGGGACAATGCCCTGAGTTCAAGTCCCAAGACCGGCACAGAAAGAAGAAAAAGAGATCCCAAAGCTCACATACTGCCTTGCCTGGTTGAAAGGAAGTTCCTTATGGACAAGAATCCTCTTCCATTCTGTATCTGCATCCCAGTAGCCACCAATGTGGTCCATGGCAGCAGAGAGCCAACTATGATAGCCACGGCCGCTAGAGGGCGCGCATAGAAACGCTGCCCGGGCCACGCCCCAGCGTCCTAGGTTACAGCACAACAGACACACCCCACCCCACCCGTGCGCTCCTCCCTACGTCAGGGCTTACGCCCTCGGCGCGTGACGGCACCCTGCGGTATAAAAGCGTGCTGCGCGTGCGCCGAGCCCTCTCGGATCCCACGGCCTGCCGGCAAGATGGCGCCGGTGAGTGTGCGAGCGAGCGCCTGGCAGGACGGTTCTAAGTGTGCGGGCGCGCGGTGGGACTCCCTAGGCCTCTGGCGAACAGGGCCGACTCGAGGGCGGGGAAAGTAGCGCCCGGGTCGGGAACGCTGCGCAGGCGCTACGCGCCCAGGCTGGTTTCCCATCGCCCAGGCTGTCCCGGGCCTGCGGCCCGGTTAGCGCGAGGCCGCGGCGGGGGCCCCGCGCCCTCGGGACCTGGGTTAAGAAAGTTTCCCGAAACGTGTAAGTTGAGGAAGAAGCGTTCTAAAGCGCAAAAGTCACTTGGTCCCGCGCCGGTGGCTCACGCCTGTCATCCTAGCCACTCGGGAGGCTGAGATCCGAGAGATGGAGGTTTGAGGCCGGCCCGAGCAGGATCGTGGAGGGAGTACAGTCAGGCTAGGGGCGTGGCTCACGTGGTAGAGCACCTACCCAGAAGGCGCACCACCTGCTCGCTGGAAACGCTGCAATCGGTCTCCAATATGACTTAGGTGTTTAAGAGACAAAATGCTTCAAAGAGTCCTTGAAGACTTAAGATTGTGTTAGCAGCTTGTTAAAAATAGGCTGTACACAGAACTGAGTAATGTCCATTCGGGCGTTAAGTCCCAAAGAGTTAACCAGTTGAACTGAATTCAGAGTCCAGCATCTCGCTAGTCTCTGCCGAGTTTTGAGATTGGGGACGGTGGAGGCCACGCAGGATGGCACATGAAAGCAGACCGAAGAATGGTGGGGCCTCATTGGAGATTAAAAATTGATGGGTTTTGCTTCGTTTCATTGGACGTATGTTGATGATCTTGGTTACCAAAAGCCACCTTTTTACCTGTAACTGAGTATTGAATCCCATAGACATCGTTGGTGGAAGCCTGATGCGGCAGCTAACAATTTGGGTTAGAAGGAGGTACTATGCATCTGTTCCTTATCTGAAGTCTGAGAATGGCTTTAAAATGTCAGAGCAATGGCTCTTGCCTGCTACTCAGGGGACTGAGCAGCTAGGATGGCCGTTCAAACCTGGAACAAGAAAGTCCATGAGACTCTTAACCTCCAATTAACCACCAGACAAAGCTAACCGTGGAGCTGTGGTTAAAGTGGTAGAGCGCTAGCCTTGAGCAAAAAACGTCTGGGACAGTGTCCAGGCCCTGAGTTCAATTAACAAGTTTTGTGTATAAACTAAATGTCTTGCCCTGTCATAATTCATGCTTAATTTGTGTAGCAGAAAGACAAGAAGCCTAAGAGGTCAACCTGGAAGTTTAATTTGGACCTTACCCATCCAGTAGAAGATGGAATTTTTGACTCTGGAAATTTTGTAGGTATCATTTTTACTGTCTTATGTCTTTGTGTAGTTCTTGATCATTCAAGTTTATAATCAATATTAATCAAAGTCATTTTCCTAGGGTACCTTCCCTAGTGAATATCTAGGGTTTTCTTCCCTAGTTTTGCATCTTTTCTGTTTTAAAATAGGAACAGTTTCTTCGAGAGAAGGTTAAAGTCAATGGGAAAACCGGAAATCTCGGGAATGTTGTTCACATTGAACGCTTCAAAAACAAAATCACTGTTGTTTCTGAGAAACAGTTCTCCAAAAGGTTGGTACTTATACAGATTTTAATGGAAGAATCGTAGAATAGTAATTTTAGAGATTTTTTTTAAGTGGCATAGTTTTGAAGGTTTGGCAGCCAACCAAAGGCAAAATTTCTCACCATCTTGCTGTCAGTTTTCACTTGCTCAGTGAAAAGTGGTATTATGTGAAATCTCTGTAGTAGAGCTAAGTAGCCCAACAATGGGGGGGGGATGCTGCCCACTTTTGCAAGAAGGGTCTGCAAGCTTCAAATGAAATTCGAAGAGTGAACCTAGCAAATTGGGATTAACTATTCCCACAGAGAAAGCCATAAGAGGGAAGATCAAGAGAAATACTACTTGCATTAGTAACAGTCTGGGAACAGCTCTCAGTGTTGAGCAGTCTTGTACAGTGTTTAATAGAAAACAGCACCAGTAGCTCTTAATCGTAGCTACTCAGGAGGCTGCTATGTGAGGATCTCAGTTCAGAGCTAACCAGGGCAAAAAAAATTCCTTAAGACTCTTGTCTCCAATTAACCACCAGGAAAGCCTAAAGCAGAGCTGTGGATTAAGTGGTAGAATGCTAGCCTTGAGCACAAAAGCTCGGACAGCACCCAGGACCAACTGAAAAAAGGTTTAGGGGTGAATTGGGGGTTTCAAAAGATTAGTACAACAGTGGATCTTCCAAACAAAATAGGGATTGTATTGCTTAATGAAATTCATGATCTTTGTTTTTAAGGTATTTGAAGTACCTTACCAAGAAGTATCTGAAGAAGAATAATCTTCGTGATTGGCTTCGAGTGGTTGCATCTGACAAGGAGACTTACGAACTTCGCTACTTCCAGATAAGCCAAGATGAGGATGGCTCAGAATCTGAGGACTAGTTGGCTTCCTGTGTCTGGCATTGCTTTTTTAGTAAATGATATGTAAAGAAGAAATGTCTAGACATACAATGAATAAAAATTATTGTATTTAAGATGCTGTTTATATGGGTTTGCTTTTAACAGCTGATAGAATTTTTCCAGGAGTTCTAAGTTTTGTTAATTTAAAGTGTTCCAGAGACTCTAGATATTGGGATGAAGACTGTCACAATTTGTGAATAATGTCCTGGGTTCCATGAGGGTGCTGAGGTTGAGGTACTTCTAGATTAGCATAAAGGTTCTGGGTAAACTGGAAGCTGTTTAATTTCTAGCCCACAGATATCTTAATGCTTCAGAGGTTGTGACTGTTGGTGGGTAGGGTTGGTGGTATAGGTCTATAATTCCAATGCTGAGGAGTCTCAGGCAAGAGAATGGAGAGGTAGAAAGCAGCCAGGGTCACATACCCAGACTCAAAACTAATGATAATTTGTAAGTAAATAGAAGGCATGGGAGCAAGGTGCTGGTGGCTCATGCCTGCAATGGTAGCCACTCAGGAGACAAGTCCGAGGATCACTGTTCTAACCCAGCCAGGGCTGGAAAATCCATGAAATTATTTTCTCCAGTTAACCACTAAAAAACTGGAAGTGGTGCTGTGGCTCAAAGTAAGAGTGCCAGCCTTAAAGCTCAGGAACAGCACCCAAGTCAAGTAAAAGCCCCATGACTGGGGGGAAAAAGGGAAGGGGGATGGAAATGAGCTTAGAATGTTGATGCTTAGACACAATAAAAATTAATGTTTTGTAGAAAAGAGCAATCCAAAGTAAAAAGCAGTTCTTGGAAGAACCATATCTATGTGCTTTTGGATTGTTACTGACGCTCAGAGACATGTCTAAATATTTGTGTGTATGTGTAAGGCCACATATTTTAGTACCACTCAGCTGTGAGGGACTGCAATTGTATCTTCTTTCCACTAGGTGGAGATACATGTTTCTGGAGGATTTTGTAAATTATAACACAGCTGTTTAATAGGTGGCAGAAAACTTACCATAATGCACAGCACAAATTGTTTTTAGAGGGTTTTTTTTTTGTTTTTATTTATTTAGCCAGTCCTGGGGCTTAAACTCGGGCCTGGAAAATGTTCCTGAGCTTTTGTTCAAGGCTAGCACTCTACCTCTTGAGCCACAGCGTCACTTCTGGCATTTTCTGTGTATGTGGTACTGAGGAATCAAACTCAGGGCTTCTCTACCAGTAAGCCACGTTCCCAGCCTAAGTTATTTAAAACATTTAGAATATCTTGATTTCTCATTTGGCTATGCAACAGGCTTCATATTTCACATACCCTATGGATATAAGCATGCTTAATAAAATTCTGTTTTCTATAATTCTGTTCAAAAGGACCGAAAGTTAAACTCTACTAGAAGAGGAGCTGTTTTTTCAGTTAGGACACTTCTAAATGCATGTTACCCTTATTTGCAATTTAAGGATCCCCCCAAAAAGCTTTATTTTGCCAACAAAAAACAAGGCATTGAAGTATAACTAATTCTAGATAAACATTTTTATTGGCTTATGTAGGTAATACAGAGGGAGATTTCACTGTTGCATTTCCACACCTGATAAAACACTGCTTCTGTAGGGTAAGTGCTCCATGCAACCAATGCTAAATTAGTTTTCCCTCACCCCTCACTATATAAACATGAAATAAAAAATGTGCAAAGAAAAACAAAAAGTTAACATTCAAATGTAACTAGGCATTCTTGTCTGAATGGAGATTTTGTTCTAAAAATTCTACCTAAAAGATTATTTTGTCATTATTTAATGGCAAAATATAACCCAAGAGTGAACCTATATAGCCTTTATCTTACTTGTTGGGAAGATTCATTATATATACATTGTAAGGTCTGCCCTAGGCTATGCAGACCCTGGCCTCCCCGCCTCTTGGCTAAGTCTCTCCCAGTATGTGTCACCTAGGTAACTGGCATACCTGAAGACTCCTGCTCCGAGATCATATCCTGGTCTGCCCCAGGTCATGCCTCCCGTTGGATCAGGGGCGGGTGTGCCAGTTACGTAGGTGACACAGGTACTGGGCAGAGACATAGCCAAGAGGTAGGGCAGCCAAGACCTACATGGCCTGGGGCAGACCTTACACATGCACACACACACACACACATATACAGAAATTGTAGTAGTTTTTATTGTGGGTATTCCAGGAGCGGTGTTACAATAACTATTATATTATCATATATCATGTGTAAATATATATATTACATACATACAAATACACATTGTGTTAGGAATGTTGGCATAGTGGTAGTGTTTGCGTAGCATGCATGAAGACCTGGGTTCCATTCCTTAGTACTACATAAACAGAAAAAGCCAGAAGTAGCACTGTGGCTCAAGTGGTTCGGTGGTAGTCTTAAGCAAAAGCAGCTCAGGAACAGTGCCCAGGCACTGTTGAGTTCAAGCCCCAAGACTGGCCAAAAACACAAACACACACACACACACATGAAACCTGGCGTTTATACCCCAGACCCAAAGGCCAGGAGTCCCAAGTTAGGTCCAGCTACTCCTCCCCATATGCCAAGTAAAGAGCCTTGGAATACAGCCCTTCAGGACATCTCCAGCTGTCTTCAGAGGCAGACATGGGCTGACAGGGAGAACTGGGGCAGGGCAGTGAAGGTGGTAGTGGGAGGCGTTGCACAGTTCAGTCTGGCCACAGACATGTACTGCTGACCACTAGCTGTCTTTGTCGCTGTAGGAGTTATCACTTTACCTTTGGGACAAGTTTCCTGGTGGGTGATTTCCTAAGTTTTGGAATGTTTCTTTTAAAATGAGAAAGGGCAGGCCCTGTTTGAGGACATTCGTCTGTCTTCCATATAACATGCTTAGCACTGAATCTTCTCTCCTTCCTGAGCCCAAGGTGATTGCAAAAGGACCACAACAGAGAATAACTGTCCAAAGGGGGGGTCATGAACTAATTCACAGAACCCAGCAAAAGTAGCTTTAAATTCACACACACACAAACACACACACCTATGAGCCCAGGCAGATTTGGAACTCATAATCCTCTTGCCTCTGCCTCCTGAGTGTTGGAGTACTGAATTCCAAAATACTGTTTTCTCTAGATGTTTGGAAAAGTGGTAGGCCTCTGGTAACTTTTAAATTTAGTAAAGAAGAAAGATAAATACACCAGGTGCCTGTGGCTTCTGCACATGATAGAAGTCTGTCCTGTGAGAGACAAAAAAACAGCCTGGGTGACAGAGCAAGACTCCAGCACTAAATAAATAAGCAAATAAGTCAACAAACAAATACAGAAATCAGGATATTTAATTTCCTAATCAAACAAAATACACTGCTGATTTAGAAAGCAAATCACTTCCATCTTGAGTTAAATGAAAGAAAAGAAGAAATTGGTACTTTTGAGTTGGATTTCTTCTCAAAGGACTTTTTTTTTTTTTTTTTTTGCCAATCCTGGGGCTTGAACTCAGGGCCTGGGCACTGTCCCTGAGCTTCTTTTGCTCAAGGCTAGCATTCTACCACTTAAGCCACAGTGCCACTTCTGGCTTTTTCTGCTTATGTGGTACTGAGGAATTAAACCCAGGGCTTCATGCATGTTAGGAAAGCACTATACACATTCCTAGCCCGCAAGGGACTTTTTTTTAACCAAGTCTTAACCAAGGAGAGAAAAATATATATGGGGTGTGTGTGTGTGTGTGTGTGTGTGTGTTTTGTCGGTCATAGGGCTTGAACTCTGGGCCTGGGCACTGCCCTCAGCTATTCAGCTCAAGACCAGTGGCCTACCACTTGAGGCACAGCACAACTTCCAGTTTTCTGGTGGTTAATTGGAGATAAGAGTCGCATGGACCTCCTACCTGGGCAGGCAGGGTAAGTAACCACGATCCTCAGATGTCAGCCTCCTGAGTAGCTAGGATTACAGGCATGAGCCACCGGTGCCTGGCCATATATGTGGTTTTTAATGCATCTTTGTTGCTGGGGTTAGGAAGAGGACATATCTCTTATTAAGCATCTTCAGCTGGCATTTTTTTCATGCACTGATAGACATCTGGCCAGCCTCAGTATTATGTAGCTCAAAACACACTTATTCTCCCAGACTTCTTAAGGAACTCGGTGCATTCTCTGGATGCCAAAAATAACATCTAGATCAGTGAGTTCACATAAATCACTGGATCATGGAACATGAAACAGCAAGAAGAAACTACGAATCCAATAATAAATATGGCAAGGTGCACAAACAAGAGAATTAAAACCAGATGAGAAGGAGGCTTGCAGGACAGAAGGTCAAGAAGCCAGGCTCTCCACTCCCTCGGCACCCCAGAATAATCCTCTGATGGTACTCTTTCTTGGCCAGCAACCTTCTGCTCCAAGCTGTTTTTGGAAATTTTAATGTGACAGATTTGAGGCATTAACACACAAACAAGCAATTCGTGTAATTTATTTTAGTTTGCTCAAGGTCCCAGACCATTGTGCAATGAACAGGAAAATTATTGAAGTTGCAGGTGTGGCTCAGATGGTAGAGCACTAGCCAATGAGCAAAAGCATTAGGTATAGAGTTTGAGTCCCAGTCTTGGACCAAAAAAGAAAAAAGGGAAAATTGTGATTGTTGTACTTTTAGAGTAGTATGCCCTTATGCTCCGAAATGCATTGCACAGACATGGGGGAGGGAAGGAAGGGGGGGAAAGGGAGAGGGAGAGGGGAAGGCAAAGGAAGAGGGAAAATGGGAGGGAGAAGGAGAGGGAAAGGGAGAGAGATAGCCAAGCCAGGCACTGGTGGCTCACACCTGTGATCCTAGCTATTCAGGAGGCTGAGATCTGAAGATTGCAGTTTAAAGCCAGCATGGGCAGAAAAGTCACTCTGAGTCCCCTATCTCCAATAAACTACTCAAAAAACCAGAAGAGGCCCTGAGGCTCAAGTGGTAGAGTACTAGCCTTGAGCACAAAGAGGCCCAGGGACAGCACCCAGGCACTGAGTTCAAGCTCTAAGACTGGGAATAAAAAATCCAAATATAACCAGATGCCAGTGGCTCACACCTGCAATCCTACATAATCAGGAGGCTGAGATCTAAGAATTGAAGTTCAAAGCCAGCCTGGGCAAGAAACCAAGAGATTCAACCACCAAAATGTCAGAAGTGGAACTTCTCAAGTGGTAGAGCACTAGCCATGAGCTAGCTTAGAGATAGTGCCCAGACCCTCGGTTTAAGCCCAGGTATGGGTACAAAAACTTCAACTTCAAAAGATATAGCTGAATGTTATTGGCTGAACCGGTAATCTAGCTCTTTAGGAAATAGAGTTTGAAGCCAACCCAGCCAGAAAAGTCCAGAAGATTCTATCCCCAAATAACCAGTAAAAGATAGAGTAGGAGGTGCAGCTTAAGTGGTAGAGCACCAGATAAGCAAGCAAGTTAAGCAAGCTCAAAGCCCTGAGTTCAAACCCTGATATTGGCTAAATATATATATATATATATATATATATTCATTATATATCCATCTATATTATATATACTCCTTCATTTTATATATATGTATATATGCAATATATGCACATATATGTGTTATATGGTTATATTTTTATAAACATTTATATACATGTATTATATACATATATGTGTATTTATGCATATAAAATGAGGGAATTTTTATCACTTTGTGTCACGTAGCTATTTCGGCCCTACTTTTTCCACCTTGTTTGGAAAACTGAACTATCTGAATCTGTGTCTCCCAAACTGCAATTCCTATCTGGGCACTGGTGGCTCATACCTGTAATCCTAGCTACTCAGGAAGCTGAGATCTGAGGATCACGGTTCAAAGCCAGCCCCAGCAGGAAAGCCAATGAGACTCTTATCTCCAATTAACCACCAGAAAACTGGAAGTGGCGCTGAGGCTCAAGTGGTAGAGCACTTGCCTTAAGCTGAATAGCTTAAGGACAGTGCCCAGTTCCAGAGGTCAAGCCCACGACTGACCAAAAGAAAACCCTGCAATTCCTGAGACCTCAAATAAAGTCCTTTAGCATTTATAATTTTGGTGTTTGAATTTATGTATGCAAATACTTCTCCATTTTATGTATGTATTTTTGGTAACCGTTAGTTCCTCAACTGAATCCCCTGTAGATATTAAGCAATAACTCTATTTTTTCTTTTTTTATACAAATTTAGGTACAACTGATAAAAACACAAAAATGTTACATATTTATGAGGTACCATGTGATATTTCAATATGCATATATGTTATGTAATGTTTAAGCCAGGGTAAACATACCTGTTTCTGCAAACATTTATCCTTCTGTATGTGTTTTGGTAATTGGTAATGGGATTTCAACTCAGGGCCTTGCTCTCTCACTTAGCTTTTTCACACAAGACTCTACCACTTGAGCCACACTTCCACTTCTGGCTTTTTACTGGTTAGTTGGAGATAAGAGTTTCTTGGGTTTGTCTGCTTGGATTGGGCTCAAATCAGAATCCTCAGATCCAGCCTCATGAGTAGCTAGGGTTAAAGGCAAAAGATATCAGGTCCTGGCAAACATTTATCATCTCTTTATTATGGAAAAAAATTTCAAAATCTCTCTAGTTTAAATATATATATGTACATGTATATATATATGTGTGTATATATATATATATATATAAAATATATATATATATAAAAAATATATATATATATATACAGCATACCAGGCGCAGGTGGCTCACACCTATAATCCTAGCTACTCAGGATGCTGAAATCTGAGGACCCACGATTCAAAGCCAGCCCAGGTGGGAAAGTACATGCGACTCTTACCTATAATTAACCACCAGAAAACCAGAAGTGGCATCTGTGGCTCAAGTGGTAGAGTACTCACCTTGAGCTGAAGATCTGAGGGACAGCACCCAGGACGAGTTCAAACCCCATGACTGACAAAAAAAAATACACACACACACACAGACACAGAGCATTTTTTTTCCCGGTCATGGGGCTTGAACTCAGGGCCCTGAGTTCCTGAGCTCGTTTGCTCTACTACTTTGAGCCACAGAGCCACTTCCAGTTTCCTGATGGCTAACTGGAGATAATGTTTCACAAGGCTGGCTTTGAATTGCAATCGTCAGTTCTGAGCCTCCTGAGTAGCTAGGGTTACAGGTGTGAGCCATGAGCACTTGGGTCTATTTGTGTGTGTGTGTGTGTGTGTGTGTGTGTGTGTGTCGGTTGTGGACTTGAACTCTGGGCTGGGCGCTGTCCCTCAGCTCTTCAGCTCAAGGCTAGTGCTTCCCCACTTGAGCGACAGTGCCACTTCTGATGTGGTGCTGAGGAATTGAACCCAGGGCCTCATGCATGCAAGGCAAGCGCTCTACCACTGAGCTAGCTTTCCAGTCCAGTCTATTATTTTTCTGTATTTTTAATTTTTCTTTTAGATTTATAACTACCTGGAGAAATTCATGCTTGTATGTGCCCATTCTTGCAAACATTTATTTTTCAGAGCTGAGGACTGAATTCAGGCCCTCACACTTGCTAGACAGTGCTCTTCCACTGAGCTAAATCCCCAACCCCGACAGTATACTATGCACTTAAACTACTTTTTACTGAAAAACACTGATTCCTTACTCATTCTATATTTGTGTCCTTTTCCCTGAGCTATTTGCTCCTGCAGTCATGTTACAGACATCTTAGAAGTCAGAATGAACAGACAGAAGACCAGACTCTCAAACATCAATGACTCTCACCATAAATGGCCTACATCTGACCAATCCTGACAGGAAAGACTTTCAGACCACCTCCTACATTACTCTTGGCCAACCTTGGCTAACATGAATACATCTTTGGGGCTGTTTTAACTGTGTCTACCTTCTTCTTACCTTGCTTCCAATTCTCCTATTTAACCAAGGACAAATATCTGTAATCCTGCTGAAGATGGACTAGATTATGGTGCCATGTAAAAATCTCTGCCCTTCATCATGTGTCTTTATTTGCCATATAGAAGCAAGTGGCCAGACCTGACATGGCATGTGGAAGTCTAGTTTCAGTAGTATTTCAATTTATAAACGTACCAAAATTTACTCCACTAATCCCCTATATTAGATACTGAGATTGATTCTAAACTTCTGCTATTATAAATAATACATCACTTTTTTTTTTTTTGTCGGTTGTGGGGCTTGAACTCTGGGCCTGGGTGCTGTCCCTCAGCTCTTCAGCTCAAGGCTAGCGTTCTACCACTTGAGCCACAGTGCCACTTCCGGCTTTTCTGCTTATGTGGTGCTGAGGATTCGAACCCAGGGCCTCATGCATGCAAGGCAAGCACTCTACCACTGAGCCACCTTCCCAGCCCAATACATCACTTTTTTACAACCTTGTTTCTTTAAAGTAACTGGAGTTTTTAGACAATTTGTAGAGTCCTATTCTGTGTGTGTGTGTGTGTGTGTGTGTGTGTGTGTGTGAGCGTGCGCACGCACGTGTGCCCACTCGTGTTGGTCCTGGGCTTGAACTCAGGACCTGGGCACTGTCCCTAAGGTTCTTTTGCTCAAGCACTCTACTACTTGAGTTACAGATCCACTTCCAGGTTTTTTGGTTAACTGGATATAAAGAATATCATGGCATATCCAGCCCACGCTTACTTCAAACTGTGATCCTGAGATCTCAGCTCTCTGAGTAGCGAGGATTACGGGTATGTGCCACAGGTACCCGGCAGTAAGTGTAGCTTTAATTCTTCTTTCCTTTCCTTTTATTTTAAATTGGCTTCCAGAAATGTACCAAGTTGTATTCACATGACTAGAGATGATATTAATTTCTACAGCTAACCATGCACATACATTTATTTATTTATTTATTTATTTATTGTCGGTCGTGGGGCCTGAACTCTGGGCCTGGGCGCTGTCCCTCAGCTCTTTAGTTCAAGGCTAGCGCTATACCACTTGAGCCACAGTGCCACTTCCGGTTTTTTCTGCTTATGTGGTGCTGAGGAATCGAACCCAGGGCCTCATGCATGCAAGGTAAGCACTCTACCACTGAGCCACCTTCCCAGCCCCACCATGCACATTTTAGTCTGCACATCCAGCACAATCCATTCCTACTGCTTCAACATATTGGCTGCTTCTGTGTTGACCATGGACTCACCACATAGAAAAATAGCTTTTACTGGTGCTATCACTCAAGGCCTTTAGGCTATTGCAAATGTTTAGTTCTTTCATGTTGCCTTTGCTTTCAGTAATGATTCTACTTCCGGTCTGGTCCCTACTTCTTGATCTTCACTTCCTGTGGCCCACTGTCTCTCCAAAAATGTGCAAGCTCCCAACTTTAGGAATTTTCTTCTGCCCTGCTACCGCTAGAGTTCTTACAAGCATAAACTCACTACAGTAGGAAAGAGATAGTCTTCCTTTAAGCCACCTGTGAGATAAGAAGGAAGGAAGAGAAGACTTAGAATGAAAGCAGATGCAGAAAACAATGAAGATAGGGAAAGAAATGTGTACACATAAGGACAGTGGGAAAGCAGCTATCACTAGAGCATGATTTAAAGGTAGAGATCCTATCTGAGGAAATTCCTTACATACTGGTAGAGAATATTAGTTAAGACTCAGGTCTCTTGGGACAGCACCTTGGCCTAGCATGAGAAAAACAGATGCAAAAGAGACATTGTTTCAGAACACCTTGCCTCTGCCCCTCCTCAGCTCCTTATGGTTTTGATGCCTTTTGTGATCCTGGGGAAAAGGTTTTTGGTTTGGTTTTGTTTTTTGTTGGTCATAAGGCCTGAACTCTGGGCCTGGGTGCTGTCCCTTAGCTCTTCAACTCAAGGCTATACTCTACCACTTTAGCTACAGTACCACTTCCAACTTTTTCTGCTTGTGTGGTGCTGAGGAATCGAACCCAGGGCCTCATGCATACAAGGCAAGCACTCTACCACTGAGCCACCTTCCCAGCCCTGGGGAAAGGGTTTGAGAAGGGACCTGATTAGGAATTAACAACCAATCAGAATGCTGTGGGATTGTGGGACCTAACTAGTCAGGTTTTATGTTCCATTTAATTATAGTAGAGGCAACCAGTCAGAACACATCTTGGGTATAAGAACTCTTAGAGTCACTGGTGAAAGAGATAGAGCCAAACAAATAGGGAGAGAGAGCGTACGATGGAGACAAGAGAGACACAGAGACAGCCACCTGAAGACGAAAGCGTGGACAATTGGCATAGCAACAGCAATGGTCTTTGAGCTAAATAGTTGTCTTCTGAATGAAGTTCTTCACATTCATCCTCCCTTGTCCTGGACTTCACTCTTTAAACTTCTGAGACAGGAATCCAAGGAGGCCACCGCAGCACAGCTGCTTCAACACTGGCAGGTGTTGTCTGCTGCTGAGCTGCAGCACCAATATTGGTAGACATTACTTGTGACAGGGCCGCAATGCTAGTGGTCTCTGTCAGGTACTGAGCCAAATGGGCTGTGTGGGCTCTGCCTGCCGGGAGCAAAAATAGAAAATTCTGCATCAATGCTGAGACAAAGAGTTTGGGAATGTGGCTCAGTGGTAGAGTGTTTGCCTAACATGCACGAAGCCCTGGGTTCAATTCCTCAGTACCACATAAACAGAAAGAGCCAGAAGTGGTGTTGTGGATCAAGTGGTAGAGTGCTAGCCTTGAGCAAAAGAAGCTTAAGGACAGTGCCCAGGCCCTGAGTTCAAGTTTCAGGACTAGCAAAAACAAACAAACAAAAAACACAGTAAAGAGCCAGGTGTTTTAAACTCCAGCTCAAACTCCATTTAGAAAGCAAGTGTACATGTATAATCCCAGTACTTGGGAGGCTGACACAGGAAGACTACAAATTTGAAGCCAGTCTGAGCTAACTAGTAAGACCATGTCTCAAAAAAAAAAAAAAAATTGAAGCAACATTGTGAAACAGTACATCCTTATTTGCATTAAAATAGAGTTTAGGAGCACATGTGTGCTGCTTATTTATATATAATCTGTATGGGACAGAATATAAAAGACTGGTAGGAGGGGAAATGTAGCAAGTGGAGAACAGGGATGTGAATGGACTCTCGCACTTCAGCCTTTTGTACTATAGAAATTTTGAACTATATGAATGTAGTAGAGAAGTAAAATGTTGTCCTCTTTCTCACCAGTGAATACCTTGAATCATTCTTTAACTTACATAATGAAGCTTTTTCTTTTAGAATCTATTTCCTGCCTTTGTCCAAAATTGTCCCAATAGCACACATTATAAAGGATCCCTGAAACTATAAGTAATTCCTATGATAAAACTGATTCAATCATGTGCAAGCTGAACATGACAAATTTCTGCCATGTAAAATTCTTTCAAGTGATCCTCGGTGTCATTTTTACCTTGGGTCAAAACCAAGGGCTTAAGGGGTCAGGAGCAGCAATTGATCTGTTTTCATAGAATCTGTTGCAGGGCTGGGGAAGGGAAAAATAAAAATAGCCTAAACTTGGGTTAGGGGTGTAGCTCGGTGGAAGAATACTTGTCTGGCAAATGCAAGGCCCTCAGCTCTGAAAAAATAAAAAAATAATCTAGGCTTTCCTTTCTTTTTCTTTTCCTCCCTTTTGAATCCTAAGAAGGAAGCTCATGATGTGTGGACCACCCACACTACAGATTGTAAACACATTTTCATGCTCTTTTTCTTTAAAGGTACATTAATAAACTACAACCCCAAGTGGTTGATTGACTTGAACAAAAAGTCTTAAAAGCAAGGAAAACAAGCTCTTAATGAAAACAACATCTATAAGCCCAAGCATCCTGTCTTTTATTTTTAGTGATTTTTCTTGACTCTGACAAAAAAACAGATACTTACCTCCCTCCACAGGGGTTAAACATCACAGAGCTTCATCAAGGATTTGTTTTTATTTGATGGTCATGGGGCTTGAACTCTGGGCTTGGGCACTGTCCCTGAGCTTCTTTCCTCAAAGCTAGCACTCTACTACATTGAGCCACAGCTCCATTTCCAGGTTTTTGGTGATTAATTGGAGATTAGTGAGAGGCCTAAGCCAAAGTACAGCCATTCTAGACTTAGACTCCATTTTGAAGGCCTTTACCAAAAGTATCCATTGTGAAGGCCTTTACCAAAAGTACCCATTGTAAAGACTTTTACCAAGAGTAAGAACTCAAGTTCCTGGAAAAACTGCAAAATGTCCCAATAACGTTCTTCCCATAACTCCCCTAGCAATAGCCATTAGCGGATGGCAGGAAAGCACCTGAAGCTCCAAATGTTTTTTTTTTTTCAGGTAAGGGGTAGGTTTATTCATCGTTCAGGCTGGCACCAGGCCATCTTGGTCCTCCACGCAGTGGGGAAAGGCCTGGGAAAGAGAGAGAAAGTGAGAGCGCTGGGGAAAAGAGCTAAGAGAGAGCTATAAAAGAGAGAAAATAGCTAGAAAAGAGAAGAGCTAGAAAAGAGCTAGAAAAGAGCAGAGAGACATGAATGGTCTGGGCTGGACATGAATGGCAGAGAGAGAGAGAGAGAGAGAGCAAAGAGAGCCTGAAAGTAAGAACAGCACCACGCACGTGGTATTCAGGTAAGGGGTAGGTTTATTCATTGTTCTGACTGGCACCAGGCACACGGCTGGGAAAGGCCTCTGAAAGAGAAGAGAGCTGGGAAAGAGAGAGCTGGGAAAGAGAGAAAGAGAGAGAGCTGGGGTAAAGAGCTAAGAGAGCTAGAAAAGAGAGAAAATAGCTAAGCTAGAAAAGAGCTAAAGAAGAGCTAGAAAAGAGCTAAAGAGCAGAGAGAGCTCCAGATGTTTCTTAAGATAGTATAGTTAATATAGTTTGCTGCTTAACTGCTTAGCCTGCACTCACTAGCCAATAAGATTGTTACAAGACTTACTTACTAAATATTAACCAATCATGCAACTGCCAAGCTAGGAACCCCCTTACCTCAACCCTGCCCTATAAAAATCCTGCTAAAAGAAAGGTCTGGGCTCTCAACTCTAACCCACTGCATCGGTGACAGTTGTGAGTCCAGGCTGAAGCTTGCAATAAACAGCTCTCATGTACTTGCTCGGAGTCGGATCCTTGGTGGTCTTTGGGGATCCTTATTTGGGCACAAGATTAGTATCTCCTGAACTTTTCTGCCTGGGCTGGCTTTGAACAATGATCTTTAGATCTCAGCCTCCAGAGTAGCTAGGATTACAGGCATGAGCCACTGGCACCAGGTTTCCCATTTTTTCTTAGTCTCCCTTTTCCCCTTTAGTATTTGGCATTAATGAAACCACCAGCTGGGCACCAATGGCTCACACCTCTAACACTAGCTACTGAGGAGGCTGAGATCTCAGAATCACAGTTCAAACCCAGCCTGGGAAGGAAAGTCTTGAGAGCCTTATTTCCAACTAACCACCAAAAAACCGGAAGTGGCACTGTGGCTCAAGTGGTAGAGCACTCACCTTGAGCTGAGGAGCTGAGGGACAGCACCTCAGAGTTCCAGTCCCACAACCAAAAAAGGAAGAAAAAAAAATGAAACCACCAAACTCTCCATTTCTCATTTTTGTGTTTTTTGTCAACAGCTCAAATCTCTTCATATATCAAGAAATCAGGAAGGGGGGGAGGGAGGGTGGGGAATACTGTTGTTTTGCTTTAAGTATCTCATTTCATCCAGATACCAAGAGAAACAAGTATTCTTGAGTTGTTGACTAGTCTGGACTAATGCTGTTTATTAATAATAGAAAGTCTCTTTGATGGCCAATGCTAAAAAAAAATTATGTAACTCTATAGGTTCCCTGGTGCCAGGGAATATTTTTAATATTTAGGGTTTGTTTAATCTTTTATCAGCATAAACATTTGAAAAATCAAATAGTCGGGAAAATGGCTAAGGGAAACACTTCAGGTTGGTACTGGGAAGGACAGGTAAAGGTCAGCTTGAAGCTGAAAAAAAAGCCCTCTTTTGTCTCTTCTCTTCCCTTCCCTTCCCTTCCCCTCTCCTCCCCTTTCTTCTCTTCTCCTTTCCTCTACTCTTCTTTGTATGTGTGTGTGTACATCCTGGGGCTTGACCCTGAGCTCCTGTGCCCAAGGCTCCTGCTGTACCACTTTGAGCCACAGATCTACTTTTGGTTTTCTGGTGGTTCATTGGAGATAAGAATCTCATGGAGCTGGATGTCAGTGGTTCACACCTGTAATCCTAGCTATTCAGGAGGCTGAGATCTGAGGATTGAGTTTCAAAGCCAGCCC
>NW_012267246.1:10798184-10804690 GCF_000151885.1 Dipodomys ordii | reverse complement strand
GGTGATTAAGATAGGTGGGTAATGACTCGGGTTAGGAAACTAGAAAAAGCTCTCTGAAGGAGGTGCTAGAGAATTAGGGGCCTCTAAATTAGTTGATTTGCTATGAAAAGACACTTTCAAGCTAACTGCTGCTCTCTGTTCTCCCTGGGGGGATTTAGATCATGTTGAACTGCTCAGTTGTTCCACTAAGAATTCCCCTCCAGATCCAAACATCCGTGAGTCAGGTACCGGGTGTTCCTGCTTATAATCTTAGATATTCAGGAGGCTGAGCTCTGAGGATCTTGGTTGGAAGCCAGATTAGGAGGGAAAGTCCATGAGACTTTTATCTCCAATTAACCAGAAAGAAAGCAGAAACAGAGCTGTGGCTCATGTGGTCGAGCACTAACCTTGAGCAGAAGAAGCTAAATTCAAGCCCTGGAAACACACACACACACACACACACATACACACACACACACGGTCCTGAAACACACACACACACACACGGTCCTGAAAGAGGGGCCTTGGTTTATTACTCTTTTTTTTTACATGTTCTTATAACTAATTTCAATGTGCATGTGGTCTGCCTTGAAACAAGAGGGCCAATATGCCAAAGGAAAAGTCATCCTGAGGGCTTCTGGCTTATTGGAACCCGGATGTCAGGAAGAGAATGACTCTTTGGAAAGGCTGTATTGTGTCCTGTTCCCAGTGGATTCACCCTGATCAAAAAGAATTAGACAAGGAATTAAACATCTGGATCACATGCTATTTGGAAACACCATTAGTGTTCTCAAAGGATCACAAAGCCCATTTAACTTAACCAGATGGTTTTTTAGACTAAACTTCATCTGTTTTTTGTGTTTTTTTTTTTTTTTTTTTTAGTCCTGGGGCTTGAACTCAGGGCCTGGGTGCTGTCTCTGAGTTTTTGTGCTCAAGGCTAGCTAGCACTCTACCACTCTACCACTTCAACCATAGCTCCACCAGCTTTTTGGTAGTTAATTGGAGATTAGGGTCTAACATACTTTCCTGCCCTGCCACTTTGAGCTGCAATACTGAATCTTAGCCTTCTAAGTAGCTAGGATTACAGGCAAGCAACTAGACTTAGAGGCACGCACCAGCCAGTTAGGAATTTAAAAATATAATTTCACTAAAAATCTGTTTTTAGGGTTGGGAATGTGGCTCAGTGATAGAGTGCTTACTTAGCATGCATGAAGCTCTGGGATCAATTCCTTAGTACCACACCAACGGAAAAAGCTGGAAGTTGTGCTGTGTCTCAAGTGGTAGAGTGCTAGCTTTTGTTTTTTTTTTTGTCAGTCCTAGATCTTGAACTCAGAGCCTGGGCACCATCTCTGAGCTGCTTTTGATCAAGGCTAGCACTCTACTACTTGAGCCACAGCACTACTTCTAGCTTTTTCTGATTATATGGTACTGAGGATATTGAACCCAGGATGTCATGTATGCTAGGCAAGCACTCTTCCACTAAGCCACATTCCTGGCCCCTAGAGTATTAACCTTAAACAAAAAGTTCAGGGACAGTACTCAGACTCTGAATTCAAGACCCAGGACTGGCACCAAAAAAAAGAAAATCTGTTTGGAATTCATAGTAGTTTGGTCTTCATAATTGGCCTTAATCAATGGATGATAAAAGAATAACTCTTTTGCTGTGTGCCAATGGCTGGTGCATATAATCCTTAGCTACTCAAGATGCTGAGATCTGAGAATCACAATTCAAAGCCAGCCCATAGAGGAAAACTGTGAGTTTTTTTAATTTTGTTTTGTTTTGTTTTTGTTTTTCCTCCTACTGGGACTTGAACTTTGGGCCTCTTTGCAGTCAAGGCTAGTGTTCTATCACTTGAGCCACAGCACCACTTCCAGCTTTTTCTGATTAGTTTATTGGAGATAAGCGTCTCACCTACTTTCCTGTTTGGGCTGGCTTTGAACTACGATCCTCAGATCTCAGCCTCCTGAGTAGCTAGGATTACAGGTGTGAGCCACAGGTACCTGGCTTCCTGAGACTCTTGTCTCCAGTTAACTACCCCCAAAATCCAGAAGTGGAGCTGTGCTCAAGTGATAAGAGCACTAGCATTGAGTAAAATACTCCAGGAACAACATCTAGGCCCTAGAACTGGCACAATAAATAAATAAGTAAATAAATAAACAAACAAAACTTTAAAAGAAACAGCAGGCCTCCTCCACCTCCCATCTTTTTAAAAAAGTTTTTCAAATAGAAAAAAGTACATCAGATTAGAAAGGCTGAGAAGGTTGGACTTGGAACTGGTGTCTGGGCCTAACGTGAGGATGGGCGTGGTCTCCAGAGAGTTGCTGGAGGTTGGACTTCGTGGCTGGAGGGAAAAAGTATGCTTATATAGTGGGAAAATGTGGCCCCCCAAAATGTGACTGGGTCTGTATACAGGCTGATCCTGGAACAGAAACAACATGTCAGCAAGTGAGCCACATCTTCAGGCTGGTTTACCCAGAAAGAGATCACATTGTACATTTCACATGGATTCCTCATGGCTACAGCTCTGGAGGCCTGAAATAGATTCTGCAGTTGGCTGGGGAGTTTGAAATTCCTCCTGCAAGCCCACCTGGAATTGTTGGCTTTTCCCCTTCCTCATTCTCCATTTCCTTTCCCCTCCCCAATCCTGGGACTTGAACTCAGGGCCTGGGCACTATCCCTGAGCTTTTTCCCTCAAGGCTAGTACTCTAACACTTGAGCCACAGATCCACTTCCAGCACTTAGGTGGTTCACTGGAGATCAGAGTTTCCCAGACTTTCCTGCCCTGTCTGGCTTTGAACCTTGATCCTCAGCTCTCAACCTCCTGAGTAGCTAGGATGACAGGCATGAGCCACCTGCATCCAGCTTCTATTTCTTTTCATTTTTTTCTTCTGCAAAGTTTTTGTTTTTGTTCTTTCTATGTTCCTCTTTTTTTGTTTGTTTGGGTTTTTTTGTTGTTGTTTTCACACCCACAGAGAAACTGAATTCTAGTACTGAGAAAAACTTGTGAACCAAATATTTTGGTTGTCTTGCAAATTAGTTGTCATTTGTTTCCCTTTGCCTCTGCCTATTTACATCTGTCTCCTGGCATAACATCCTTCCCCATGGGGTTGGGAAGTCCATAAAGTCTGGGTCCCCAGACTAACAATGGTGAGCTGGGTGATCCCACAGTGCCACAGCAAGAAAAGTTAGATGTCATAGTGCAACAGGCTTTTTAATCATTTAAGGTTGATCTTTGAAGAAGATACAGGTACGGAATCCTATATGCCATCTTGAAGTACAGACTTCTCTGCTCATGAAAGAATAAAAAGGCAGGAGAGTGTTTAAGGTAAACAGAGTGCATTTACTTGAGAATGAAAGAGAAACTGTGAAAGTTGCAAGACTCTTCATCTATCTGGAGACAGGACCAAAGGGAGGACCAGTGGGGTCCTCTCAGAGGGTGGTTCTCTTAGTACAGGTCTCCTTTCATATCTCCTTCCCTGGGCTTTACACAGAATGCTTGTGTATGTAACATCAGGCTCTTTATATTGGCTGTGAGAGCACCCAGAGCATTATGGGAGCAAGAAGCATTTGAGCAGGAGTCCAAGGTACTATGGGAATAAAAAGCACCATGCTGGGCCACATATTATCTGTTAAGTGCTGTGTCTACCACTTTTGTGTGTTCTGGGGCTTGAACTCAGGTCCTGGGCACTGTCCTTTAGCTTTTTTTTTTTTTTTTGGTCGGCCGTGGGGCTTGAACTCTGGGCCTGGGCGCTGTCCCTCAGCTCTACAGCTCAAGGCGAGCGCTCTACCACTTGAGCCACAGCGCCACTTCCGGTTTTCTGGTGGTTTATTGGAGATAAGAGTCTCACAGTCTCTCCTGCCGCGGCTGGCTTTGAACCGCGATCCTCAGATCTCAGCCTCCTGAGTAGCTAGGATTACAGGCGTGAGCCACCAGCACCCGGCTGTCCTTTAGCTTTTTTGCTCAAGCCTATCACACTATCACTTGAGCCACAGCCCCACTTCCAACGTTTTGGTGCTTAATTGGAGATAAAAGTCTCACAAAGTTTCTTGCCTAGGTTGGCTTTCAACCACAATCCTCAGATCTCATCCTCCTGCACAGTTAGGATTACAGGCATGAGCCACCAGAGCTTGGCCATATTTTCAGTTTGTTTACAAAGTTCGCAGATGAGCTCACACTGCAGCCTGAACTAGGAGCCACAGAGGTCTGATCACAGACACCAACTGAAAACCCAAGGAGGGAGAATCTACAAGTCATTTTTCTTCTAAGTTTCAAGAAACTGACAGTTCCTCAGCCATGCCCCCAGGGACACAAGTGGCACACAAGAGAGGAAAGCCTGAAGCACCCTGGATCCACTGTACCCCTAAAACGAGTTAGGGAGAGAAAGGAAGAGGCAAGTTCTTAAGCAAAAGTGCTCAAGGTTAATGCTATACTACTTGAACCCCAGCTCTGCTTCTGGCCTTTTTAGTGGCTAATTGGAGATAAGAGTCACATGGATTTTCTTGCCTTGGTTGGCTTCCAACCATGTTCCTCAGATCTCAGCCTCAGCTTCATGAATAGCTAGAATTACAGATGTGAGCCACCAGCACCAGGTCTACATTCTATTGATTGATTGATTTTGTGGGTCATGGGGCTTGAACTCAGGGCCTGGGTGCTGTCCCTCAGCTCTTCAGCTCAAGGTGAGCACTTTACCAATGGAACCACAGTACCACTTTTGGTTTTCTGGTGGTTCATTGGAAATAAGAGTCTCACAGACTTTCCTGCCCAGGCTGGCTTTGAACCTCAATCCTCAGATCTCAGCCTCCTGAATAGCTAAGATTTCAGGCATGAGCCATTGGCACCCAGCTTCTACATTCTTTTTTTTTTTTTTTAATGTCAAGGCAATCAGCTTGTGTGTTGTCATTGATTGGGTACTCCGGGTGGGTTCCAGCCCTGGTCTAGGAGGAATGTGGTGGTGTGCAGTCATTACTTTATAAATATTGATGAAACTTGCTAAAACTGTTTGAAAGGAAACTTTATCCAAAGGAGTGGTTTGGAATGCAGTTGTTTCTTTTCAATGTGCTTCAGATCTTTGAAGCGCTGGCAATGAAATCCCAAGGGTCAAGAAGGGCGGGCTAAACTTTGAACCAAAGGTTGGCTCATGATGGAGACATCAGTGATCCCATAGAGGCGTGGCTGGCAGGGAGGGTGGTGCCTGGTATTACAACTGGCACACCCAATACTTATCTTCCAGCTGAGACAAATATTAAGTAACACAGTGTCTCCACAGCAGAGGAGTGCTGAGCTGCAGGTCACCCTGTGGACCCTTTTATTGCAATGATAGGAGAGAAGAAACAGCTGTGTTGCAACAACACATGGATGGATGGAGAAGCTTCCTTCAGCCTGACACAAGCTGCAGGGTCAATGGCCAGAAGGGCAGGAGGCCGTGCCTTAGATGGTTTAGTTCCACAGTGGCCTGCTCCAGCATTTGTTTGTTTTCCTTTCCTTTTTCTTTTCTCAGCTGCTCATTTAAAGTTAGGGTCAAACTAGGGCTTGGTGGCTCAAACCTGTAATCCTAGCTACAAAGCAGGCTGAGATTGAGCCAGAATGGTTGCAGGCCAGCCCAGGCAGGAAAGACTCATCTCCAATTATCCACCCACCAAAAAGCCAGAAGTAGAGCTGTGGCTCAACTTGAGAGAATAAACGAATGGACCGGACCCAGTCCCATTTCTGGCATTCAATCAATCAACAAAGCAAACAAACAAATAAAATAGACCTTCAGAGAGGAGTTTTTTTTTCTTTATTATTTTTTTTTCTGGTTGTGGGGCCTGAACTCTGGGCCTGGGCACTGTCCCTCAGCTCTTCAGCTCAAGGCTAGCGCTCTACCACTTGCGCCATAGCGCCACTTCCGGCTTTTTTCTTTTTGCTTATGTGGTGCTGGGGAATCGAACCCAGGGCCTCATGCATGCAAGGCAAGCACTCTACCACTGAGCCACTTTCCCAGCCCCAGAGAGGAGTTTTTTGTTTTGTTTTGTTGTTGTTGTTGTTTTTGTCAGTCATGGGCCTGAACTCTGGGCCTGGGCGCTGACCCTTAGCTCTTCAGCTCAAGGCTAAAATTCTACCACTTGAGCCACAGTGCCACTTCTGTTTTTTTTTTTTCTGCCTATGTGGTGCTTAGGAATTGAACCCAGGGCCTCATGCATGCAAGGCAATCACTCTACCACTGAGCCACCTTCCCAGCCCTAGAGAGTCTTTTATTCACGTTTTCAAAAAGTATCTTCCAGCCAGGCATCCATTGGCTTATGCCTGTAATCCTAGCTACTCAGGTGGCTGAGATCTGAGGATCAAAATCAGCCCAGTTAGGAAAGTCCCTGAGACTCTTCAATAAATTACTCAAAAAAGCTGGAAGTGGTGCTATGGCTCATGTGGCAGAGTGCTAGCCTTGAACACAAAGAGGCTCAAGAACAGCTCCCAGGCCCTGAGTTGAAGCCCCATGACCGGCCAAAAAAGTTTATAGCTTTTTACAATGAAATTCAATGGGAGTTTCTT
>NW_012267246.1:10743716-10796564 GCF_000151885.1 Dipodomys ordii | reverse complement strand
ACATGGGCAGGATAATGCGTACATTTCTTACCAAGCATTGCAGCCTCCTCCTTTTGTTTACCCTTCACATCCCTTCCCAGCCTCCCCCCTCCCCCTTTGAAATTCTTTTCATAGGTCCATCTCAAGGATCTGTGGTTTGGGGTGGGAAACTGGGAAGCTAGGGGTGTTCCAATCACACTAGTGACTTTGGGCCTTGAACTCAGGACCTGCTTGCTGACTCACCTGGAATACACCACCGAAGTCACGCCTCCAGTTCACACAAGCTCTAACACACGATCCCCAGCTGAGGGTGGAGAGACCTTTTGGAAACGACTACTTTCGGGAGTTAAAACTTCACCAGATTAGGGAGGAAATCTCATGGTTTCGAGGAAGTGAGGGCGGAGGCTGTAGAGCGAACTGGTCGATGATTGGCTGCTTTGAAGCTCTATGCTAATTAATGTGAAAGTGTGAAGTGTCTTCAAAAAAACCTTTAAGTGTTCAAATTGATCCATAAATATGGTCATCAAAGATGTATTTGAAAATATGTGTAAACATATATGTGGGCAAATGATCTAATAAAAAAAAAAGAAAAAGAACTCACCATAAGTAAAATGTGTGTGAATTTCATCCACTAAGGAAGCACTAGGGGGCGTTTGTTAAAACTATACTTTCAGGGATCATTTCTATAGTTCGTTACTAGAGAAATCTCACTGATCGTGTAGAGCACCGGAAACCACGAGGACGAGGTATAGTGTTCTCTCCTGAGCGTGAAGCCGGCATTTGGTGGTGTCTTACGACATCTGCCACTTGCCATTGATGATCGTTCCTCTTCTCCTTTGTGAGAAGTGAGAGGGAGAGAACACATTCTGAGTGGTTTCCTTTATTCTATGTACAACAAAAGAATTGTTATTTAGTAGCCTTGAAGGTTAAGGTTACTATGTTTCCTATATTAGTGAGAATAAAGGCTGGCAATGTGTTTTAGTGGAGAATGTCTAGCTAGTAAGTATGACACCATAGTGCTCGATTTCGTTTTTTTAGGTGAGAAAACTTCACTATTTTGGGGTACACCGAGAGTCAGCAAGGTAGCTGATGGCCTAAAGGCTTCATTCAGTTCATTGAGTTTAGCAACTAGGGAGTTAACTAGTTATTTTTATTGCAGTCTCTCCAAAACTGGAGACAATACTTGAAGCTGGAGTAGTAGTTTTTTCTTCTATTCTGTGACTTGAGCTCAGTTCCACTTTTCAAGCCACAGAGCCACTTCCGGTTTTCTGGTGGTGAATTAGATAAGAGTCTCATGGACTTTCTTGCCTGTGCTGGCTTTGACCTGTGATTCTCAGATCTCAGTCTCCTTAATAGCTAGGGTTACAGGTGTGACCCACCGCTGCACAGCAGGAATAGGTTGTTAAATCTATTTTTTCTAGAGTCTTTTCAAAGTTTAATTCCTTATTCCAGTCACAAGGGTATATATATATACCCACAACTCCCTGTACTCAGGAGGCAGGTGACAAGTTCCAGCACTGAAGTCTTAAATTCACAATTCCATTAGATTAAACTAACTCTCAAATGTTTAAAATCGTGAAAACTTCAAATCTCACGAAGAAAAGTAGTCGGTTATGTGTCCTTTTATGTTGTCATATATCTCAAGCCAACCCTATTTAAATGTTTTTAAAAGCATTTTAAAAAATGATTTTCCCCCAGAATTAAATTTTAGAGGCATTGTATTTCTGGATCTGAACATCTGGGGTTGTATTCATGCTTGTCAGCCAGTGATCAGTAAACAAGAGCCCTTCTTCCTTTGCTCCTGTTGAAATAACTTTCAACTGGGTATAATCCAGACTACTCAGGAGGTTGAGATTTTAGGATCGTGGCTCAAGGCCAGCCCTGGCAGGAATGTGTACAAGACTCTTCTCCCCAATTAACCACCAAAAAGTGGGAAAAGGAGATGTGTCTCAGGTAGTAGAGCATAAAAGTAGTAGCATAAAAGCTCAGGGGCAAAATTCAAGCTTTAAGTTTAATCCCCAGGACCAGAATTTTTAAAACGAGAGCGAGAGAAACAAAGATATGTCTGCCATATTGATGGTCTAAACACAGGGCTCTGTATTCTTACCCACATGCATTACTGACATGATCAAAGGTCCGAACATTTTCGGTGTCAGGTTAAAGTCCAAGGTTAACAGTCTTCTCTTCCTTACATATCAGTAGTAGCTATTTGGTTTTGTAAAAACAAAGTCATTGGTAATGTTTTTGCAGGTGGTCGGATGTCTGTTATTTAAGGGTAAGATGAGCTTGGTGATGAGAACCTAACACTGGCTTCGGTTTATTCTTCACAGGAAGCCCGTTTTCCCTCATTCAATCTTGTTGGTCAAAATGTAGTGAAGTTCATAAAACCCAACTCAGGATGAGAAATACGACATCCATCCCTGCGTGCTTGTAGAGATTTATGGATGCTTTCAGGGACAGGCAGGAGAGATGACAGATTTCATCTAATCCCCCGTGCAAAGTTGACCTCCAGCTCCCTTCCCGGGGGAGCACGGAAAGCCTGCGCAGGGGAAGTGAAATGCTCCAGCGGGGAGGCCAGCACAGGGAGACCCCAGCTCTGGGATGGGCGGGCCCACACAGGTATTCCACCTGCATTAGATAAGGGAACAATGGGGGGGCGGCAGGAGGAAGAGAAACAACCAATCCTTGGGGTTGGAGGCGTGGCTCAGTAGAGCATCAGCCAATGAGCAAAGGTCAGGTACTGTGTTCACGTCCTGGTCTTCCTGAAAGGGAAGAAAACAACTGGTGAAGTTCTTTAAGAAGCAGCTGGCCCAGTCCTACTTTTCTGTCCTCCCTCCCGCTGTGACGCTCTGATCCATCTAATCAATATAGAATAGATTCGTTTAGGGCTGGAGATGTGGTTTAGTGGTAGAGTGCTTGCCTATCATGCATACCACATAAAGAGAAAAAGCTGGAAGTGGCGCTGTGGCACAAGTGGTAGAGTGCTAGCCTTGAGCAAAAGAAGTTCAGGGACAGTGCCCAGGCCCTCAGTTCCAAGCCCCAGGTCTGGGGGTGGGGGGGGGGAATTTTTTTTTTCTTTAAACTCAGGGCTCAGAAGGCTGGGTAGTCCAAGGGCATCTGCTCTGTTTCTCATGACATAAACAAGGCACCAGTGGCTCATGCCTGTAACCCTAGCTACTCAAGATGCTGAGATCTGAGGATTGTAGTTAGAAGCCAGCCCAAGTGGAAAATTAATCACCAAAAAACTGCAGTGGAGGTATGGCTTAAGTTGTAGAGTGCCAGCCTTAAGCAGACAAATTAAAGAACAGTTTACAGACTATTAGTTCAAGCCCTCAGTCCAGCAACAAAAAGAAAGAAAGGCAAAAAGAAAGAGAAAGGAAAAGGAAGGAGGGAAGAAGGGAGGAAGGAAGGAAGATCTTGACATATCACAACAGTGAAGAGGTACCATGTTTAGACTGAGCAAGGTTTATAAGATGCTTCCTTTTATTTCTTTTTTTATTATTTATTTCTGTCAGTCACAGGATTACAAGATGCTTTTATTTATTTATTTTTTGTTGGTGGTGGGACTTGAACTTGAACTCTGGGACTGGCCGCTGTCCCTCAGCTCTTCAGTTCAAGGCTAGTACTCTACCACTTGAGCCACAGCACCACTTCTGGTTTTCTGGTGGTTAGTTGGGGATAAGAGTCTCACAGACATTCCTGCCTGGGCTGGCTTTGAACTGCTATCCTCAGATCTCAGCCTCCTGAGTAGCTAATATTACAGACAGGCTTGAGCCACTGGTGCCTGGAAGATACTTCCTTTTATAAAGCCATCATTGTAGGGTCTCTACACTCTTGGCTTCAGCTAATCTAATTAACTTCCAAAAGCCCACCTCCAAATCTCATTATCATATGAATTTGGGGATTAAGTTTTAACTACAGCATTTGGTTTGGATATAGGCATTCTTCCTTTTGGTTCATGTATTAAGCTTTCCTAAACAAAATACCACAGATTGAGGGAGGAAACCATAGTAATTTATGTTCTTACAGTTCTGGAAGCTGGAAGACCAGGATCAAGGTGTCTAGGCACTGTCCCTGAACCTTTTTGTGCTCGTCTAGTACTCTACCACTTGAGCCACAGTGGCACTTCCAGCTTTTTCTGAGTACTTTATTGAAGATAAGAGTCTTATAGACTTTCTTGCCTGAGCTGATTTTGAACTGCGATCCTCAGATTTCAGCCTCTTGAGTAACTAGAATTACAGGTGTGAGCCACCAGCGCCTGGCTCCCCTCATCTATTAGGATGCCAAGATGGCGGTGAGGACCCACTATCGATATTTCAAAGAAGCTAACAGTTTGTTTTTCTGCTAAGGCCTGTCTTCTTGAAAAGCCATGTTCTTGCTATGTGTTCACCTGGCCTGTTTTCTGTGAACATCCATGGATTTCGGGTGCCTCTTCTTCATAGAAGGACACCAGTCTTATCAGAAGTCCCAGCTGTTAAGTCTTAATTTCCTCATAAGTACATACTTAAAATTCTGTCTCCAAACACAGTCACCTCGGGATTAGGATGTCAGTATAGGAATCTGAGCTGGGAGTTGGTGGCTCACACCTGAAGTCCTAGCTGCTCAGGAGGCTGAGATTTGAGGATCGCAGTTGAAAGCCAGCCCAGGCAGAAAAGTCCGTGAAACTCTTATTTCTAATAAACTACTCAGAAAAAGCCAGGAATGGCATTGTGGCTCGAGCTAGCTTTGAGCAAAAGAAGCTTAAGGAAGCCGGGCGCTGGTGGCTCACGCCTGTAATCCTAGGTACTCAGGAGGCTGAGATCTAAGGATCGCGGTTCAAAGCCAGCCCGGGCAGGAGAGACAGTGAGACTCCTATCTCCAATAAACCACCAGAAAACCAGAAGTGGCGCTGTAGCTCAAGTGGTAGAGTGCTCACCTTGAGTTGAAGAGCTGAGGGACAGCAGCACACAGGCCCAGAGTTCAAGCCCCACGACCAACAAAAAAAAAAAAAAAAGAAGAAGCTTAAGGATAGCACCCAGGCTTTGAGTTCAAGCCCCAGGAATGACACCCAAAAATCAATCAATCAATCAATCTGAGCAAGAGAGTGGGGACACAATTCAGTACATGATACTTGCTCTGTCAAAAATGGTTATCTATATTATTTATTGTGCTTTGTACTTGATTCTGTACATTTATTTACAAAACCCTTGCAAGTCCTGATATATAGAGCAACTACGATAGAAATTGAATTCAGAGCTCTTCAGGTAGTGGGATGCACTAGAAACAGACAGCTACATTTAAGTGTTAAATCTCTGAATGCCTTTTGTCTTGTTTATACCTTGAGGAACTTAATCCTACCAAAGTAAGGAGACTGGGTCTCCGCAAAAGGTCTTGAGATGATAGAGGGCCTTCTACAGTTTACAAATGTGTTTTGAGTTGGTAAGTTCCAGAAAAGTCTTACTCTCCTTAGATGATTGGGTCTTGATTCCCTTGATTGTGCCCACATTTGATTTTATTTTTTTTTTTTTGGTGCAGTCCTAGAGCTTGAACTCTGGGTTTGGGCACTGTTCTTAAGCTTCTTTTGCTCGAAGCTAGCACTCTACCCCTTGAGCCACAGTGCCACTTCTGTCTTTTTTTGTGTAAGTGGTATTGAGGAATCGAACCCAGGGATTTATGCATGCTAGGCAAGCATTCTACCACTAAGCCACATTCCTAGCCCTCCACAGTTGAGTTATTTTGGCTTATATTTAACATCTTTGTCAGAATTTGAGTGTTCACTTTTTTTTATTTACCTTGTGTTCACGTGTGACTTGCTTTCTACTTTGCTAGGATTAATTCCACGCACCTTGTATGGTTTTGGGTGGCAGGACTTTGTGACAGGAGTCCCCCTGCCACCTGCTGGCGCTCCAATAAAGACTCCAAATTGGGGAGGGGCAGGAGGAGTTGGAGAGGTGGGGAGGGAGGGGATGGTAGGGGAAAAACAAAGGAGGAGGTGACAATGCTCGATAGGAAGTGTACTCATTACCTTACTCATGGAACTGTAACCCCTCTGTACAGTATCTTTACAATAAAAAACATTAAAAAAAAACCCTCAGGGACAGCACCCAGAGCTCAAATTCAAGCCCCATGACCACCATCACCACCACCACTAACAAAAACCTCCAAATTCAGCTTTTTAAATGGTGGCTTCTCTGTTCTCATGACTGGATCTAAGCAGGGTGGGTGATGGTAGAACTATGTTCTTGATATGGCAAAGTTTCACACTACGGTGAATTTCTGGCCAAGTCCAACTGGACCAGAATTTACAAAAGTGGGATTTTACTAGTGTCCCAAGGTTTTGCTCACCCAAGACAATTATCTCACATTCTGCTATACCATTTCCTCCTTCTCACTTACAGGTCAGGGCAGACAAGCAGCTTGGCAGAGATAACAGGGCAAGAGCTTGGAATTAAGCAAGCCTGGGGTGAGAGGTATAACAGAAGGAGGAGACCAATGGGTGCTAGTGGCTCATGTCTGTGATCCTAGCTACTTAGGAGGCTGAGATCTGAGGATTGCGGCTCGAAGCCAGCCCAGGTAGGAAAGATGGTGAGATTCTTTGTCTCCAATTAAACACCAGAAAACCAAAAAATGGCACTGTGGCTTAAAATGGTAGCCTTGAGCAGAAGAGCTCAGGGACAGCACTCAGACCCTGAATTCAAGCCCTATTATGACAATAAATAAATAAACAAACCTCCAAATCTTGTGTTGCAAGATTTGTGGGAAAAAGAACACTAACAAAGGTAGACTGGAGCGTGCAGAGAAGGCTGAGATGATCATGCACAGAATTAAAGACTTTGCAGCTGTTTACTTTTTAGGTCCTACTATTTATTAGTGTTAGGTATTATATTCTGTTTTAGATGCTACTAAATCTTTAAACTGCATGTCTTTGCATTGGACCCTTGAGGCTGGTTGCAGACTGCTGATAAAGGAAATAAAGAGCCTGGGAGTGCAGTAGCAGGCAGTGAACCACGAGGGGGCGCGCGGGTCCCCCTCTCCTCAGAGCAGGAGAATGGACTTCGCCAGAAGCTGGAGTTGGGGTGGAGCCAGCAGTGCAGTATTGGAATGCCTGAATATTTGCTTCCAGTTGAAAATACGTTGTATCCAAATTATGTCTCCCCCCCCCGCCCCAAATGCAGCCAGAGATAAAATGCTGCCCATATTTCAGAAAGCTTTTCGATTTCACCTTCCATTTCTGTGACACAGCAGATTTAGGCTGCCAAAAGCCAGGAGACTGAGTCAGCAAGCTGAAGCTGCTGGACGCAGGTGACTCCTCGTCCAGGTCCTCATTCCCTTCCCACAGCTGCGAGTCTGTGATTTGTAGTTCCCACCAGGATCTGCTGGTTCCGGGGTCTGCATGTCCTCCAGCCTGTGTAACCAGCCTTCTGCCCTCAGGTGATGGCTGGGAACCTCCCAGGCCTGCTTTACATTGGGGTGATGGACTGTGAGGTTCAGGCCTGGGATGGCAGGCTCTCTGGATCTTGATCTGTCGCTTGTGTTTATTTCATCTCTGGGAGGTAAACCTTCTTCCAGCTGTGGCCCTGCATTGGGCTTGATCTTTTCAGGGACATCAGTTCATCTAATTTTCACAACCATCTGCACTGTTGTTGTAACTACTTCTGTTTCTCAGGGTGAGTGAACCAGAGACCAGAGAAGTTAATTAGGTACCTTCATGTAGATCTGGGGTTTGAAGTCAGACATTTTAAGTTAAAAGCTAGCTTATATTCCAGTCCTGCTTACAAAACCTCTGAAGATTTTCCTAGAACTTCTTTATGTGTGTGTGTGTGTGTGTGTGTGTGTGTGTGTGTTGGTTTTGGGGCTTAAACTCAGGACCTGGGCACTGTCCCTTAGCTTTTGAACTCAAGGCTGGCATTTTGCCACTTGAGCAACAACATAACTTCTAGGTTTTTGATGGTTAATTGGAGATAAGAGTCTCATTGACTTTCTGCCTGGGTAGGTTTTGAACTGTGATCCTCAGACTTCAGGCTCTCAAATAGGTAGTATTCCAAGTGTGAGCCACTGGCACTGAGCTATTTGCTATTTTTATTTTTGGCATTTTGGAGGTTTGAACTCAGGGCTTAATGCTTGCTAGGCTGGTGGCTACTGCTTTAACTACACCTCTGCCTTGCTTATCAGAATTATTTTATATTTTCCTCTCAGTTCTCTGACTTTTCCTCCTAATTGAGGATCATATAGTAACAATGATTATATGAATAATAATGGAAAAATTTACAATAGTTAACTTTTGTTGATCTCTTACAGGCCAAACAATGGGCTAAACATTATGCCTTTATCTTCAATTCTTTTTTCTCCCCCAACTTCCCCTTGTGCCAGTACTGGAGACTTGAACTCGGTCTTGCTTGGCTTTTTTTTTTTTTTTTTTGTCAGTCATGGGGCCTGAACTTTGGGCCTGGGTACTGTCCCTCAGCTCTTCAGCTCAAGGCTAGCACTCTATCACTTGAGCCACAGCACCACTTTCAGCTTTTTCTGCTTATGTGATGCTGAGGAATTGAACCCAGGGCCTCATGCATGCAAGGCAAGCACTCTACCACTGAGCCACCTTCTCAGCCCCTTGCTTGGCTTTTTTGTTCAAGGCTGGCACTCTACCTCTTGAGCTATACCTGTACTTCCAACTTTTTGCTGGTTAGTTGAAGATGAGAGTCATAAAGACTTTTCTTCCTGGGCAGGGTTTGAACCATGACCCTCAGATCTCAGCCTCCTGAGTAACTAGGATTACAGGTGTGAGCCACCCATGCTTGGCTTATTTTCAATTTTTATAAGAACTTGAGCATGAAGTTATTATTATTATTATAATCACCTTCCATATACAAACCAGCTGTAGCTTAGGAATGTTTTAAGAATTGCCTAGTGTAATACAAGTAGCAATTGATAAAGTTCATATCTAAATCTAGGTATGTCTTTAAACCCAACTATGATGAAGAGTCTGAAGTCTGTGGAAAATTACTGTGGATTACAAGACTATTCATTAGATTGTTCAAAAATCTGAAATAATAGCAAAGGAGAGGACAGCTCTGCTTTTATGTGTCATAGAACAATGATGCAGCTGGAAAAAAAATGCTTACATAGGAAGCTCTCCAACCTTCCCTGCATAGGAAAATGATCACCTCTGATTATTTTTGTTGATTCTTGTTTTGAATGGAAATTCCAGCAGTCTTGTTTTAATTACATAGGAAATCAACTTTGTCAGGAGCCTGTTTCATCATCTCTCCATCGCCAGGGAACTAAACGTCATCAAGCAATTACAATTGAGAGAATGAATGGCCATTTTATTGCTAACTCTGGCGTCTGGCTAGAAAACAATACAAAATGGAATGATCAGGGGGAAAGGAAAGTATGGCCAACAACGAACTTAGGTGTATGCCTGGAGCACAGTTTAGATATTCTTTTATTAGCAATGTTAGGGTCCAATGTTAGGGACTTTTTCTCTTCAGCACCGTGCAAAGAATCAGCTATCGATTCAGATCTCAGTAACTAGCCAATGCTCCCTGGGGCTTAAACTCGGAGCCTGGGCTCTGTCTCTGAGCTTTAGTGCTCAGGGCTAGAGTTCTACCACTTGAGACATGGCAACACTTTTTTTTTTTTTATTGGAGATGAGTCTCATGGACTTTTCCTGGCTGGGCTGGCTCTAAACTGTGATCCTCAGATCGCAGCCTCCTGAGTAGCAAGGGTAACAGGCATGAGCTACTGACACCAGGCACTTGGACCAGAGAAAAGCTGACAGGCAGTGGAGGAATAAGATGGAGGGCCATCAGCATTGTTCAAAGGAGAATTCATTTTAGTTCTCTAGGTGGCAGCAGTGAGCAGGATTTAGAAGAGGACCAGCTTGGCTGGGCCGGGGGATCCAGAAAGAGGCTCCATTCTACCTGGTTTGATTCTGTAGTGGGTGGTTGAAGTCGTGGGAGTGAACGCAAGGCAGGACCTTGGGTGGGGAGTTAGCACCAGCAAGCCTTCCTTTAGTCCAGCTCTGCCATTAGCTGGACCAGTCTTGAGTCGGCATTCTCCCTTCTGCATCTGCATCGTCAGCGACCAGATAGGAGCTGAGGCCATCTCTGAATACCTTCAGCATTATATGAGTCACAGTTTGATGGCAGCTCTGGCAGACTGCTGCCCTCTTGCTATGAAGGGTTTAGATTCCATTGGTCTATATGGAGAGGAGGGTGGCCTGTGTGTGGTCAGAGATAGGTAACATGCCAAGATCTTCTTTTTATTAATTAAATATTTTTATTGTTATTATCAAGGTGATGTGCAGAGGGGGTTACAGATTCACAAGTCAGATAATGAGCACATTTCTTTTGGGACAATGTTACCCACTGTCTTCCTGTCTGGTGTCCTCCCACCAGAGAAGATGGTCTAGACTAGGAAAGTATTGTTCAGGAAGGTGTTTTCTGTACTGTTGTTGACATAATTGGTTCTCCTACCATTCCTTCAGGTGGAGCCCCCTGCAGGCCAGCAGCTATGTGATGGCCACATTTTATCCCTGAGAGCTTTTGGCTGAGATATCTATAATGCTTTTGTACTGTGTGCTAGGCACTGTAATGTATTTCATATAGATAGATGGATAGATAGATAGATGGATAGATAGATAGATAGGTAGATAGATAGATAGGTATCTTTGTGTGTGTGTGTGTGTGTGTGTGTGTGCTTGCTGATCCCAGGGCTTGAGTTCAAGCCCTGGGCACTGTCTATGAACTTTTTTTTTTTTTTGGGTCCAGTCATGGGGCCTGAACTCTGGGCCTGGGCGCTGTCCCTCAGCTCTTCAGCTCAAGGCTAGCGCTCTTCCACTTGAGCCACAGCGCCACATCCGGCTTTTTTCTTTTTGCTTATGTGGTGCTGAGGAATCGAACCCAGGGCCTCTGGCATGCAAGGCATGCGCTCTACCACTGAGCCACCTTCCCAGCCCCTCTATGAGCTTTTTTGCTCAAGGTGAGTTACTCTACCACTTGAGCCATATTAGGCTTTTTGGTGGTTTATTGGAGAGAAGAGTCTCATGGACACTAGGTGCTGGTGGCTCACTCCTATAATCCTAGCTACTCAGGAGGCTGAGATCTGAGAATTGAGGTTTGAAGCCAACTCAGGCAGAAAAGTCCCCATGACACTTTGTTTCCAATTAAACCCTCAAAAAACCAGAAATGGAGCTATGGCTCAAAGTGGTAGAACACTACCCTTGAGCAAAAGAGCTTAGGGATAGAGCCCAGGTCCTGAGTTCAAGCCCTATGACTGATAAAAAGAGAAAGGAAGAAAGGAAAAAAGGAAGGAAGGAAGGAAGGAAGGAAGAAAGAAAGAAAGAAAGAAAGGAAAGAGAAGAGAAAAGAAAAGAAAAGGAAAGAGAAAGTCTTAAGGATTTTCCTGACCAGGCCAGCCTTGAAATGGAATCATCAGATCTCAGCCTTCTGAGTAGTTAGGATTAAATATGTGAGCCATTGGTGCTTACTATTACCCAGCACTATTCTAGGTGCTTTATGTATATTATTTTATTCAGCTCTCAAAATAACTCTATGGATCAATACTAGCACTTAGCATTATTTATAGGTGGAAATTGGAGTTGAAGATCGCATGACTGACACATAATAGAACCTGGCTTTGAATCCTGGCATTCTGGCTCTGACATCATCTAGGATATACTTACAAGGCTAGTAAAGTTGGACAATGGTGGCTCAGGCTTGTAATCCTAGTTATACAGGTGTCAGGCTGAAATTTGAGGATCATAGTTGGAAACCAACTTCAGCAGACATATCTGAGAAACCCTTATCCCAACCAGCAAAAACCAGAAGTGGAGATGTTGTTCAAGTGGTAGAGTGCCAGCCTTGAGCCAAAAATCCAAACAAGAGCTCAGGGACAGCGCTTGGGTCTTAAGTTCAAGCCCCACAAGGGACAAAAAGAAAAGAAAAGAAAAAAGGCTATTGATTTGTCCATGTGGATTCTATTTTTTTCCTACTTGATAATTTGCTGCAACAACATTTTAACTCAACTTTGTTTCCTTATTAGGGTTTATAATGTAGGAATATCATCACAGCCACATTAAGACAAAGTGATTTCCTTTTTTTTTTGGTCAGTTGTGGGGCTTAAACTCTTCAGCTCAAGGCAAGTGCTTGACAGTTGAGCCACAGCACCACTTCTGGTTTTTTGGTGGTTAATTGGAGATAAGAGTCTCATGGACTTTCCTGCCTGGGCTGGCTTTGAACTATGATCCTCATATCTCAGCCTCCTGAATAGTTAGGATTACAGGTATGAGCCACCAGTGCTCGGCAGTGACTTCTTTTTGACATGAAGAATTTTTAGCTGTATGCACTTGTGACAGTTGTTGGGTTGTTGCTTTGTGTGTGTGTGTGTGTGAGAGAGAGAGAGACAGAGAGACAGAGAGACAGAGACAGAGAGAGAATGAGTGAGGAGGGGATTAGAAAGGAAATCCTCTTCTGAAGAAGAAATATCCCTGGGGCAAATGGTAGGTGCCTGTAGCAACCGGTTGCAAGACAATGTGACCCCAGAGTCACTGGAGAAAAGGAAAGATAAAGCTAGTCTGGGTTTAGAGATGAGATAAGATGAAGGCAATTACTGAATGACAAGAATGTCAACATGATGTCCAAAGGTAAGCCCAGTCCACTGGAAGCGGATTTCCCTGGCTAACTGGAAGGTACACAGAGGATGCTTCTAAGGCCTTACTTGGACTTGGAGGAGAAATGGTTTGTGTTATAGATGTCTCTTATATGAGACATACATACATGTGGAGTTAACATCTGGGAGTTACATCTGTTTAATAGACAGGTTATCTTCATTTCTAGGATGTATGTGTAAAGCTGCTACTTTCCTGAAAGAACCAGAAAGAGAGCAACCAGAGGAGGCTCCTTGCCTCTCCATCCTGTCTCCTTACTTGAGTCTTTTTTTTTTTGTCAGTCCTGGGACTTGAACTCAGGGCCTAGGTGCTGTCCCTGAGCTTTCTACTTACCACTTGAGCCACAGTGCAACTTCCGGTCTTCAGGTGGTTCATTGGAGATAAGAGTCTCACAGACTTTCCTGCCTGGGCTGGCTTTGACCCATGATCCTCAGATCTCAGCTTCCTGAGTAGCTAGAATTACAGGTGTGAGCCACTGGCACCAGGCCTTACTTGAGTCTTAGAGCAGACTCAAGTGTTTATGTTTATCTGGGGGCCGAGGTGAGCATGAAATATGGCTTCTGCATATTTTATTCAGTATTTATGCATCTCAGAGGTTTTCTAAGTTTAGTTTCAGAGCCAACTTGGCCTTTGGCCATTGATTGTAGTTTCTCCAGAGGAAAGACTTGCTAAGCAGCCAAAGAATTTTTTTAAATTTTAATTCCTGAGATATTTAACTCAAGTTGTGTCCATTCCTTGGGGAAGAAATAAGTGGGGCTAAAGTTGCAGCCGAGGAGAGTTTATTGCCTACCTGATAAGCATTCACAGCACACTGCCAGGACCCACTGAGCCTTGGGCAAGTCCTGAGGCTTCTCTCCAGTCACCTTGACTATTTGCAACTCGTGTGTGTGTGTGTGTGTGTGTGTGTGTGCGCGCGCACGTGTGTGTGTGTGTGTGTGTGTGTTGGTTCTGGAGCTTGAACTCATGGCCCGGGCACTGTTTCTTAGCTTTTCATACCATGCTCTATCACTTGAGCCATAGTTTCATTTCTGGCTATATGGGGTGGTTGATTGGAGATAAAGAGTTTCATGGACTTTCCTGCTAAGGCTGGCTTTGAATTGCCATCCTCCAGATCTCAGCCTCCAGAGTAGCGAAGATTATAGACATGAGCTACCAGCTGTACTGATTGTTCATGCTATGTGATACACACAGAGAGCCTCCCTTAGAGATGCACCTTGAAGGGTGTTAGTTAGAAGACATATTAATCTTAGGATCATCGGGTGGTACTGGGGGAACTAGATTTGGCTATCAGCATTGCTTGTTTTGGCAATCTGTCCTTGACTTCCCTAAGGAACCGGTCAATATCCTGAACCTTTTGCTTGGAGGGAGACACTGAAATATGTTTGCTGACTTATTCTTGTCTAAATACCCAGAAAAGTTCTTACAAACTGACCCTGCTGGGAGACATTGTATGCACATCCTCCTTCACACACATCTCAATGCATATGGATGCTTACTTTGAAAGACTTGACCATAGAACCTGAGCATTTTATTATTTATTATTGTGAATGCTTTGGGCTATTTCATTGGCATTCATTTAATAGGCAATAATAAAAATATTTCATAATACTGCCAGACTCTTCCAAACACACATTTTCTTGGAATTTTCATCTCCACTTTAGGGGGTACGTTATTATCATTTCTAATACATTGTTTAGACAACAGAGATTAGGGAAGGCAAATGGCTTGCCTAAAGACACACAGGTAAGCAGCAGCAGATCTAATGATTGACTGCAGATGTCTGATTCCAGGGCCTAAATAAATATGCTCTAGGAAGTGCAGTCCCTCACTAACCCCACTCTAATACACATATTAAGTTTTAGCAGGCTGAGGTATGGCTTAGTGGTAGAGGGCTTGCCTTCAGTTTCTGAGGCTCTGGGTTTGATCCCCAGCACCAAGAAAATAAATGAATAATAATAATAACAAAAAGAAAAGGAATATGGCAAACACCAGTAATCCTAGCTACTCAGGAGGCTGAGATCTGAGGATGGTGGATTGAAGCCAGCCCGGGCAGCAAAGTCCATGAGACCCTTATCTCCAATCAACCACCAGAAAACTGCTGTGACTCAAAGTGGTAGAATGCTAGCCTTCAGAAAAAACAACAACAACAACAATACACACACACACACACACACACACACACACACACACACACACACACGCAAATGCTCAAGGATAGCACTCAGGCCCTCAGTTCAAACCCCATAATCTACCAAAAAAAAAAAGAGAGAAGAAAAGAAATATTAACACATCATAGATTATTCCTTTGAGAATTTTTCTCCACACTATTTAAAGACAAGTCAGAGCTGAGAATGGGCATCTGCATGGGCAATGACTCAGGAATGGAGAGAGCACGCTTGGCTTTCTGCCATTCCACTGAAAATAACACTCATGGGCTGGGAATGTGGCCTAGTGGTAGAGTGCTTGCCTAACATGCATGAAGCCCTGGGTTTGATTCCTCAGCACCATATACACAGAAAAGACCAGGAGTCATGCTGTGGCTCAAGTGGTAGAGTGCTGGCCTTGAGCAAGCCTTGAGTTCAAGCTCCAGGACTGGCCAAAGGAAAAGAAAAAAGAAAATAAGATTCATGCAGTTCATTCATTTGTGACCCAAACACTTCAGGCCTCTTAGGCTGGGATGAGAGGCAAGGCACTGCAGGGCACAGACATAGCCAACTCCCTGGGTACTGCAAAACCTACACATGTTCAAACACTGACAGCCAGGTGCCCATGGCTCACGCCTGTAATCCTAGCTACTCAGGAGTCTGAGAACTGATTATCACAGTTCAAAGCCAGCCCAGGCAGGAAAGTCTATGAGATTCTGGCTGCCAATTAACTACCAAAAAGTGGTAAATGGAGCTGTGGCTTAAGGGGTAGAGTGCTAGTTTTGAACAAAAAAGTTCAGGGACAGTGCCCAGGCCCAATAAATAAATAAAAAAACAAATATAAATAAGTAAATATTTTACCTTCTTACTTTAACAAGTTTTTTTTTTTTCCTGGTCCTGGGGCTTGAACTCAGGGCCTGGATACTGTCCCTGAACTCTTTAGCTCAAGGCTAGTGCTCTACTACTTTGAGTCATAGAGCCACTTCCAGTTTTCTTTATTTTTTTTTGTCGGTCGTGGTGCTTGAACTCTGGGCCTGGGCGCTGTCCCTCAGCTCTTCAGCTCAAGGCGAGCGCTCTACCACTTGAGCTACAGCGCCACTTCCGGTTTTCTGGTGGTTTATTGGAGATAGGAGCCTCACGGTCTCTCCTGCCCGGGTTGGCTTTGAACCGCGATCCTTAGATCTCAGCCTCCTGAGTAGCTAGGATTACAGGCGTGAGCCACCAGCACCTGGCTCACTTCCAGTTTTCTTGTGGTTAATTGGAGATAAGAGTCTCATGGATTTCCTGCACAGGCTGGCTTTGAACTGCAGTCCTCAGATCTCAGACTCCTGAGTAGCTAGGATTAGAGGTGTGAGCCACTCACAGCCAGAGACAAGTATTTCTCCTTGACAAGTATTTCTCTGCTGGGATAAAAAGATGTTCCCTAAAGCCAACCAACAGGTTTTAAAGTGGGATAGAATGAGAAGATACTTTCCAACTTTGATGGAAAAATTGTATGTGGACAGAGAAGTGTTCAATGATAGAGAATTCCAGGTTTTTGTTTTTGTTTTATCAGTCGTGGGGCCTGAACTCTGGGCCTGGGTCCTGTCCCTCAGCTCTTCAGCTCAAGGCTAGCACTCTACCACTTGAGCTACAGCGCCACTTCAGGCTTTTTCTGCTTATGTGGTGCTGAGGCATGTAAGGCAAGTGCTCTACCACTGAGCCACCTCCTCAGCCCAAGAATTCCAGTTTATAGTGCATAGAAACCCAGGTGTAAGTCACTGTTGTATTTTTAAAGTTAAAATGAAAACATTACCTTTTTTTTTTCTCCTTTTAAGTGCACACGTGCCATTTGTGTAGAGAAGACTCGATTTAGGGGGATGTGCACCTCATTACCTGTGCAAAGGGCTCTTCTTCACAGAGTCTCACCTGAAGCTCCCAGGAGAGGAACCTGTGCAAGACTGTGCTAATGCTGTTGCTTACCATGTATGTGACACGTGCACACATGACCCAGCAGTGTGTTCCATGCTTTAACTCCCTCCCATCCCAAAGTCATGCTCCTCCAGACAAGGGTCTAGATTTCCATGAATGATTTTTTTTTCCAGTCCTGGGGCTTGAACTCAGGGCCTAGGCACTGTCCCTGAGCTTCTTTTGCTCTACCACTTGAGCCACAGTGCCACTTCCAGCTTTTTCTGTTTATGTGGTACTGAGGAATTGAACCCAGGGCTTCGTGTATGCTAGGCAAGCACTGGACTACTAAGCCACATTCCCAGCCCTCGTGAGTGATTTTGTGCAGTAGCAGGTGGTCCTTCTGGAAAGACAACTCATGTGGATGCTGAAATCTCACTGGCACTGTCTTCTCTATAACTTGAATCTGCTAAGGAGCTCCTTCTGGGAGCCACACAGAAACCACAGGGGTATTTCTTTTTTATTTTGTGTTGGTCCTGGAGCTTGAACACAGGGCCTGGCCATTCTCCTTGAGCTTTTGTGCTCTAGGCTAATGCTCTACCACTTTGAGCCACAGCTCCATTTCTGGCTTTTTGGTAGTTAATTGGAGATAAGAGTCTTATGGACTCTTTTCCTGCTCAGGCTGGATTCAAACTGTGATCCTCAGATCTCAGCCTCCTGAGGAGCTAGTATTACAGGCATGAGCCACTGCTGCTGGGTCCCAGGGGCATTTCTGTGTGGTGGCTTCACTCAGAAGTCACTCTGGGTGCCTGGACAGAACACAGATTCCTGGAGTGGCTTCAGAAAGACCTCAGTCATCCTTTGCCTGGATTTGAGCTTGGAGAGAAACAAAGCACCATAGAGAATGACACCCCAATCTATTGACAGATGCTCCTCTGAAGGAAAACAGACAAGGTGAGATAGCGTCGCTGCCAAAAGATCTTCAGCTCCTATTCTGGTGCAAAAATCCAATCTTGTGCTTGTGATTTATGACCCTCCTGGCAGGAGGGAGTCAGACTTGAATGCCTCGAGAGAGAAATGATTCTTTAGCCTGCAATGCTACTGTACATCATGAGGAAGGAGGGAAAGAAAAGGACAAAGCTTGCAGGTCCCAATTAGCCTGAGTGCTAATGGGGTGTTTTTTCTTTCTTTTTTTTTTTTATGGAGTGTTTTTTCTAACTCTAACTGATGATTTTCAAATTTGGAAAAAGGTCTGTCTATATTATGGTGGTTAAAAGGTCTCTCTCTCTCTCTTTTTTTTTGTCATGGAGCTTGAACTCTGGGCCTGAATGCTATCCCTGAGCTCTTCAGCTCAAGGCAAGCACTCTACCACGTGAGCCACAGCGCCACTGGTTAATTGGAGATAAGCATCTCATGGTCTTTCCTCCCAGGGCTGGCTTTGAACTGTGATCCTCAGATCTCAGCCTCCTGAGTAGCTAGGATTAGAGTAGGCATGGGTCACCAGGGCCTGGCTTTAGTGTGTGTGTGTGTGTGTGTGTGTGTGTGTGTGTGTGTGTGTGTGTGTGTGCTGGTCTTGGGGCTTAGGTTCAAGGCCTGGGCACTGTCCTTGAGGGTTTTTATTTGTTTTTGTTTTCTTGTCTTTTGTTTTTGTTTTCTGCTCCATGTTAGTGCTCACTTGAGCCACAGCTCAACTTCTGGCCCTTTGCTGCTTAATTAAAGATAAGAGTCTTATGGACTTTCCGGCTCAAGCTGGCTGATCCTCAGACCCGTTTCCTGAGAAGCTAGAAGGACAGGGGCAAGCCACCAGCGCCCGACTTGACTGAAGATCTTGAAGTGAAGAAATTCTCTACAGAAAACATGAGCATATCTGCTTTTTACAGAAAGGCCTCTAGGCCAGCGACCCAGCTGCTAGCTGGAAACTCGGGTCCAGGGAGGTTTCCCTATTCCTGGACAGGAAAAAGTCACTCTGCCTAGCCTGCTTTAGCCTGCTTTTGCAACCAAATGGGATGGTGCTCAAAACCTACTTTCACTCTGGGAGCTGGAATTTTTGGTAGATCCTGCAGGATAGGTGCTTACATGACCAGATTCCCCCCCCCCCCCAATACAACAGCCTGGCGCTGGTTCTAATGAGAAAATCTGCAGCTAACAGCTTATAGGTGTGGCCACAATGGCAGGGGTCAGAGAAAACAATGAATGATGAGCAAATGTTCAAAGACTCACAGTGGAACGATTTTAAGGGGCAGAAGAGGGGCACTTTATAAGAAGTGGGAAGCACCCAGCTATGGCCTAAGCAAATCCCCGCCGCTCTCTCCTCTTCTGAATTCCAAGATCTTGTTGGTGCCTTGTATCAGACCCACCCCCTTGGCAAGTTGAGGCCAGGTGAAATCTTCTATGGCACAGGCAGAGCAGAAGAGACAAATTAAAGATGACTCCCACAGGGTAAGTGGAGAATCACTGGGGTGAGTTTATAAGCTCAGCCTGTTTCTGAACTAAGTTGAAAAGCCAGCGTTTCATTACAAGGTCATATTCTGTCACATCACGTTATTCAGCAACTCTGGAGAGATCCTTATCATTCATTCTACCACAGTGATGCTCCTCACCTCATAGCTGCATGCATGTGTGGAGATGCAGACTCATGGACTTTTCTACCTGGGCTGACTTCAAACAGTGATCCTCTGAATTCCAGCCTCCTGAGTAGCTAGGATTATGAGCATGAGCCACCAGGACCCAGCAAGATTTTTGTTTTTATTGTTTGAGACCTAGTTTCAGAATTTTTATGGGTCATGGAGGCCTTATTCACCTATGTAGATTATGCTGAATTCGAACATGTGATTCTCCTACCTCAACTTCCTAAGTGCTGGGGTTACAGATGTGTACCACCATACCTGGCGGGGCTTTGTCTGAAGCAGACAAAGTGAATCAGCCATTTCAGAAGAAAGGAAAAGATTTTGAGATGTGACCTCCCCTTCACTTATTGCCAAATGAATGCAGAGTTAAAACTTGCAAGGCTGAGCTGATATTTGACAAAGGAGCCAAAGACCTACAATGGAAGAAGCACAGCCTCTTCAACCGCTGGTGCTGGGAAAACTGGGCAGCCACATGCAGAAAACTAAAAGTGGACCCCAGCCTATCACCATGCACCAACATCAACTCAAAATGGATTAAAGACCTTAACATTAAACCTGAATCTCTGAAACTACTGCAGGACAGAGTAGGAGAGACACTTGAACTGATAGGCACAGGAAGGAACTTCCTGAACAGAGTCTCAGGGTCACAACAAGTTGGAGAGAGACTCGACAAATGGGACTACCTTAAAATAAAAAGCTTCTGCACAGATAAAGCTATCGCAACCAAGCTAGAAAGACAACCAACTAATTGGGAAAAAATATTTACCAGCAATATATCAGACAAGGGGTTAACATCCTGTATATACAGGGAACTCAAGAAACTAATCCCTCCCAAACCTAACAAACCAATTACTAAATGGGCAAGGGAACTAAAGAGGGACTTCTCAAATGAAGAAATAAAAATGGCAAAGAAACACATGAGGAAATGTTCATCATCCCTGGTGTTGAAGGAAATGCAAATAAAGACAACCCTGAGATACCACCTTACCCCAGTCAGAATGTCCCACATCCACAAATCAGCCAACGACAAATGCTGGAGGGGATGTGGAGAAAGAGGAACCCTATTACACTGCTGGTGGGAATGTACACTTATACAACCACTTTGGAAAGCAGTCTGGAGGGTCCTCAGAAAGCTAAAGATTGACCTCCCTTACGACCCAGTCATACCACTTCTAGGCATCTACCCTGAACAACAGGAACCAGTATACAAGGACACGTGCACCTCCATGTTTATTGCAGCACTGTTCACAATAGCTAGGATATGGAAACAACCCAGATGCCCCACGACAGATGAATGGATCCAAAAATTGCAGTATCTATACACAATGGACTATTATGCAGCCATTAGAAATGACAAAATAATGGCATTTGCAGGGAAATGGATGGAGCTAGAAGGAATCATGTTGAGCGAGGTAAGCCAAGAACGAAGAGACAAACAGTACATGGTCTCCCTGATAAGTGGATGCTAAATCCAAAATGTTAGGTGATATGACAAAACTAACAGGACTTAAGAAACAAAGAACTCCCACTCATCTGGTTGAACCACTACTAAATATCCCCATGCTGCTGATCACATGTATGGTATATAACATGTGAGCACCGTTGTATATTACAGACTGTGATAGACAAATTTGCTCCAGGAAAGTTAGAATGAACATGTGACTTTAACTGAGCATCATTATTCCACAATACTGTGAATTTCTGGAAATTATGTAATCACTTAATCACAATCAAAAAAAAAAAAAACCTCGGGGAAGGGAGGGAGGGAGGGGATGGTAGGGGGAAAACAATGGAGGGGGTAACAATGTTCAAAAGGAAGTGTACTCATTACCTCACTCATGTAACTGTAACCCTCTGTATAGTATCTATACAATAAAAACATTAAAAAAAACAAACTTGCAAGGCTGATGCTAAAAAAACAGGTTTTGTAATTCTTAAGTTGAACAATGAGTTCAGAGATATTACCAGAGATTCAAAATCATCCAGGAAGCTGTTTCACCTGATGTGGACTGTTCTTTCTTCTTTTCCTAAAGCCATGTAGAATGAAAATTTGATTAAAAATAAATTTTTTATATTCCAATAGGCGGTATCCTAGCAACAAAAAGTGAGACAATGGGAGGAATAGATACAAACTGTCACGAGACACTCCATCTGGAATTTTTTAAAAAAGCAGTTAATAATGTGACCAGACCATAAATATGGCTGGTCAGGCAGTGAATTCTGTTCTGGAATGAAAGATCCCATGGGGATGAAATTTTGACTTAATTTGACTATGTTTTATGGCTTCATACTCAGTACAGATAGAGGAGCTGTTGAATTAGATAGCTCATAACTGGTCATTTAAATTGCCTGTAGAATTTTAGGGACTAAACTGGAATTTAATCTTTCTACACAATTAATTTTAAAAGATAGGTCCAGAAAACCTCTTTGATAATGAACACATTATGTAATGTACATTACATAGAGTATACATCTTCTGATGTACATAAGTTTTGCCAAATAAACCAAATAATAATAATCACTGTGAAACAAGGAACTAGGCTATTGACTTTCAATTAGCTTGTACTAACCCACTAAGAACTTATTTGTATTTAGTTATCTTGAATTCACGTAGTGCTAGAAACGACAAGTATGCTTGTAATCCATGCTAGACATTTAGAAATACCATCATGCGCCAGTGGTGGGTTTTGCCAGCCCAGCCAGACACATCAATCTCACAGCAAGGTTTTTGCCATAATTCATACTATGAGATTCATCCATTTAAAATGGACAGTTCAGAATTGTTCTTTTTTTTAGTATATGTGCAGAGTTATGCACCTTTAACTTTAATTTCAGAACATTTTCATCTCTCTACGAACATTAACTACTGTTTGTTATTCTCCCCTCTACCCATTTCTGTTTCTCTAGATTTGCCTGTTCTGGATATTTCCTCCAAATGGCATTATTCAATGTGTGGCCTTTGTATCTGGCTTAAAACACTAGGCATTAGTTTCAAGGTTTATTCCTTTGTCATATTCTCTCTCTCTGCTCAAGTCTAGTGCTCTACAATTCTGAGCCACAGTGCCACTTCTGGTTTTGGGGTGGTTAATTGGAGATGAATCTTACTGGCTTTGAACTATGATCCTCAGATCTCAGCCTCCTGAGTAGCTAAGATTACAGTAATCAGCACCCAGCTAATAATTCTTTATATATTCTAGAAATAAGCCTACTGCCAGATATGTGATTTTTTAAATATTTTTTCCTATGAGTTCAAGCCCCAGGACAGCACACGTGCATGTGCGCGCGCGTGCACACACACACACCCACACTCTCATTCACTCACTCACACACATAAGTAGGCCACTTCTTCTTCTTTCTTCTTCTTCTTCTTCTTCTTCTTCTTCTTCTTCTTCTTCTTCTTCTTCTTCTTCTTCTTCTTCTTCTTCTTCTTCTTCTCCTTCTCCTCTTCCTCCTCCTCCTCCTCCTCCTTCTCTTCTTCTTCCTCCTCCTCCTCCTCTTCTGCCTCCTCCTCCTCTTTTTTCTTCTTCTTTGTCAGTGCTGGGGCTTAAACTGAGGGCCTGGGTACTGTCCCTGAGCTCTTTTTGCTCAAAGATAGCACTCTATCACTTTGAGCCACAACACCATTTTCAGTTTTTGAGTGGTTAACTGGAAATAAGAGTATCACAGGGACTTTTCTGTCAGGGCTGGCTTTGAACTGAGATTCTCAGATCCCAGCCTCCTTAGTTTCTAGGATTACAGGCATGAGCTACCAGTACCTGGCTATTGTTATTATAAAGGTGATGTACAAAGGGTTACAGTGAATACATTTCTCAATTTTGAACCAAAAATTGAATTAAGAAATGGCCTATTTGGCTGGGAATGTGGTAGAGTTCTTGCCTAGCATGCACAAAGCCCTAAGTTCAATTTCTCAGCACCACATACTCAGAAAAAGCTATGTAGCACTGTGACTCAACTGGTAGAGTACTAGCTTTGAGCAAAAAGAAGTCAAGGGACAGTGCTCAGGCCCTGAGTTCAAGCCCCACCTCTGGCAAAATAAACCCCCAAACAAACAAACAAACAAACAAACAAAACCCCCTCTTGCTTTGGCTCTGTGGCCCTGGTTAATTGTATTGTATTTTATTTATTTTTTTGATGGTCATGAGGCTTGAATTCTGGGCCTGGGTGCTGACCCTGAGTTTGTCAGCTCAAGGCTAGTGCTCTACCACTTGAGCCACAGTTCCACTTTGTTTTCCAGTGGTTTATTGGAGCTAAGAGTCTTATAGACTTTCCTGCCCAAGCTGGCTTTGAGCCATGATCCGAAGATCTTAGCCTCCTGAGTAGCTAGGATTACAGGTGTGAACCACCGGTGCCCAGCTAATTGTATTTTAATTACGTCCTATTCTGGTTACAATTGAAGAAATCCTGATACAGTCAGGTGTTGGTGGCTCAGGATGCTTTAAAATAATGAAAAGCCAATCCATAGACTGGGAGAAAATAGTTGCAAAACACACATACCTGATAAGTAACTAGCATCCAAAATGTACAAAAGACGGTCAAGCTAAGTAAGATATCAATGGTCCATTTAAAAAATGGATAGGAAAGCTGGGTGCTGATGGCTTATGCCTGTAATCTTAGCTATGTCTACAGGAAAGGTAAAGTGGGTGCATTTTGACATAGGCATCAGCCCTAAACAGCAAAAAACAGGGCAGGAGATGTGGTTCAGCAGTATGGTGCCAGCTAACAAATGTGAGAACAAGAGTTCAAATCCCCCAGTGCTGCAAAAGAAATTATAAAAAGACACAAGCAATTATTTCTTTGGAGAAAACACACAGAAGGAAGTAAACATATGAAAGATGCTTAACCTTATTTGTTGTTAGGAAATTTCAAATTAAACAGTGATTGTTATAGGTATATTAGAGCAGCTAGAATCTTGAAATCTGCCAATACCACTCACTGGAAGGGATTCAGAGCTACAAGAATTCTTACTCACTGCTGGTTGGAATGCAAAGCAATACAGAAACATTGCAAAGCAGTTTGGCTGTTTTCTACAAAACTAAAAAATGTCTTGCCATCTGATCTAGCAATCTTGCTATAGGTGTTTATCCAACTACTTCAAAACATATGTCTGCACACACAAAAAAATCTGCATTTTAATGTTTACAGCAGCTTGATTCAGAATCTCCAGTAAAACCTGAAAACAACAATGATGTCTTTCAGGTGTATAGATAAACAGACTGTGGTACATCCACTCATTGTAATATTACTTACTGATGAAAGGAATCAGCTAAGAAACTATGGAAAGCACAAATATATCTTTGATGCTTATTTTTAAGTGGGAGAAGCCCATCAGTAGAGGCTTGGATTACATAGCATTCTGAAAAAGGTAAAAATACAGCAATGGTCAAAGATCAGAGGGGTTGAGCCGGAGGCTCAACAGGATGAGGATGAGAATTTGGGGACTGAAGAGGCCAAGAACAGCTGATCTTTGGAGCAGTAATACTATTCTGTATGACTCTCTAAATGGTGAATATAAAATACTAAGGGTTTGTCAACATCCAAAAATATTACAACATGAAGGTTAAACCTGAGTGGATAATTTTTTTTTTTGTCAGTCGTGGGACTTGAACTCTGGGCCTGGGCGCTGTCCCTCAGCTCTTCAGCTCAAGGTGAGCATGCTACCACTTGAGCTACAGTACCACTTCCGGTTTTCTGGTGGTTTATTGGAGATAAGAGTTTCACAGTCTCTCCTGCCCAGGCTGGCTTTGAACCGCGATCCTCAGATCTCAGCCTCCTGAGTAGCTAGGATTACAGGCGTGAGCCACCAGCGCCCGGCTAAGTGGATAATTTTTTAAAAAATGAGTTAAGTAGGGTTGGATTCCAGGGTGGAATGTAGACTGTAGCAAAACAATCTAGTTTTTTTTTTTGTTTTTTGTTTTACAAATGTATGAAGTCGCATTTCTGAAGGGGGTGGGGAAGAAAGTGTTCTTCTAAGTAACTTTGGAAAAGTGTGAAGTAAAACTGAAGACAAACCACACTTTAACACAGTACTGTGGCCAATAATATTGTTTCCCACTGGGTAGAGGTCCTCAATTCAAAGACACCATACATGTTTACTAGAATTAATTGTAAGGACACGGAGGAAAGGTGGTAGAAGATAGGTTTCTCACTGTAGGAGTGTTACCATCCAAAGGGGAAAAGGCTACAAAGATGCTGGTAATCATTAATTTAGAGACATCAGTGTGAATTTATATTTAGTTAAATATGGACATACATGAATCTATACAGAAATATTTAAACTATTTATTTATTTAATCAGTCATTGGGGTTGAACTGTCCCTGAGCTCTTTTGCTCATAGCAAGCACTCTACCCCTTTGAGGCACAGCACCATTTCCTGTTTTCTGGCTCGGTTAACTGGAGATAAGAATCACACGGACCTTCCAACCTGGGCTGGCTTTGTATCTTGATCCTCAAGTCTCAGCCTCCTGGGTAGCTAGGATTACATGAGCCACCAGTGCCCCGCTTTATTTATATTTGTGCTGGTCCTGGGGCTAGGTCCTCAGTGCTGTCCCTCAACTTTTTCACTCAAGGATGGCACTCTACCGTTTAAGCCATGTCTCCAGGACTGCTTTTTGCTGGCTATTTTGGAGACAGAGTATCACAGACTTTTCTGTCGTAACTGGCTTCAAATTTTGATTCTCTGCATCTCAGACTCCTGAGTAGCTGGGATTACAAGGTGAGCCACGGATGCACAGCAGCTGTTAGGTGCATATTGAAATGTGCCCATCACACTTCATCTCTGTGGGCTCTTCCTTCAAATCTATGAGCTTAGTGTAGATGGTAGACATGACACAAATTCCAGTGAAAGGAAAATTACAAAACATTCATCCAGTATTCCTCGAAACTCCAATGGTTAGCAAAAGCAAGGAAGTTTGAGCAACTCTCACAATGCAAGAGGTCAAGAAAAATGTGATGACTAAATGTAAGGTAACACATCCTAGATGGGATCTCAGAGCAGAAAAGGGATATTAAGGAAAATGGAGGAACTCTGAATAAAGAATTAAGTTTAATTATTAGTATCACCAATATTAAGTCATTAGCTATGACAAATGTCTCATATTAATGGAACTTATTAATCATAGGTTAAATCAGGTGTGACATATGTAGAAATTCTCTCTAATATGCTTCAATTATTCTGTAACTCCACAGCTGTTCTAAATAAAGAGGGTATTTTTTTCAAATTCTTTATTGTGATTAAGTGATTACATAATTTCCCAAATTTCATAGTATTGTGGGATAGTGATGCTTAGTTAAAGTTACAAACACATTCTAACTTTCATGGGGCAAATTGTCTATCATGGTCTATACCATTTATGAGTTCTATGAGCTTTGCAATACAGTTATTTCTTCCACTTGGGTGATATGTACATTTCTTTTGTTTTGCATAGCACCAGCTGTTCCCTCTTTCCCACTTTTCCCTCCCTTCCATCACTGCCATTGAGTTGCTTAGTTCATTTTGGTCAATGTCCAGTGCAGCTGATGGGTCCCGCTGTTGTATGTTTTTCCCTGATTCCCTCTAGTTCTGTGTCATCCTCCTGGTTTCCCTCCAGTGTGCACCTATATACCATATATGTGATCAGCAGCATGGGTTGTTTAGTAGTGATTCAACCAGATGAGTGGAGGTCCTTTGTTTCTTTCTTTCTTTCTTTTTTGGGGGGGGGGTTCGGTCATGGGGCCTGAACTCTGGGCCTGGGCGCTGTCCCTCAGCTCTTCAGCTCAAGGCTAGCACTCTACCACTTGAGCCCCAGCGCCACTTGCGGCTTTTTTCTTTTTGCTTATGTGGTGCTGAGGAATCAAACCCAGGGCCTCATGCATGCAAGGCAAGTGCTCTACCACTGAGCCACCTTCCCAGCCCAAGTAGATAGTTTTCTAAAACTATGCACAAGGTTATCTTTTGTCACTGGGCAGAAATTATCTGTGACATATTAATCTTCTACATGTTAATACACAGCCCTACAGAGTCTGGTCCCTAATCAATAGCAAATGCTTAGTGAAACAAAAAGTACACTCCTTTAGAGCAGAGGTTGGCAAACTTTTCTTAAAGAGCTAGACAGTAAATATACAGGTTTTGGTCTGTGTTGTAGCTACTCAACATGATTGCTTGGAAGCAGTCATTGACAGTGTAGAAACAAATGGATGTGACTAGATGCCAACAAAATTTTATTTAACAGAACTCATGGCCAGCCTGTGAGCCAAAGTATGCTGACCCCCTCCCTAGAGTGTTAAGTAATCCTCAGTGAATGTGTTAGACAGTACTCCACTATGCATCAAGTGACTGGCTATCACTGGTTGCTTTTTCTCTATGCTGGGACACACACTTTCCTAGTCCCCAATTGTAGCCTTCTGGATTGACATGCTCAGATCTGAGATATACTGTTTATTTCCATGTTTTTTTTTTTGCTTCGTTATGTTTTTGTTGGTCGTGGGGCTTGAACTCTGGGCCTGGCTACTGTCCTGGAGCTCTTCAGCTCAAGGCAAGCGCTCTACCACTTGAGCCACAGCGCCACTTCTAGTTTTCTGGTAGTTAATTGGAGATAAGGGTCTCATGGACTTTCCTGTTTTGGCTGGCTTTGAGCCTTGATCCTCAGATCTCAGCCTCCTGAGTAGCTAGTATTACAGGTGTGTGTTTTAATGTTCAAACAGCTCTATGTCTTTATTGCCTAGATGGTTTGACCTTCACAGGGTCTGGTTCTCAGCCCTCTGTTTAATATTTTAACCCTTTCCTGGTCTCTCAGCTCTGCCTCAGGGTTCCCTACAGATAAGGCCTATAATGGAATGTTTACAGCTAGGCTCAGGTGGGATTGCCCTGCTTGCACATCAAGCAGGCAGGCACATCAAGCAAAGATGTGCCTATGCATATCTTTGGTGGATTGCTACATCTCTAAGCACCTGGGAAAATAGGGTGGGGATCAGTCCTTCATATTCTATCTTTGGAGTCCTCCACAGAGAGTGACTGGGCTGTACTTCCTTGGCCTTTCCTCCCTGTGTATGGTTCTGTCCTTCTGCAAAGGTTGGTTGAGATTTTGCTCTAGCTCCCATCTGCTTCCACTGTAGAAACCAAACAACAGGTTCTGATTTTGCATCTTTGCTTAGAGAGTACTCAAGGGTCTCTTGGTCTATGCTGTGGTTCTTGGAAACTCTGAACAGTTTCTCCCTTTCTTGTTCTCTGATACACAGAATGTTGGCTGCACAATAACTCTACATTGACTTAATTACTACCTCTTCTTTCTAATGGTCCTGTCTACTTTCAGATACTACAGAAATAAACAACCTAGGCAAAATAAGATTTGTCAGATCTTTAAATCTGTAAACATTTATTTATTCACTGTCAGTCATGGGGCTTGAACTCAGAGCCTAGGTGCTGTCCCTCAGCTCTTTTTGCTCAAGGCTAGTGCTCTACCACTTTGAGCCATAGATTCACTTCTAGTTTTTGAGTAGTTAATTGGATATAACCATGGGGCCTTTTATTCCCTTAGCTGGTTTTGAACTGTGATCCTCAGATCTCAGGCTACTGAACAGCTAGGATTAAAGGCATGAGCCCCTGGTGCCCAGCTAAATGACTTTAATCTTTGAAATCTTTAAATTTTTGACAACTTGCTGTCTGATATTCAGAGAATGACAAAAGATTTGATGGAATGGACAGAGAAAGGATCCCAGAGACAGAACATAGTGGACTCTGTCATCTGGAACAATTCAGCTCTGTCCCAGAGGTTGCAAATTCCATTCAGCATTGTAAAATTGTTATACTTAGTCATCTTTTGTAGATATTAATCAGGAAATCTTCCTGTTCCTGCTAGGGTATTTTTTTTAACAGAACTGTTGCACATTCTAAGACTCAACTTATCAGATGCTATGTAGACCAGATTGATACTTGTGCATCTCTAGAACTGTGCATAGACACCCATGGTAAGTCCTTGCTTAACTTTTTTTTTTTTTTTGCCGGTCGTGGGTCCTGAACTCTAGGCCTAGGTGCTGTCCCTCAGCTCTTCAGCTCAAGGCTAGTGCTCAATCACTTGAGCCACAATGCCATTTCCAGTTTTTTCTGCTTATGTGGTACTGAGGAATCGAACCCAGGGCCTCATACATGGAAGGCAAGTACTCTACCACTGAGCCATCTTCCCAGCCCCACTTTTTTTTTTTTTGGTCAGTCATGAGGCTTGAAATCTGGGCCTGGGCGCTGTCCCTCAGCTCTGCAGCTCAGGCTAGTGCTCTACCACTTGAGCCACAGCACCACTGCTGGCTTTTTTTCTGCTTATGTGGTGCTGAGGAATTGAACCCAGAGCCTGGTGCATGCAAGGTAAGCACTCTACCACTGAGCCACCTTCCCAGCCCCCCTTGCTTAACTCTTGAAATGGACTATTTATGTGTCTGCCTTTCTACATTATAGACTCCACAAGAGATAGAAGCATGATCTAGTAAGATATGTATGCATAGGTATTATTATTATTAAGGCTCATTCCAATGCAGCATGACTTAATTTTAACTTTGCAAAGACTATTTACAAATAAATTACAAAAAATAATTACTTTACAATGACTGACAATTACTCTTTTTCTTTCCTTTTTTCCTTCCTTCCTTCTTTCTTTTCTTCCTTCTTTCGTGTGTGTGTGTGTGTGTGTGTGTGTGTGTGTGTGTGTGCGCGCGCGCGCGTGCCAGTCCTGAGGCTTAAATTCAGGGCCTGAACACTGTCCCTGAGCTTTTTGCTCAAGGCTAGCATTCTACCACTTGAGTCACAGCCTCTCTTTCCACTTCCAGCTTTTTGGTCACAATATTTTTTTCAATTCCTATTGTATTTTGCATACCTATAGCCTTGAGTCTGACACATAAAGTTGAATAAGTACTTTTTGAATTAAATTGAAAAGAACACTAGTTATATTATTGACAATTTAAGCATTATAGTAGGTGAAAACTATTTCTAACTTAATCAGTGTCTTTGGTTCAGAAGTCCCATTAGCATGACTCAGGTTTTCTTTATACAACTTTCTTTATATGAATTCACATCCTTTCTGAATAGAATGAATCTCTAGCTGTAAGATTTACAGCTAAACTTTTTAAAATTGTTTATGCTTTCCAAAGAGTGCAACTAAGAACATCTGGTAAGAGTTTTACTAATTCTCCTAAACTCGCCTTTAATATCCTGATGCAGAAAATTGCGAAGTGCTCCCCTGGGAGTGTGAAGGTTTTAAAACTGCTTGCAAGGAACTCTGAATCCTTTGGAAGATATTTGTTGTAGAAGAATGTGGTTCATTACCTTCAAATAATGGATCAAAGGGAGATGGATATGAAAGCATTTTTATAGCAAGAGCTCTGAATTTATGGTACATAGATTGGATTTGGGCATAAAAATATTAATGTAATTGTGTATGTGTGTGGAAAGTGACATGAATTAGGATATAGTAAACTAGCACAACCATGTTCATTGCAGCATTATTCACCACAGCCAAGGTGCAGAAACAGCCCAGATGCCCCTCAGTGGACAAATGGATCAAGAAAATGTGTTATATATACACAATGGGATTTTCATCATCCATTAGAAAGAATGATATGGTACCATTTGGAAGAAAATGGAAAGATCTGGTAAAAAATTGTGCAAAAGTGAAGTAAGTCAAGCACAGAGGGACAAAGGATGCATACCTTCCCTTATTTTAAGCTAGATTTAGCTTATGACGTTCTAAGTAAATACGTTGGGTGGTATGCAAGAGTATACAAATATATTAACTGAAATTCAGTAGATTCAGGGGACATCTCAAGTAGTGTAATTCCTTAGAAAGGCATATTTTGTTCAACAAAACAAAATACCTGGAAGCTGGTACTCAAAAAGGGTGGGGCGGAGTCAAGGCCAAAGGGGTAGACAATGAAGAGAAGAGGGGGAGAATGCAGTCAAGAATCCAATGTATTGCCTACAAAGTTAAGAAGAGTGGGGCTGGGAATGTGGCTTAGTGGTAAAGAACTTGCCCTGGGTTCGATGCCTCAGTATGACATATACAGAAGAAGCCAGAAATGGCACTGTGGCTCAAGTGGTAGAGTGCCAGTCTTAAGCTGAAGAGCTCAGGGACAGCACTCAGACCCAGAGTTCAAGCCCTACGACCAACCAAGAAAAAAAAAAAAAAGAAGAGCAAAAAGGTGAAATGACAGGAAACTTAGGAGGCTAAGGCAGTATGTTCAAATAATTGAATAATTGTGCCTTGACTTCCAGCATGAAGGTAATATTACATCATGATCCAGTAAGACAAGCATGCATAGGTAATATGTATACTTGAAATTAAGCTTTCATTAAACAACTTGTTCTTCTTTGTATGATCTGTTCCATTCCTTTTACTTTTAACAAATGTTTATTTAATTCACTAAATGGAACTTACTTCCCATTAAGAGCCAAAGTTTGCAATCATTTTTCTACTATCTAAATATAAAAAACTCCTGTATATAGAACAGTTCAAAGAATTATTCATTGAACACACAACCATGTCACATTTAATAATCCAAAGTTTGTTTTCAGACACTTACTACTGCTTCACTTATGCATCATGAATTAGAATGCCATATATATATATATATATATATATTATATATATATATATATTTTTTTGCCAGTCCTGGGACTTAAACTTTGGGCCTGGCACTGTCCCTGAGCTCTTCAGTTCAAGGCTAGCGCTCTACCACGTGAGCCACAGTGCTACTTCTGGCTTTTTCTGCTTATGTGGTGCTGAGGAATCAAACCCAGGGCCTCACGCATGCAAGGCAAGCACTCTACCACTGAGCCACCTTCCCAGCCCATAGAATGTCATACTTTTATGGTTGTTGTTGTTGTTGGTGGTGGTGGTACTGGGGCTTGAACGCAGTGTCTGGGTGCTATTCCTGAGCTTTTTTTGCTCAAGGCTAGTTCTCTACTTGAGCCATAGCTCTACTTCTGGCTTTTTTTGGGTAGTTTATTGGCAATAAGAGTCTCACAGACTTTTTTTGCCTAGCTTGGCTTTGAACTGAAATCCTCAGATCTCAGCCTCCTGAGTAGCTAAGACTACAGACATGAGCCACTGGCATCTGGCAGATGGTTAAACTTTTGGTAAGGAATTTGTACCTAGCTACTGAAGCAAAGATTTTTGAGTTCACATTCCTCAGCTGTTAGGATATAGGAGGGTGCAGAAGTCTGGAATTTAGGTAAAGGAATAAGAGAATGTGGTAAGAAGTTAATATGGGGACGAACAATCCTCAGGGTGAGTATAAGTGGGAAGGGAGAAGTGACCATTGGTCAGAAATTTTGTCTTCTGGTGTGAATTGTGCTTTCCGTGGGATATGGCAGGTCCTGGGTGTGCAGGGGTGCATAGGGAAGGTGCATCGCCGCAGAACGTGGAAAGGAAGAGGACCATGCATGACATAGTTGGAGTCCTAACGCTGTGTCTGCTAGCTGTGTGCACTGACATGGGTCACTCAACCTCTCTGAGCCTCTATGTCTTTGTCTGAAAAACTTTGATGAAAATATCTTCTGGGAGGCTGAAATGAGAAAATGTATATGAAACTGCTTTGCAGTGTTCAAGTGCTACCTGCAGGCAGGCCATGACACACAGTACCACTGGAGGATACTTATTCAGGTGAATCAAAGGAGAATACAGGCATTAGGGATCCTGAAGTATCAGACCTCCATGGAGACGCTAACTCCATGGCCCTCAATTTCTTTCTTCTCAGCAGTGTCAGCAGTTTCAGTCTCGCACTAGTAAGACAATGCTGACAGCTGCCCTCATGCCTCCAACTGATGATTCTTAGATTCAAATGGACAGAGATCAAAATCCAAACTAGCTGAAGTTATAACAATGAAGTGGATCGACTCAGCAAAAAGGAGCTTGCAGAGGTGTAGCTCCATGCAGGCACTATTCAATGCCAGGGCTCGTGGTGGTATTGGAATGTCTCTGTTCTGTCTCCCTTCGAAGTGCTTTCCTCCATGTGGCCTTGCTGGTCCTCCCCACACTGCTGACTCAGCACATGATTCTAGTTTTACAATCTCAGCAGACAGAACAGAAGGAGAAACTGACTCACTTCCTACAGACTAATGCCAGGGAAGCTTGGGGTGCCCTTTCTAGTACCATCTTTCTCACAATTTGTGCTTACATGCTCACTTTTGAACAAATCGTGGCTATATTTGCCTTGAAGCTGTATTGTAAATGTGAGCAAACAGCTGTAAGCTTGTGTGTGTGTGTGTGTGTGTGTGTGTTTACATGCACACACACGTGAGTGTGGTCCAGGGGCATTGTCCCTGGGCCTCTTTGTGCTCAAGGCTAGCCTTCTACACTTGAGCCACAGTACTATTTCTGGCTTTTTTCTGATTAGTTTATTGGAGATTAGAGTCTCATGGACCTTCCTGACCATGCTGGCTTTGAACTGTGGTCCTCAGATCTCAGCCTTTTAAAAAAATTTTTTTATGACCAGTCCTGGGGCTTGAACTCAGGGCCTGGATACTGTCCCTGAGCTTCTCTCTTTTTTGCTCAAGGCTAGCAGTCTACCACTTCTGGCCACAGCACCACTTCTGGTCTTTTCTGTTTATGTGGTATTGAGGAATATAACCTAGGACTTCATACATGCTAGGCAAGCACCTCTAAGCCATATTCCCAGCCAGATCTCAGCCTTCTGAGTAGCTAGGATTACAGGCGTGGGCCACTGGCTCCTGATAGGCTACCATATTTGTATCTAGATCTCTGTCTATATCCCTGCTGACATTGATATTTAATATCTGATAATACAGCATATAATTATCAATGCCCCATATATTTTTCTTGTGATGGCAATTAGACAAAGTTGAATTTATTAGAATTCCTAAGCATACAACCTACATTTATATTATTTATATTTTTGCCACTCTGGGGGCTTGAACTCAAGGCCTAGGCACTGTCCCTGAGCTTTTGTATTCAAGGGTACTGCTCTACCACTAGAGCCACAGCTCCACCTCTGGCTTGTGTGTATGTGTGTGTGTGTGTTGTTAATTGGAGACAAAAGTCTCATGGACTTTCCTGCCCCTGGCTTCGAACCTCTGTCCTGAAATCTCAGCCTCCTGAGCTGTTAGGATTCAGGCCTGAGCCACCAGTGCCTGGACTATACTTATGGTATTTGTCTGCTTTTTGGAATTAAAAAAGAGATTTTCTTCTCTTTGTTCAGCACCTGCTATGTGCAAAATGCTTCTCTGGTCCTTAGAGCAGTGAATGAACACAGAGTAAGCATAGCAGATTCCCCTAGAAGCTATGGTGGACATGCTCAGAATGTTCCCGTTAGGCTGATATTGCCTACAGGACATCCTTGGGGGACAATGTACAGCTATCACTTCATGGGGACATTTTGGTTTAATTAAAGAAAACCTGCAAGTAGTCCAGCATTGAAAGAGAAAGCATACGAGAACTAGGTTAACATCTATGTATAAAAAAGAGTATAGCCAGGGGCTGGTGGCTCACGCTTATAATCCTAGCTACCCAGGAGGCTAAGATCTGAGGATTGTGTTCAAAGACAGCCCAGGCAGGAAAGTTTATGAGGCTTTTATCTCCTATTAGCCACTAGAAAACCTGAAATGGTGCTATGACTCAAGTGGTAGAGTGCTGAGCAAAAGAGCTCAGGGACAGTACCCAGGCCCTGAGTTCAAGCCCCATGACTGCAAAAAAAGAAAAGAAAAAGAATGTAACACAATAACAAAAAGATATAGGACTACAATAACTATCAGAAATCAATTTTCTGTATTTGAATTTCTTAGAATTCGCTTTTTCAATCATGTGTGTGTGTGTGTGTGTGTGTGCGCGCGCCAATCCTGGGGCTTGAATTTAGAGCCAGGGTGCTCTCCTGAAGCTTTTTTGTCAGGCTAACACTCTACCACTTGAGCAACAGATCCATTTCTGGTTTCCTTCCCGACCCCTTGGGTGGTTAATTGGAAATCAGAGTCTCACAGATTTTCCTGCCCCAGCTGGCTTCTAACTGCAATTTTCAAATCTCAGCCTCCTGAGTAGCTAGGATTGCAGGTATGAGCCATGGCACCAGCAGCTTTTTTAAGCTTAATGTTGTCCATATAAGAACAGCTGTGGAATGTATAAAATGTTAACATTTGTGTCTTTGCATGCAGAGGGAATATTTAACAAATCAAATAAGAAAATGCCATAAAATCCAGGCATTATGTTGCTAGAGAGACATTTAAAATGGAAGGATCAGCCTGGAATTTGTCTCTAGCCCAAAGGCCATAAATTTGTTAAACTCTCTCTGCTCCTACCTATAGCAACAAAGAACATATCAGAGCTAAAAAGCCCCAAAACACAGGGCAGGGAAATGTTATGTAATTTAAATGGAGACAAGACATCTCCCAGGTAGTAAGCAATTACAGCTGGTATTTGGCAGGATGTATTAAAGAACAAATCTTCTGAAATGCCAGCATGCAATGAAGACTTAAAGAATGAACTTCAAAAAGTCACTGTCGGAAGTGGCATTGTAGCTCAAGTGGTAGAGTGCTCGCTTTGAGCTGAAGAGCTGAGGGACAGCGCCCAGGCCCAGAGTTCAAGCCCCACGACCGACAAAAAAAAAAAAAAAAAAACTTAAAAAAAAAGTCACTGTCACCAAGAGATTTGTGAATTCTCTAAAATAGTATTAAAATCTCAGCTACAGGGAAGAAGTCATCTCACACACCAATAGTGAGGGAGGTAAATGCTATCAGTAAGGGGAAAAAGAATCTATAGCTTGACAATCAACGAAAAAGAGGTATTTCCCTCCACACAAATGGTCCCAGTAAGGGGTCTAGGGATACAGCTCACTGGTAGAGTGCTTGTCTAACATGCAAAAGCCATGGGTTCAATCACCAGCACTACCAAATTAAAACAAAAAAAAAGTAAAGAAAAAGGACCAAAGGATTAGAAATGACCGCCAAGTCTACGTAATTTATTATTTATTTATTCACCCCACACATAGAAATGGATAGAGGCATAGAACTGACAAAGATGTATGGACACACCCATTCTGGAAGGGCTACCTGTACTTGGCCTTTGAAATATGGATGCTAGATCTAAATACTGCCATCTTGTCCTCATCACTATCTTGGCATCTTCAAAGATGGGGAATTTTCACCCAGTTCCAAGAACTCTAGAAGTCACGTAGGCCTCTTCTTTGAGCTGCAGCTGTATTATGGGGTTGGTAAGCATTACAAAAGTGATATTCTTTAAATTGCAGGTGTGTCATGAGTTGTTTAGCTCCAGGGAAGTTTTACTCCAGAGAATACTTGCCCTCGGTTGTCCTCGATTGTTCTCCCTAGATAGCTTGCTTCAGGAGAACACACTTTGCTAGTCCCCATACCATGCGACATCGGCCTTGATGTGGTTTTTGCCTTTATAAGCTTTGTAATAACTGCATTTGGGGCTGCAGGTTGATTGGGATGCTAGTCCACCTGCAGTTGCCAGCTTTCTAATAAAGATTGATGATTTGACCTCTCAAAATGTGGCTTCTTTGTATCTTGTTGATCAAATTCCTGTATAACACTTTGTACATTAGACTTAACACAAACGCACATAGACACACACACACATATACACACACATGCACACATGCACACATATATATGTATGCGTGTGTATATTAATATGAATAGGGATATAGACATAATCTAGATTCTGATATGCTAGTTCCTCCATATTTGATGAGGATATCTCTCAAGGCCACAACTAGATGCCCTAGTCACATTTGGTACTGAACCTTCTCTACCCTTTACTGTACTTTTCTTTTTCCTTTTGTGCCATACCTGAGCATTGTCCTTGAGCTTTTTGGTTTAAGGCTAGCACTCTACCACTTGAGCCACAGCTCTACCTCTAGCTTTTTGGTGGTTAACTGGAGATAAGAGTCTCATGATCTTTCCTTCCCCAGGCTGGCTCTGAACCATGATCCTCAGATCTCAGCCCCCCTGAGCAGCCTTAGCTACAGGTATGAGCCACTGGAGTCTGGATCTATAGAATAATTTTTCCTACCTATCTACTTATGTTCACCAATAGGCACAATAGCAACTTAAAAATACTAACATAGAACAAAACAACTATAACCACATCTAAATCTTAGCAATCTCAGAATACAGCTTTTCTCCTTCTTTCTCAAATTGAGAACATTCACCTTTCACTTAAAGGGAATACTTTATCGCTTCTCTCTAGCATATCTGAATTTCCAGCATCACTTTTCTTTTAAGTTAAATAAGAGTTACTTGGGTACAAGCACGATAATACTGTGCTAGTCAATTAAAACCAAGACAGATGCTCAGTGACTGCCTGGAGGGTAGCTTATACAGTAGAGACATTCAACAGAAGGGTGGACGAGAAGAAGCAGGCTTTTTCAAATTCATCATAATACTCAGAATGGTATGAAAAATTTAAATTTATTAATGATTTCTGGAATCTTCCATTTTTTTCAGACCACAGTGGACCACAGAGAGCTGACCTTTAGAAAGGGAAATTGGCTTAGGAAGATTGGCAATACGTGGATACAAAGCTGCTCACACATTCTGGAGGCGTCTTGGACTTTCATGCATCAAACTTCTAAACTCGCACACACGTGTGCATGTACTTAAGTAATATGAAATAGTGAGTACAGTATAAACCCATTTCATTCACTGTGTAAGTTTGATTAATTCTATCTACCCTCTTTTTGTCATGTGTCAGTTTCAATAACTTGAGTGAATTCAGAAGACCTTGTTATCAGATGTTAATTAATTAATTAACTAATTAATTAATTAGTTCTGGTCCTGGGGCTTGAACTCAGGGCCTGGGCACTGCTCCTGAGCCTTTTTGCTCAGAGCTAGCACTCTAACTCATGGGCCACAGCTCCATTTCAGCATTTTGGTACCTAATTAGAATAAGAGTTTCATGGACTTTCCTGCCCAGCCTGGTTTTACACCATGACCCTCAGATCACAGCCAACTAAATAGCTAGATTATAGGTGTGAGCCCCCATGCCTGACCAGATGGAAGTTTAAACCTTGATTTTTATTTTTCTACTTGCTGGTCATGAGAATGTATGCAAATTGCTTAGTCTCCAAGCTGACAAAAGGAGAGGAATAAAAGTGGTGCCCAAGGCTGTTGTGAGGATTTAATTATATAAAACATGTAAAGCTTTTGTATCAGAAATGTGTCATGCCCACAACCGTATGGGAAAATTTTCTGCCCACATTTCTTGCTGGCACAGACAGGAATGTGCTTAGAACAACAAGGACTCCTATATTAGTTTTGATTCTAGGCAACAGCTTACTTTCTGCTTTAGGAACAATGAGCCAGGGCCAGGGACCCCGGGCCTGTATCCTCTGAGCCAGAACATCTGGGACAACCCCACTGCATTTTACATCAGTGCCTCTGCTTTTGAGGTCATCTTCCTTCATTTCATCTCTTCCTTCATCTCTGTCCTTTTAAGTTTAGTATGGGCTGGTATAAAAATTGCAGACTCCACAAGGAGCTGGTGACCTCACGCCTGTAATCTTAGCTACTGAGGAGGCTGAAATCTGAGGATAGTGGTTTGAAGCCAGCCCAGACAGGAAAGCCCATGAGACTATCTTCGGTTAACCATAAAGAAACCGGAAGTGGTGCTGTGACTCAAAGCAGTAGAGCGCTAGCATTTAGCAATAAAAGCTCAGGGATAGTGCTCTGAGTTCAAGCCTGACAATAACAACAACAACCACCACAAAATTGCAGAAACTTCCAGGCACTGGTGGCTCATGCCTTGCTAATCAGGAGGCTGAGATCTGAGGATCACATTTCAAAGCCAGTCCAGGAGGAAAGTTGGTGACATTCTTAAGTCCAATGAACTAGCAAAAAACTTGACATAGAGGTGTGGCTCAAGTAGCTGAGTGCTAATCTTGAGTGAAAAAGTTCAAGGATAGCATCCAGGTCCTGTGTTCAAGCCCTAGGATCAGCACACACACACACACACACACACACACACACATTCTACTTCTTTCTGGAACAAATGCTTTAAATTGTATAAATTTTGGTGTGAGCATTAGAATCTGTTACACTTCGAAATTCTTGTTTTCTTGTTTGTGATTGAGAAGATGAAGTCATCATAGAACACAAGCTCTTCTTCCCTCAAGTCTCTAGGAGCACAGGTGGGAGAGGAAAAAGGAGAAAAGTAATAGGAGACAAGAGTAGGCTGCCTGTTGCTAAGCAACCTTTGTTGGCCAAAAAAAAAGTAAAAATCAGATTCAAAGAGCTTTTAATTGGGCAAATATCTTAGAGAATATTTATAATTCCTTAGTGATTTGTTTTCAGATGATTTCTCTTTTTATTGAAGCACTTAATCACTTATTTTGGAGAGAGTTGTCATAATTACATAAAATTTTATTACGTTTAAAACTAATTTTGGAATGTCACTGATTGAGGTCTAAGTGTATGCAGAACATGCTCTAATTTTTTAGTTAAATAAGCATTAGATCACACATGAAGACTGTGTCTTTCCAAATCTAGACCAAAATATAGCATCTTCCGGGGCTGTGACAACACTGGAAATGAGGGTGGTGCTAAGCTCACTGCTGACCAAATTATGGTCTCTGACAGGGTTATTACTTCATCTTGATCTGCTCAGAGTTTCCTCAATTTAGGGCTGAAAATCCAGCACTCCCTTCGGTCCTGGAACCACTAGGATCAATGCTCACTCTATCTCTGATCTCCTTGCTGTATCTAATCTACCTATATAGACTGGGTTGTGGATGGGCTGTGGGGCTAGGGTGGTTTCGATCTACTAGGGCTTCACTGAGAGAGTGATTTAGTGAAACCCATTGAACTCTTTTTTTTTTTTTTTTTTTTGTCGGTTGTGGGGCTTGAACTCTGGGCCTGGGCGCTGTCCCTCAGCTCTTCAGCTCAAGGCGAGCGCTCTACCACTTGAGCTACAGCGCCACTTCCGGTTTTCTGATGCTTTATTGGAGATAGGAGTCTCACGGTCTTTCCTGCCCGGGCTGGCTTTGAACCACGATCCTCAGATCTCAGCCTCCTGAGTAGCTAGGATTACAGGCGTGAGCCACCAGCGCCGGGCTCCCATTGAACTCTTATTCCTCCTGCATTTCAGTGTTTCCTCTATCTGTGCCATTGGGCTATACCTTCAACCCAATACTTTCAACTTATTTTAGGCTCCCAGAAAGTATGTGTGTGTGTGTGTGTGTGTGTGTGTGTGTGTGTGTGTGTAATAGGCTCCTGTCAGTAACACCTATGATTGGTGTGTATGTATGCGCATGCACAGTGTTAGAAATCAAACTCAGAACTTTGTTCCTGCAAGGCAAGTGCTCTACCACTGAGTTGTACTTCCTGTTCAACCCCTATGGTTTAAAAAACAGTGCTCACTGGCATGGATGCAGCCGGTCTGGCATACATATGGTAGAGGCAGAGCACAGCAATTTGAAAGAGAAAGCCATTGTGACATTTTCATGTTCCCCATAGAAATTTCATTGAGACAATTGTATCTCCCTACAGAGCAGCGATAAATTCTCACACCAATATGGAGTAGTTATACCAAATCATACCAGAGATTTGGGTCAGGTACAGTACGTTGGCCAACTTCATGCCAAGAAACAGAGGTCCTTGTGGTCATGTGACCAACTCACCTGCAAGCTGCTGACTAGAGCATAGAATTTTAAATTAGTAGAGGACCATGGAGCACTACCAACAGAATGCAATGTGGAACGCTTGGGGAAGAGACATCTGTTATGGCATTGGGATGACATGTCCCCCAGAAAGGTACATAGCTGAATCCACAGCTGGTCGGTGCAATTACTGAGGGTGATTGGATCATAAGGATTCTAAACTGGTAAGTGGATTAATCCATAAATGTATCCTTGATCTGGCTGGTTGGGAGGATCTAGGGGGTGGGACCTTGTTGGAGGAAATAGGTCACTTGAGAGTATGGCTATTGTTGTTGTTATTTTTGTTGTTATTATTATTTTGTGCTGGTTTTGGGGCCTGAACTCAGGGCCTGTCCCTGAGCTTTTGTGCTCAAGACGACTGCTCTACCACTTGTGCCACAGCTCCACTTTTGGCTTTTTTTGGTAGTTAATTGGAGATAAGAGTCTCATAGGCTTTTTTGCCCAGGCTGGCTTTGAACTATGAACCTCAGATCTCAGCCTCCTGTGTAGCTAGGATTATAGGTGTGAGCCACCAGTGCTCAGCTGAGGGTATGTGTTTAGAGTGGACATTGTTTCTAGCCTTGTCCTCTGGCTTCCCCTCTCTATCCTATTTGCTTTCACTTCTCTTCCCTCTCTTTTATTCAAGTAGTCAAACATGTTAGAGAATATTTTCTTCTCCATCCACACCCCCCTCCCTGCAGCGCTTCTATGAGCTGAGCAGCTTTGTTCCATCACGTACTCTCTGCCAGGAAGTTTGGCCTTATCCCAGGCCCACAGTGGAACCCAGCCTCCATGGGCTGAAACCTCTTAAACCATGAGTCAAATAAACCTTTCCGTGTAGGCATGGTGCTCAGTAGACACTGTGTGGAAAATAAACTACACAACTTATGGGCAGGGAGGGGAAACTGAGAGAAAGTGAAGGAAGGGGTGATATTGTCCAAAAAGAAGTGTTCTCATTACCTGACTTATGAAACAGTAACCACTCTGTACAACATCTTTTTCTTCTTCTTCTTCTAGTCCTGGGACTTGAACTCAGGGCCTTGACACTGTCCCTGAACTTCTTTGCTTAAGGCTAACACTCTACCCCTTAGGCCACAGTGCCACTTCTGGCTTTTTTTCTTTATGCGGTACTAAGGAATTGAACACAGGGCTTTATGCTCGGCAAACACTCTAGCACTAATCCATATTCTCAGCCCTGCACATCATCTTAAAAACAATAAAATTATATTTTAAAAAATCTTTTAGGAGGCTGGGAAGGTGGTTCAGTGGTAGAGTGCTTGCCTCACATGCATGGGGCCTGGGTTTGATTCCTCAGCACCACATAAGCAGAAAAAGCCACAGTATCACTTTGGTAGATTGCTAGTCTTGAGCTGAAGAGCTGAGGGACAGTGCCAAGGACCAGAATTCAGGCCCCATGACTGACCCCCCCCCAAAAAAAATAAATCTTTTAAGCTGGATGCCAGGGCTGGGAAGGTGGCTCAGTGGTAGAGTGCTTGCCTTGCATGCTCAAGGCCCTGGGTTCGATTCCTCAGCACCACATAAGCAAAAAGAAAAAAGCCGGAAGTGGCGCTGTGGCTCAAGTGGTAGAGCACTAGCCTTGAGCTGAAGAGCTGAGGGACAGTGCCCAGGCCCAGAGTTCAGGACCCACGACTGGAATAAAAAAAGAAAATAAATAAAAAAATGAAAATAAGCTGGATGCCAGTGGGTCATATCTGTAATCCTAGGTACTCAGGAGGCTAAGATCTGAGAGTTGTGGTTCAAAGCCAGCCCAGGCAGGAAAGTCCATGAGATTCTTATCTCCAGTTAACCATCACATTTACAGAAGTGGAGCTGTGGCTCAAGTAATAGAGAGCAAGACTTGAGCAACAAAGCAAAACTGAAAAACCTTAGGCCCAGGCCCAGGCCTTGTACCATAAACAAAAAATCTTTCTGCTCTGAATTGGTTTATATTAGATATATTGTTATTGCAATGAAAAGCTAGATAACACAGTGTCCAAGGTAAATATATGATTGGGAAACAAGATTACCAGAACAGGAGCAATTACCTTGTTAGATAAGACTAAAAGATAATAATTACTACTAGTTAAAAGCTCCTTCACTGAAAGATAATAAACAAGAAAAATTGTGAGCAAATCCAAATATGACAGATTCAGGTGTGATCTCCTGATGTCCATCATGTAATAATTCTAACCCATGTGATATGATGCCCAGTGTCCAAGTTTAACAGAGAATTATGCAGGGCTTGGCCTGACAATTTTCTGTTCACAGTTTATACATTGCAGAAAAGGCCCTAGCTAAATGCACCTCACGGGAATTCCCACTCCTTGTATGAATAACAAAAGGTTCTACTGTGATTGTGTATGTGTGTGTGTGTATGTGTGTGTGTGTGTATAAACTAATGGCTCAGAGGCTGATAGGTGAAATTAAGTTGTAGACTTAGTTAGATTTACTAGCCCTGCTGTTAGATTACTAAAATGTACAATGAAATGCCATTGAAGACTTTATACACCTTTAGTCAAATGACTAGAGTTATTTTGGGGGTCTAGTTGTGAGGAGGGGCAATGGTGTTGCATTTTAAACTAACTAATGCTGAGAGCATTAGATGGGGTTCTACAGGTGGAGAAAGGTAGATCCAAGTTGAGAGGATAGCAAACTAGCAAAGAAGGCTATTACATTCTATTCTGGGAAAGCCACGATGGCAGATTCTCAGCTAACTCATTTGTATAAACCCAAAGGGTTTATACAAAGGGTTTTGATTACCACTGCTTTAAAAAAATTATTTCTGGTGGTCCTGAGAATGAAGCCTGGGCCTTTGACATGCTAGGAAAGCATTCTACTACAGAACTATATCCCCTGAGCATAGAGGAGTGTGTTCAATCCACTTGCCCAAAAGTTACTATGAGTCAAGTAAATACAGTTGTTCTAAAATCATTAGTTTAGTGCTTTGGATTTCTGAGCTAGTATCCTAATTCGGTTTATAGGGATGAGTGTGGATGTTCCTATAAAGAGAGAAAATGCAATGAAAGTCCATCTTGTCTTTGATCCATCTAATTTCACATGAACTTGATCCTAGACTCTTAGAAGCTACCTTGTGGTTAAGCCTTTGGCCAGCAGAGCTCATTCTACCCCCTTTATTTTCCTTCTACTAACCCATTTCCCCCATCTGGCCACACACAAATGTGGAGGCCTTCAGCCCTTGTAAATCCTCTCATTTCTAGTTCTCCACTTCCTAAGTCAACTTCTTCTCTAAAATTTCAGTGACATGTCAACCATTTTCTCCTCCGTGTAGCTACAGCAGAGATATGTTTCTTCAGACTTCGAATTGTGAAAATCTCTATAAACAATTCCTGCTAGAACAGCAGAAACCTTACTTTGCTAAGTGAATGTCTGCTTCTCTCTCAAACTTTAGGCCTTCTATGTTACTCACTTTTTATTACTGTGACAAATACTGGAGAGCCACAATTTGAAGGAGGAAAGATTTAGTTTAGTTCATGGCTTCAGAGACTTTGGCCTGCTGTTGCTTGGAGCCCTGGTTTCTGTGGCAAGAGTGTCCTGGCAGGGAGGGTGTGGCAGTTGAGCTGCTCACCTCCTGGGAGCCAGAAAGCAGAGAGGGGAAGAAAGAGAGTGTGTACAAGCCTGGACTGGCTGACTTTCTCCTTCTTTAGTTCTGTGTTAGATATGCTGCCCACACTTAGGATAGGTCTCCCTTCCCCTCTGCTTCTTAATCATCTCTGGGGAACACCCAGAAGTATGCTTTAGTAATCTCCTAGGTGTTACCAATTGAATCAAGTTGACTATCAAGAGATTACCCATCATGCCTTCCTTTCATCTCTGAGTTTCAGCAGTCACCAGCTTATAAGGGAGGAAAGTTTATCCTGCCACAAAAAACATTTCAAGAGATACTCACTTGCAACCACAGATACTCAGGAGGCAGAGGCAAGAAAATTTCAAGTTTGTTGGGTAAAGTTAGCAAAACTCAAAACAAAGTCCTATTGTATTGGTTCATGCCTGTAAACCTAGCTACTCAGGAAGCAGACATTGAGAAGACCATTGCTCAAACATAGCCAGTCAAAACATGGGAGGGATATCCATGCCGAACTTCAAACTCTACTATAGAGCCATAATAACAAAGACAGCATGGTACTGGCACAAAAACAGACCCGAAGACCAATGGAATAGAATAGAAGATCCAGAAATAAATCCACATGCCTACAGTCAGCTGATATTTGACAAAGGAGCCAAAGACATACAATGGAAGAAACACAGCCTCTTCAACCACTGGTGCTGGGAAAACTGGGCGGCCACATGCAGAAGACTAAAAGTGGACCCCAGCCTATCACCATGCACCAACATCAACTCAAAATGGATTAAAGACCTTAACATAAAACCTGAATCTCTGAAACTACTGCAGGACAGAGTAGGAGAGACACTTGAACCTATAGGCACACGAAGGAACTTCCTGAACAGAGTCCCAGAGTCACAACAAATTGGAGAGAGACTCAACAAATGGGACTACCTTAGTTTCTGCACAGCTAAAGCTATAGCAACCAAGCTAGAAAGACAACCAACTAATTGGGGGAAAATATTTACCAGCAATATATCAGACAAGGGGTAAATATCCAGTATATACAGGGAACTCAAGAAACTAATCCCTCCCAAACCTAACGAACCGATTACTAAATGGGCAAGATATCTAAAGAGAGACTTCTTTGATGAAGAGATAAAAATGACAAAGAAACACATGAAGAAGTTTTCACCATCCCTGGTTGTGAAGGAAATGCAAATAAAGACAACCCTGAGATACCACCTTACCCCAGTCAGAATGTCCCATATCCTCAAGTCAGCCAATGACAAATGCTGGAGGGGATGTGGAGAAAGAGGAACCCTATTACACTGCTGGTGGGAATGTACACTTATACAACCACTTTGGAAAGCAGTCTGGAGGGTCCTTAGAAAGCTAAATATTGACCTCCCTTATTACCCAGTCATACCACTTCTAGGCATCTATCCTGAACAACAGGAACCAGTATACAAGGACACATGCACCTCCATGTTTATTGCAGCACTGTTCACAATAGCCAGGATATGGAAACAACCCAGATGTCCCACGACAGATGAATGGATCCAAAAATTGCAGTATCTATACACAATGGAATATTATGCAGCCATTAGAAATGACAAAATAATGGCATTTGCAGGGAAATGGATGGAGCTAGAAGAAATCATGTTGAGCGAGGTAAGCCAAGAGCAAAGAGACAAATGGTACATGGTCTCCCTGATAAGTGGATGTTAAATCCAAAATGTTAGGTGATATGACAAAATTAGCAGGACTTAAGAAACAAAAGACTTCCACTCATCTGGTCGAATTACTACTAATTAGCCCCATGCTGCTGATCACATGTATGGTATATATGTGTACACCGGAGGGGAACCAGGAAGACGACACAGAACTAGAGGGAATCAGGGAAAAACATACAACAGCGGGACCCATCAGCTGCACTGGACATTGACCAAAATGAGCTAAGCAACTCAATGGCAGCGATGGGAGGGAGGGAACAAGTGGGAAAGAAGGAACAGCTGATGCTATGCAAAACAAAAGAAATGTACATATCACCGATGTGGAAGAAATAACTGTATTGCAGAGCTCATAGAACTCATAAATGTTTTAGATCATGACAGACAATTTGCCCCCTGAAAGTCAGAATGTGTTTGTGACTTTAACTGAGCATCACTATCCCACAATACTGTGAAATTTGGGAAATTATGTAATCACTTAATCACAATAAAAATTTTGAAAAAAAAAAGGTAGCCAGCTAAAAAGTTAGGGAGCCTTCATCCCAACAAATAAGACAAGAATGGTGGTGTATGCCTGTGCTCTAAACTATGAGAGGCCATAGAGGGAGAACTGTCTCAGCCTAGGCAAAAACTCAACACCCTTTCCAAAAACAGCTAAAGCAAAAAACAAAAAAACAACCCCCCCAAAACAATGAGTATTGTTCAAGTGTAGAGTATAAATTCAAGGCCCTGAATGCAAACCCCAATACAAACAAGATAAATAAGTAAATCAGTGAGTGAGTGAATAAATAACAAAATGGGAGGGGGGCTGGTTCAAGTGGTAGAGCATTTACCTATTATGCTTGAAGTCTTGGGGTCAGGGTCTAATAACCACAGAATGAATGAATGAATGAATGAATGAATGATTGAATGAATGAAAGTGAATAAATATTATTTTTTAAATTTTATTTTATTTGTGAACATATTGTACAGAGGGCTTACAATTACATGGGCAAGATAATGCATACATTTCTTACCAAGCATTGCAGCCTCCTCCTTTGTTTACCCTTCACCTCCCTTCCCAGCCTCCCCTCTCCCCCCACCCAATCCTTCCCCCCCCACCGACATTGTAAAGCTCATTTTTGACATGACAATTTGTACTTCTCATTGTTGCAGCAGGTCCACCTGAATCCTTAAACGATTTGTTTTTCCCCATCTCCTCCACAAGTTATACTGACATCAAATATATTGAAAGCGGGGGTTATACTGTGGGGGAGGGACATACAAAGCAACAAAGAAATGATCTTATAAATGCGTTAGAAACACATGCATGAAAGAAAAAAAAATTAAAATACCTATCTAAGGATTCATTTTCCTAACATCACATTATCTGACTTTTTCTGTTTGACTCATACATATACTAGATATTGCAAATAAGGGAAACCATGGGACCTGTGTTTCTTTGTGCCTGGCTTACTTCACTTAATATAATTTTTTCCAAGTTTTTCCATTTCCTAACAAATGGGGCAATGTCATTCTTTCTGATGGAGGCATAGAATTCCATTGTGTATATATACCACATTTTCTTGATCCATTCATCTACTGAAGGGCATCTGGGTTGGTTCCATATCTTAGCTATGGTAAATAATGCTGCAATAAACATAGTTGTGCTGGTAGCTTTAGTGTGGTCTTGTTTGTAAACATTTGGGTAAATGCCCAAAAGTGGGATTGCTGGGTCATAGGGGAGCTCTATGTGGAGTCTTTTGAGGAACCTCCATACTGCTTTCCAAAGTGGTTGAACAAATTTACATTCCCACCAACAATGAAGTAAGGTTCCCTTCTGTCCACATCCCCTCCAGCATCTGTTGTTGTTAGAGTTCTTGATTTTTGCCATTCTAACTGGAGTGAGGTGGTATCTCAATGTTGCTTTGATTTGCATTTCTTTTATGGCTAGGGAGGTTGAGCATTTCTTCATGTGTCTATTGGCCATCCTTCTTTCTTCTTCAGAGAAGTTTCTCTTTAAGTCTTTAGCCCACTTATTTATTGGGCAGTTGTTTCTTTGAGGATTTGTTGTTGGGGGATTTAATTTTTTGAGTTCCAAGTATATTTTAGATATGAGACCCTTGTCCGTTGTATGGCTAGTGAAGATCTTCTCCCAATCCGTGGGCTTTCTATTGATCTTGCTAGCTATGTCATTTGCCCTGCAGAAGCTCTGCAACTTTATGCAATCCCATTTGTCCAACCTTTCTTTGATTTGTTGTGTTTCCGGGTCTTTATTCAGAAAATTTCGGCCTGAGCCAAGGAGACCTAGGGTTTCTCCTATTCCATCCTGTAATGTTTTCAGAGTGTCTGCTTTGATTTTGAGGTCTTTGATCCATTTGGAGTTGATTCTGGTGCAGGGTGATATATAAGGATCTAGCTTTAGTTTTCTACATGTAGTTAACCAATTTTGCCAGCACCATTTACTGAAGAGGCTATCTGAAAGTGAATATTCTTGAGGTTTGTCATCATTAGTGTACTTACCCCCACAGCAAAGTGGTTGGAAAGGCTGATTTAGTAAGAAAGGTTTGGACCAGGAAATAAAGAAGGGAGAAAAGGAAAGCAAAGGATGGGGACAAATGAAAGGATGTGGGAAGAAAAGGCAGGATCCTTTTCTAAATGCCAGTGCAGTTTGTCTGAGTCACATAGACTTGCTCTCAGAACTTCAGTCTTGCTGTTCCTTATCTTGACAATGCTGTGCCAGCCATGTGTGGCTAGTTCCCTTTTGTCTCTGCTCAGATGTCAGATTGCTAAGAGCAGCCTGTCCTGTCTACCTGTAACCCTCATGCTTCCCTCTCCACAATCTCTCTAGTACCTCTGACACATGTGATTAATTATTTCCCTCTGGGCTGTGTTCCTGGCACCAATATACAAACTGTGGAGGACTTGCCAGTTTTGTTCAGTTCTGTTTGCAGAACAATTCTTCCAACAGAGCAGAAGCACCATAAATACATATTAAATGAAAATTACATAGCTAGGTGTTGGTGGTTCGTGCCTGTAATCCTAGCTACTCAGGAGGCTGAGATCTGAAGATCATGGCTCAAAGCTAGCGCAGGCAGGAAAGTCTATGAGATTCTCATCTTCAATGAACCAACTCCAAACTGGAAGTGGATCTGTGGCTCAAAGTGAGGAAAAGAAAATAAAAAACCCTCAGGGACAGCACCCAGGTCCTCAGTTTAAGCCCAGGCTGACCCCCCTGCCCTGTAAGAAAAAAGAAAAAAGGAAAAAAAGAAAGGAGATTAAGGATAGGGGTTTCTGTGGAGTTTACGTGGTGCCTTTGAAAGCAAATAACATGGAGGCTGAGAAGTATTAGACTATGATCTCTATTGTTGCTGCTGTTGTTCCTAGGTCTGTGGCAAGAGCATCATGGCAGGGAGGGTATGGCAGAGCAGAACTGCTCACGGCATAGCAGCCATAGAAGCAGAGAGAGGGAGAGTGAGGAGAGAGAGATAGAAACAAAGAGAGAAGTAAGTTATTTTTTATTTTGTTTATATTTATATTTATTTATTTTTGCCAGTCCTGGGGCTTGAACACAGGGCCTGAATGCTGTCTCTGAGCCTCTCTGAACTCAAGGCTAGCACTTTACCACTTGAGCCACAGTGCCACTTCTGGCTTTTTCTGAGTAGTTTATTGGAGAGAAGAGTCTCATGGTCTTTCCTAACTGGGCTGCTTTCCATATGCAGTCCTCAGATCTCAGAATACTGAGTAGCCAGGATTATAGGCGTGAGCCACCAATGCCTAACTAAACTGAACCTTTAAATGGACAGAAGATCTTGGATGACAGTTGTGAGATGCTTAGAGTTCAAAACAACTCTTCCCTTTATTATTTGGGCATCAACCCTGATCTCTTACTTTGACCAACGGCAATTCCCTTTTGTCTCTGAAATAATTTGAGCAGAAAAAAAGTATGCCTAAAAAGAGCTTTGAAACTGGGCTCATGCCTATAATCCTAGCTACTCAGATGGCTAACTTCTGAGAATCAGGGTTCCAAGCCAACTAGGGAAGACAAGTCAACTATCTGCAATTAACCAGCAAAAAAGCCGGAACTTAGAGGAATGGCTCCAGTGATAGAGCACCAGCTATGAGTCAAAGAGTTGAGATGTCTAGAGATTCTTTTTTTAAAATATATTTTTTATTGTAAAAATTCTGTACAGAGGGGTTACATTTACATGAGTAAGGTAATAAGTACATTTCTTATCAAGCATTGTTACCTCCTCCTTTGTTTTTCCCCTACCATCCCTTCCCTCCCAACTCCCCAACTCCTCCCTCCCCCCAAGTTGTAAAGTTTGTTTTCAACATAGTGTCTTGTACATCTCATTGTTACAATGGGTCAACCTGTATCCTTATTTCAGCATTTTGTTATTTCCCTTCGCCTCCCCAAATTAGAAAAAATGTATATACAAGATGCAGGACACCGGCATCAAATACAGTGAAAACAGGGGTTATACCATGGGGGAAGAACATATAAAAGAAACAAAAAAAATCACATAGTACATTTTAAATACGTTTAAAACAATAGCAAGAAAGAAAAAAACTACTTGTGTCCCTATCTTAGGGTTCATTTCACTTAACATCATCTTATATGGTCATATGTACGTAGCTTTTGACCTTTTCTGCTTGTCCTAGAAATTGCAAATAAGGGAAACCAAGAGACCTATGTTTCTTTGGGCCTGGACAGAATACAAAATAGCCTCAAGATTAGACAAGGGACTTTTGAGAGAATTAATTGAACAAGTAGAACCTTCTACCTGGGGGTTGAGTTTTTCTACAAAATACCTTGTTTGTTCTATCTATTATAAACCTTATAACCTGCCCACCTCCTCCCCCCCCCATTGCCACAAAGAAGTTGAATTTTATCCAAGGTAAATGTTCCAGTAGATGAAATCTAACAGATCACTTTAGCACTATAAAGCTGAATTCTAATGAGTTTCTCCCACGCTGAGATTTGAGACTTTGGTAGGCAGGGGGTTGGGAGGAGCTGTAGTTTTGAAATGAGCAGTATTTCCCTCTAAATCAATCTGACTTTAATGGATCTACACCTCCAGCCCAATCTGTTGTGGCAGGGTGTAAAACAAAATTTTTCCTTGGAAAATTTATTGGTAATAAAAGTGAGACAATGAATAAAGAGGTCACAGGATTCAAAGTGAGGAGTGCGTTCTGATGTAAGCTCTAAATAATCTGAATCTCATGAGTAAAATGCAGATAATGGGGCTTCTGTGAGAAGTAAATGAGACAGTGGACAGAAAACCTCAGCAAAAATAACTAGTATATGTCTGAGTCAAGCAGAAAAGGTCAGATAAGTTGATGTTAGGGAAATGAACCCTAAGATATGTATTCAAATGTTTTTTTTTCTTTCATATGATTGTTTCTAACACATTTATAAGATTATTTCTTTGTTGCTTTGTATGTCCCTCCCCCACAGTATAACCCCTGCTTTCACTGTATTTGATGTTGGTATAATTTGTGGAGGGGAAGGGCAAAAATAAATCGTTTAAATAGGGATATAGGTGGACCCATTGCAACAATGAGATGTGCAAGACGTTATGTTGAAAACGACCTTTACAACTTTAGTGGGGGGTGGGGGGAAGAGGATTGGTGGAGGGGCGGGGAGAGGATGGGAAGGGATGGGAAGGGGAAACAAAGGAGGAGGCTACAATGCTTGATAAGAAATGTACTCATTATCTTGCCTATGTAATTGTAACCCCTCTGTACAGTATTTTCACAATAAAAAAACAAAAACAAAAACATAAGATTAAGGAAAAAAAAAAAAGAAAACCTCAGCAAGTACCCAACTTGCTACCAGATATAGGAAGTCTGCACTTTTTCTGGCTGTTAGAATTATTTTTCTGCCCTGTTTGCACATTTGTATATGTACTTTTCTCTTCTTGGTAGCTTGAAGTAGTTTCTTGCCTCTTCTTAAAACTGATGGATGTCTGAGAGCGATCTGATCTCTTTCAAAGAAGTCATGTCCAAGACACAGGGGTCACACATCTCCAAGATAAGCTGGTAAAGAAAATCAAGTGCCTTAGAATGGCTTCAATTTATTGTTATTACCTTTAAAAACAAATGTACTCTTCCCAAAGGACTAAGGAGAAAGGGTCACATTTCTGTGCAAATCCAGAGGATACCCTCTGTGTGCAAAGCCAGATGGTTGCTGGACGGAGACATTTCGGTCCTTGTTTCTGACTGAGATTTGAGTCCGAATCCTTCTCTGAGCATCTGTCCTGTGCCCAAGATTATGCTATAAAATAGGAACTGTGGTTCAACAAGGACAAGGTGAAGTGCAATCTCTCAATCCAGAGGCCCAAGAGGCCTCTGTAAGGGGAACTCCCAACTCAGCCTCATTCCTCCCAATCAGCTGTCCATACCGCAGCCTTACATTTCCAAAAACCATCAGCTGTGGCTCAGTGTCTATGCCATCTTCCTGGTATTTATAACACAACATATATAGTACCTCTACCTTTCCAGCTCCATCTCTTAACACTCGTCTAGAACTCCATTTGTGAGCATTATTCTATGCTTCTTAAACATACCTTTCTCGTGGCCCATGTTGCCATCTTTTCCAATATCTATCTATCTATCTATCTATCTATCTATCTATCTATCTATCTATCTATCTATCTATCT
>NW_012267246.1:10725395-10743452 GCF_000151885.1 Dipodomys ordii | reverse complement strand
TCTGTCTGTCTGTCTGTCTGTCTGTCTGGGTCTGTCTGTCTGTCTGTCTATTTATTGCTGGTTTTGGGGATTGAACTCAGGACCATGAGGTCTTACTTGGCCTTTTCTACCCAAGGCTGGCACTCTACCACTTAAGCTATACCTCCACTTCATTTTTTCCTTCCTTCCTTCTTTTCTTTTCCCCTCTCTCTCTCTCTCTCTCTCTTTCTCTCTCTCTCTCTCACACACACACACATTTTGTCTCTCACATGTGTGCTTGCTTGCTTGCATGTTTACTTGCTTACCTGCTTGCTTACTTTCTGCTGGTTAATTGGAGATAAAAGTCTCATGGACTTTTCTGCCCAGGAAGCCTACTAGATCCTTATATCTCAGCCTCCTCAGTAGTTAGGATCACAGGCATGAGCCACTGTTACTTGGCTTCTGATTTTAAAAGTAACTTTGAAGTCAAGATTTTTATGGGACAAGTCTTGATACTGACATCTGTGTAGGCCCAGGTGTGCCCTGTAAAGCTCCAGATACAGCTTCTTCTTACCTGTCTTAGTTGTTTTTTCTTCTTGAACATATGTCTTGGTTCTGGCTTTCCAGGTTGTACAATGCCTACCACACAGTAGCTATTCAAAAACTACTGGTTGAATGAACAAATGGCTAAAGTGACATATCAGACTTTGTCTAGCTTGTAAGGTACCCCTTAAATCTCTAAGATATTTGTCACCAGGATCTATTGGGAATGAGTGGAAGGGGACTGATCTCTTCTAGAAAAGATTTGAACCAGAGCTGGACCATGGGATCCAGTTTACCATCAGTTATTTATCTTTTTGCTCTGTGACTAAAAATCTAATTCTTCTCTCAGTTGAGTAAAATATTCTCTCTTGGCTGGGTGTTGGCTCATGCTTGTAATCCTAGCTACTCAGGAGGCTGAGATCTGAGGATAGCGGTTCAAAGCCAGCCTGGGCAGGAAAATCATTGAGACTATTATCTCCAATAAACCACCAGAAAACTGGAAGTGGTGCTGTGGCTCAAGTGGTAGAGTGCTAGCCTTGAGCTGAAGTGCTGAGGGACAGCCCAGGCCTAGGCCCAGAGTTCAAGCCCCATGACTAACAAAAAAAATATTGTCTCAAATTTCTTCCTTTAAAAAAAATTTCTGGAACTAATAGTTCTGCAGATATGATATCAGCTTAGCTAAAACTATGAGCATTTAAGGGATTGCATCTTCTTCCCTTGCCAACTGAATTTTTTTTCCTAGAAATAATTGCTGAGGAAAGAAGTAGGACGTTTCATAGGCAGGAGAATGAAAATCAGAAGGTGAGCAGTTTCTAGGTTCGAGGAGGAACTCTTAGCAACTCCTGAGTTTTCCATTTGTAGCTCTGTACTTCAAGGTGTTTTTATTATACACTAAAGCATTTCCACTTGGGTGTTAAAAATGTACTCTTGGGGCTGGAAAAGTGGCTTAGTGGTAGAGTGCCTGTTTAGCATGCATGAAGCCCTGAGTCTGATTTCTCAGTACCACATAAAGAGAAAAAGCTGGAAGTGGTGCTGTGGCTCAAGTGGTAGAGTGCTAGCCTTGAGCCCAGAGAGACTCAGGCCAAGGTCTGGAGTTCAAGTCTTAGGACTGGCAAAAAAAAAAAATGTCCTCTTGTGCTGGGTGCAGGTGACTGACACCTCAAATTCTACCTACTTGAGAAGCTGAGATCTAAGGATTGTGGTTTAAAGCTAGCCTAGGCAAGAAAGTCTGTGAGATTCTTACCTCCAATTAACCAGCAAAAAGCCAAAGTGGGGCCGTGGGTCAAGTGAAAGAGTGCCAGTCTTGAGCAAAAAAACTAAGGGACAGTATCTAGGCCCTGGAGACCAAGCCTCAGCACAACACACACACACACACAAAAGAATAGAGGCTCAGTCTTCATGATCTCTCCTGGACCTGCTTCCCTATGATACCAAGGCCTAGACATCTGCATTCTGTGTGTGTGTGCACGTGTGTGTGTGTGCGCCAGTCTCAGGGCAGGAACTCTGGGCCTGAGTACTGTCCCTTAGCTTTGTCCATTTAAGGCTGGTGCTCTATCACTTGAACTATTGCTCCACTTCTGGCTTTTTCATAGCCAATGGAAGATAAAAGTCTCATAGACTTTCCTGTGCTGCTGGCTTTGATCTCAGCCACCTGAGTAGCTAGGATTACATGTGTGAGCTATTGGTGCTGGACAACATTTGCATTTTGAAGAACTGCTTGCTACAGTGTGAGAAACACTGCCTAAGGAAGAGTATCACTAGTGATCTTTTCTTTGCTCATGGCTCACCTTGCAAGCTGTATTTTGATTTTGTTAACGAAGATGGCAGAATCTTCTACAGGACAGAGGTAATATTTATTTCCTGGTCACATGGTCTTAAGAGCTATGGTTTAATAAAGGTACATATAACTAAAATGGTCCTAATGACTTGGACTTGGTCGGAGGCCTTCACTTCCGGTCTGATGTCCACTGACATCAGCACCTAGATGGGAACTTTATTTTTGTTGATGGATACAGAGAGCCAGACCCTTTGGGGAGGGTTATTTTGTGACCATCATCTTGCCTGTTCCCCAATCAGGCCCTCCCCTCCCTCGACGGAACAGAGTGTTCTATTACATAAAAGGAGACCTGTAGTGGCACTCAGCAGAGAGGCAGATCCTTTCTAAACAAGCAGCCTTTTGTTTCCCTGCTCTATGGTGTGTTGACAGTGTGGGAGGCTGACCAGCTCAGCTGAATCAGAAGCAGAATGAAAAACCAGGGAGCTGACTCACTGACTCCCCCTCTCCCTGACACCCAGAAAGAGAGGGGAAAAGCACTGCCCATCATCTGTAGGTGAGGATGACAGAGCCACCAACTCTGATGAGTTAAAAGCAGTTCACAAGTTCTAAGTGTGATATGCCTGATCCTTTGGAGTAGACAAGGAAGAGATGGTTAAGGGAGGAATCTCCAGACTGATAATGTGCACAATCTTGTGGGGACAATGTTATCACAGATCAGGTTTGCAGTGTAACTGTGAGACCCAAGCAAGTCATCAGATCTTGGACAAATCATTTTATTTTACAGGCCTCCCTTTCCATAATGGAGAATAGAGGTAGTATAGGGTGTGACCTTCGAGGTCGTCTTAACTTCTCTGTCCCTGACTATGACTTCATTCAGAAAGAAGCTGCTAAGGAGAAGTTAGGCCTCCCCAGCTGGTAGAAAGATGGCACTCAGGACTGGATCTAACATGTCAGGAAGGAATACTATGGCAATAAATACCCATCTTGTTCCTTCTGGACTCCAGGTCTCAAAGGCTTGTGTTCTTTTCCGGAAGTGGCCTCCTAGCTTCCATCCAATCAGAAGTCCTTTCCGTGGAAATGGAGGATCCAGTCATAGAACAGCATCCTTACTTGTGTCCCACAGAGGAACCAATCATGAGAATCCTCACAGTGCATGTCCTCTCCTCTTCCAATCAGATCAAGCACATACCCTTAGCGGGTCCTAGGAGAACAACTACATCTAATAGACACGGCATAGGCCTCCTGGTTCCCAGGCCCTTCCTTGCACGAAGAGTCTGTTTTGCTGTTTCTTCTGCTTTTAAATAAACCTACCTGTCTGCTTTAAATGCTTTGCTGTCCTTTAATTCTTTAATCTGCAGAGAAAACAGAACTGAACCCTAGACAGTATCCCCATGCTCAATAACCCCACTGTTTGCTCTAACTTCCTTCAGGGTCCTGTCACAGGTAATTTGGTCTTTGAGCAAATTTCACAGCTCATATACAATTTAAAATTAAAACAGTTATGAAGCCATAAAACAAGTGCTGGGAAGTGCAGTAACATTCTCATATTTTTCTACAATGACTATTCTGAAATCTTTTCTTGGGAAGAGCGACCAAATTCTTGAAAACTAATTATTTTGGTGTCCTTAATTTGCAGGCAGCCTTCAATGTGTTTATGTACCTCCTGCTTAAGTCAGAGACAAGACTGCCTTGCTATCTCTGTAGGGATTCTGCTGATAGCTGAGCCTCTACCACCAAGGGAAGATTATTCTACTCAGAGATGAGCAATTGGGTGTAAGGCGTGGAGCAGAAAGGAATCCTGGAAGGTAAACACTTGATGATAAACCAAACCCCACAGACCCAGCCCAGGTTCAGATCTTGTTTTGATTCAGATAGCTGGGAAGGGAGTGGAATTGGCCTCACGGCTCTCTTGCCTTTCCCCCCAACCCAGGCTGGCTGATGAAGTCGATTTTGTGAATTATAATGAGGAAAGACTCTGAGGTCAGTAATGTTTTTGTCTTCATTAGGAGTCGTTGGCTAAATCCTTTGGGATATGGCTGATAGAGGGAACAGCACAAGGAAGGCCCTGGTGATGCACTGGAAGTTGGGCTTTTGGTCCTTTCTGTTTCCCATTGGTTTCTTTCTCCTCTTTGAGAAGTTCTGTTGTCATCTGAGCACAGACACATCCTCTGTGAAAGCAAACAAAAGTAAATTGCAATCTGCCAAGATCCAACCTTTTGGGACCTGGCTGAGGACCTACCACCCTAACATTCTTAGTTTCAGGGACCCAAAGAACAAGGGATCAGATGATCTCATTTAACTGACCAAGGCAAGGTATTGATTATCTGTGAAATGGGGAGTGTTGAGCTGAGGCTGGTGAGAAAGTCTTGGTTATTGAGAAGTTTTTCTTGCTTGGGATGGGGACACTCCAAACCATCTTAAACATGGTTTGTGTTTTCAGAAACTATCTCAGCGATGAAAGCAGATGACGGGGCAGCAAAATGGTCATGGGAGATGTAGTAGTGGCTAGAACAGGGGAGTGAGAATGGATGAGGGGGTACAGATCCCTGAGAGTCATAGGAGGCCCATCAGGCCAACACTGATTTGTTGAACGTGAGGGTTGGGATGAAGGAGGAGTGAGGAATCTAGGCTATGAATTTGGACAAATGATTGGGTAATAAGATTAGTCACTAAAATTGCGAGCACATTTGTGGAGTATGGTGATGCACTCCTGTTCTGTCAGGACTTGAGAGATTGAGGCAGAATTTGAGATCAGCCTGGGATACATAGTTAAGATAGATGATCAGACAAATGAAAATAAACTAACAACAACAATAGCAACAGGAACAGAAAATTGGGAGGAATTTTTTAGGAGAGGAGAGAATTGAAATGATGATGATGAATGATGATGATGATGGTGTGTGTGTGTGTGTGTGTGTGTGTGTGTGTGTGTGTGTGAGTGACTGGAACTTGAACTCAGGGTCTGATGCCTTTGCTCAAAGGCTGGATCTCTACCACCTGAGCCATAACTTCAGCCCCTGAAATGATTAATTTTTTTTGTGCCAGTCCTGGGACTTGACCTCAGGTCCTGGACACTGTCCCTGAGATTCCATGCTCAAGGGTGGTGCTCTTCCACTTGAGCCACAGTTCTATTTCTGGCTTTTCTTTTACGGATTAACTGGAGATTCACAACTAGCTAGGACTGGCTTCCTTAGATCTTAGCCTTGTGAGTAACTAGCTAGAAGTAGCTAGGCATGAGTCATGTGGCTCTCAGCTTGATGACTTTAATTTTGACCAGTTGATCAAGGGTCTAAGGGATATCACAATGCAGATGCTTATTATGTGTGGCTGGAATTTGGGACTTGCTTTGGGATAGAAGGAAACCTCACGGAGAGTTCAGACTGTCCAGGGAAGGGATCCTAGGGGACCAGGACAGAGGTCCTGTGGTGAACATTTTGGTCAGCCCTTCATTAATAGAAAGGAACCCTTCAAGGAGACTGAGAAGGTGGAGCAAGAGGGAAAGGAAGACAGAAATCTAGGAGTGTGTGTGTGTGTGTGTGTGTGTGTGCGCGCACACACACACACACACACACACACACATATGTATATATGTGATGGTCCTGAAGCTTGAACTTGGGGGCCTGGGTATGTTTCTGAGCTTTATTTGTTCAAGGCTAGTGTTCTGTCACTTGAGCCACAGCTCCATTGCCAGCTTTTTTTTTGGTGGTTAATTGGAGATAAAAGTCTCATGTTCTTTTCTGCCTGGGTTGGCTTCAAACCTTGATCCTCAGCTCTCAGCCTCCTAAGTAGCTAGGATTACAAGTGTGAGCCACAGGTGCTCAGCTAGCTAGGAGGTTTTAAAGAAGGAATGCATACCTGTATCAAAATGGATCCAAGTGTGACTAAATTCTTTTAAAAAGAAGTGGTCGTTTGATACAGCACAAAGGGCAATATGGGGGAGACTGGAAACAGTCAGAAGGTTGAGGAGCCAGTGGGAGGAAAGTCAAGGGAGAGCTGTGTCACAAAGTCTCATGATGGCGAGACAGATGGAGTGAGAGATAGGCTATAGAAATCACAAAGGAAGTTTTCTTTTTTTCCTCTTTCATTGTATTTTACATTTGAGATGACAGGAATAGTGGGGTAAAAGAAAGGAAAGAAAAAAAGTTTTCATATACATGCAAAATGAGTGAATGTCAAAAGCATTATAAGTGAGAGAAGCCAAACCCCAAAGGTTTTAGATTCTTTCCGTCCACCTACCCCCCATATGGAACTCTAGGTGACACAAAACCCCAGTGACACCAGCAGAGCAGGTGGGGGTTGGGGGGGGGAGGGGGAGTGGGGGCATTTGCTGTCAGCAAATGTCACCAAGGAACTCTTTTGTATATTGGAAATGTTGGGCATTCTTGCTTTATGTGCTTTTTATTTTCATAATTTCTGTGATCTCAGTTTAGTTTAAAAACAAAAAACATGAGTCTTCCATCAAACATAGACCCATTTCGGTTGGACCCGTCTCTTATTCGAGTAATCATGCAAAGTACAAATTCTGCTTCTGGGTCTTCCATCTCCAAGTCACAATGCAAATAACAGGTGTACACCAGGATCGGCAGCTGACCCAAACCATCTGATCACTGACTGCTGTACCCCTATCACTGGGCCACACAGTGAACTAGCAGAGTGGGCCTCTGCGCTTCCTCATCTCCCACTGATAAAACCCATGTGAAGCTTAACAAAAGTGGGTAGTAATCAAGAGAGAAACTTGATGGGAAAAGATGGGAGTTCAGCATGGAAGGTAAGGAGGATGGATGTTAGATTCAAATTGAACAACTGGTAGATGAAATAGCAGACTAGATATGCAGCCAAAAGAACTCAGTGAAGGTCACTCACCAACAGAAATGAGCAAAGTAGCTGTGATTAAAAAACAAAAAACCAAAAAGCAAAAGCAAGCCTCAGACCAGGTACTGGGACTTACACCTGTAATTCTAGCTAAACAGGAAGCTGAGATCTGAGGATTAAGATTCCAAGCCAGCCCAAGTAGGAAAGTTCATGAGACTATCTCTAACCATCAAAAAGCCAGAAGTAGAGCTGTAGCTCAAGTGGTAAAGCACTGGGGACAGCATCCAGGCACTGAGTTCAGGCTTCAGGACTGGCACAAAACAAACAAAACCTCAAACAAACCCAACATTTTCAGAGAGAAGTTTCACAACCTTGAAAATGCAAAAACAAAACCCAAACCCAAACCCTTGAAAATCCATCCAAGCTTAACAAGAATTCACTAAAGCTTAAACATGTCCATTCTATGACAAGTAACTAAAATACTTTTTTTTTTTTGTAGGTTGTGGGCTTGAACTCTGGGTCTGAGCACTGTCCCTCAGCATTTCAGCTCAAGGGTAGCACTCTACCACTTGAGCCACAGCGCCATTTCCAGTTTTCTGGTGGTTTATTGGAGAGAAAAGTCTCATGGACTTTCCTGCCTGGGCTAGCTTTGAACCGCTATCCTCAGATCTCCGCCTCCTGAGTAGCTAGGATTATACGCGTGAGCCACCAGCACCCAGTGTAACTAAAATACTTTCATCTTTGATGTTTCTTTTTTCTTTTTTTTCCAGTGCCTATACTGGAGTTTAAACTCAGGGCCTGAAGCTCTCACTTGGCTTTTTCACTCAAGGCTGGCATGCTACCACCTGAACTGCACCTACACTTCTGGCTTTTTGCTTGTTAATTGGAGATAACAGTCTCACAAACTTTTCAGTGCAAGTTGATGATGCATCTCAATCCCTCAGATCTCAGTCTCCTTAATAGCTAGGATTATAGGTATGAGCCACAACACCCAGCACTGAAAACCTTGTTGTTTTAAATTGCATGCCTTCAATAAACATTTTTGTTTCTCTAGTGATAACTGAGGGCAAGAAAGTTTTAAATATTTTGACCAAAAATTTAAGGTCACAAAAAACCTGAAATTTGCTCATTACTTAGTTTTTAAAACATTAAACATTAAAAAATTAGTATTATAAAGGTGATATACAGAGAGGTCTACTGTTTCATAAGTCAGGTAATGATTGCATTTCTTTTTTAGTTTTTTACTTTTACTTTTTAAACATTAGCTTATGTTTGTTATACAGAGGGGGATTTTATTTTTACATTTCCACACATGTTTACAATATATTCCAGTCAACCTCATGCTTCACTACTTATTAAGTTCACTTTATGTGGTCTCAGCTTGCAGGGTCATTTTTATAGTCCCATATTATTGTGAAAAGCAAAGACTTCCTGTGTTTTAATTGAGGGGTGATTATGACATTATGTATGCTTGTCAAACTGCATTAAAAGGTACATTTAAAACAGGTGGCATTTTTTTTTGCCTGAAAATTACAGCTTAATAAAAGTGTTAAAAATAGCTATTATAAGTTTGGAATGATGGGACATACTTATAATCCCAGCATTAGGAAATCTGAAAAAGGACTGAGAGTTCGAGGCTAGTCTGAGCTACACAGTGAATACCTTGTCTCAAAACAAAACAACTCCTTTGATCCCTCCTGCTGTCTGTGGGCAGTGGCTCTCACCTGTACTCCTAGCTACTTGGCGGGCTGGACTTGGAAGGATTATGTTTCAAGGACAGCTCAGGCAAAAACTTGTGAGACCCCGTCCCCCCAACCCAACCAATTAAAAGCTGGGCATGATGGTATACCTGTTATCCCAGTTACTTGATACAAGTGAATAAGAGGGGGCTGGGAAGGTGGCTCAGTGGTAGAGCGCTTGCCTTGCATGCCTGAGGCCCTGGGTTCGATTCCTCAGCACCACATAAACAGAAAAAGCCGGAAGTGGCGCTGTGGCTCAAGTGGTAGAGCGCTAGCCTTGAGCTGAAGAGCTGAGGGACAGCGCCCAGGCCCAGAGTTCAGGCCCCACAACCGGACCCAAAAAACAACAACAACAACAAAAAAAAACAAAAAAAAAACAAGTGAATAAGAGGCTAGAGGGAAGAGACAGGTAGAGCGGGGAGAAGGGGGTGGATAAGTGAGAATGTTGAAAGGGGTGACATCGATCCAGATGCATTCTGTTTATCAACTACTTTGTTAATGGCAACTCCCTTGTACAAGTACAGTACTTAAGGATAATTTTAGCCAGGTGCCAGTGGCTCACTCCTGTAAACCTAGCTACATAGGAGGCTGAGATCTGAGGATTACAGTTTGAAGCCAGCCTGGCTAGAAAAGTTTGTGACTCTTATCTCCAATAAGCTGGTCAGAAAAAGCTGGAAGCAGTGTTGTGGCTCAAGTGGTAGAGTGCTAGCCTTGAACCCAAAGAGGCTCAAGGACAGCTCCCAGGCCCTGAGTTGACCCGCAAAAAAAAAAAAAAAAGATAATTTCAAAAATTAAAAAAAAAAGAAGATTGAAGTTCAGGCCAGCCTGATGGGGAGAATGGGAAGGGAGATGCATAAGACTGTATCTGAAAAGCAATGAAATAGCTACTATGTACATATGATCATATAAAATGATGCTTATTGAAATGAACTCCAAGATATGGAAGCAAGAGGGTTTTTTTTTATTGTACTGTTTGCAGGTTTTTCTTTCTTTCTTTTTTTCCTCCAGTTTATTTCCTTTGGTCACTGTTTTTAATTTCTGTACCCTTTGTCTTGTATGTAAGGTTATCTGATTTGGGGAGGGGAAGGGGAAGCACAGAAACAGTGGGACAAAGGGTGAACCAACTCAGCAGTGATACACTAGACTGTGTTGGAAATGAGCTATTCCATTTGGGGAAAAGGAGATTGGGAGCAGAAAAACTGAGAAAATGAGGGAGGGGGTGACACTGTTCAAAAGGAAATCTACTCATTACATGACTAATGTAACTGTAACCCCTCTGTACATCACCTTTACAATAAAATTTAAATTAAAATAAAAGAAAAAGAATGAAGCAAAAAGGGTTAGGGTATGGCTTGAGATGTAGAATACCTCCTTAGCAAGCTTCAGGCTCTCAAAAAGGCCAAATTGCCAAAAAAAAAGGCCTATGATATTGAAGCTGTTGATGCATTTTACACAGATTATCTTCAATTGCACAGAACACTATAGGGTCATTATTGTCTCAATTTATAGATTAAAAAAAGAAACGCTCAGAAAGGTGGTGTGCCTTTCTAAAGCCACACAGCTAACGAGAACCAGAATTATCCTCTACGTTCTCCCTATACCAGTGGTTCTAAAACTAGGTTGCTGGTTATTAGAATCAGTGGAGGAGATTTTTTTTTTAAGTCCTAATGTCCAGTCCACATCTTTGGCTGAGTTGGAGAGCCATCTGACTAGCCTGAGATGACGTGGGGTGATATGCCTTGCGGAAACAGGTTTTTGATTCTGGGTCAGGGAATGGGGAATGGTAAACAAGACTTCCTATAAGTAACAGTCAGTGAAGGTTGGAGGCCACTGTTTCTTTTTCTTTCTTTCTTCCTTCCTTCTTTCCTTCCTTCCTTCCTTCCTTCCCTCTTTCTTTCTTTCTTCCTTTTCTTTTCTTTTTTCTTTTTGCTCAGTCATGGGGCTTGAATTCTGGGTCTAGATGCTGTCCCTGAGTTCTTCAGCTCAAGGCAAGCGCTCTACCACTTGAGCTACAGCTCTACTTCTGGCTTTTTTGATAGTTAATTGGAGATAAGAGTCTCACAGACTTTCCTGCTTGGGCTGGCTTTGAACCAGGATCCTCAGATCTTGTCCTCCTGAGTAGCTAGGATTACAGGCTGAGCCATGGTGCCGGGCTTGAAGTCATTGCTTTGTACATAGAGGCTCAAACTGCAAAGGAAACTTTGTAGGCAATTTATAGTTTCTAGACAAAATATATACATAGGCAATTTAGAAGATTTGGGTTCTAAAAGGTATCTCTATCTCTCTTTTGACTTGACTTTTCCATCCTCAGTTCTCAGCAGTTACTGAGTCACTAGTACAGGTCACACACTTGCTACAGGTCTTTATACACAACCTTATTCAGTCCTTACAACAACCCTGTATCCGTCAGCTTTAGGCCACTGTAACAAATACCCGAGTAAGTCACTTATAAATAGAAAAGTTTTGTTTTTTTTTCTTTTTCGAGGGTCTAATATGTGCTTGTGTGGTTCCATTGCCTTTTAGTCTGTGGCAAAGTAGGAGTGCCTGGTGGTATAAAACCACTCACCTCACAGCCAGAGAGGGAAAGAGGAAGAGGAAGAGTGTGGGGTCTGCAGTGCCCTTCAATGCCTGCAGCCCGTGATCTCAAGATGTCCCACTTATTCCCACCTCTCAAGTTACCACCACCTCCTCACAGTGCCCAAACAGGGACCAAGACTAAGACACAGGCCTCCAGTGGACCCCAAAAATCCAGATCGTAGCAAGCCCCACGATCCTCATTTAACAGATGTGATCCAGATTTCTTGAAGCCCACATTTAAGAAAACCCACATCTGACTCTGAACCCTGTAACTTCTCCAGGCATTATCATATTATTATTGCTGCTGTATTGCAAAAGTCAAATGTCTAGATAGTTCTGGTGTGTAAATACTTACTCAACAAACACAAGTTCCCTTCCCTACAGATCTTGTCATCAAGGCTAAAAGCAACTTCAGGGATTTCTCCGTAGCCATGAGAAGGCAGAGGAAACCTTGGGCAGCCCCATCTTTGCAGGTCATAAGTAGATAGATGGTGGACAAGACTGAAGGAAGTAAGCAGATGGGTTGTGGCACTGATAACTGAGGAGCCAAGACTGGCGGAATGGCCCTATGATGACTTCACTGGCAGATGTAGGCCCGCTTTTCAGGAGGCTGACACCTTGGGTAGATCAAGACTAAGGAGGCTGAGTGCTGGAATGTACAGAATATCCATGTGGGTCACCTTTATTTTCTGTGGGGAGACCTATTTGAAGCAGGTTAATGTTATGTTGCTAATCTGAAAGATTATTATTGACCTCAAGGCATAGAAATTAGGTACATTTTAGTCTGAATCTAGCCTGGCCATTTATTAACTGTATAACCTTGTGCCTGTTGTTTAACCTAATTTTCTCACGAATAAATAGGCAATAAAAGTGCCTAGCACCTAAGCCCGTGTAATTAATAAGTTAATGTTTCTGAAGATGTCAGCACAATGCATATAAACACCAAATTCACCAGAACGAGAGCTAGCTGTTGTTAGTACTGCCGAGACACATACATTGTTGTGAGGAAATTGCTCTTATTTTGTTTCCTTCCCGTGTGATTGTTTCCTGGTACTTATAGTTTGTTACAGCAGATGGAGTGACAACTAAATTTCACAGTAAATCCAAAGCGACAGAATTCTCACCTTTCTCTACATCTTCTGCTAAAGCACAATTCATGTTCATTCGTCTGTAATGCAATTCCTCTTTTTCACATGTTCTCTTTTAAATTATCTTCACAAGTGGGCTGCATTGTTTTGTACAGTCAAAATTATTATTTTGTAATAATCTTGGGGTAGGTGACAAACTTCAAGAAGCATATCAAGTATTCTTGGAGAAAGTACTGAGTTCTAGTATTTTTCTATTTTACTTTTTAAAAATATTCATTGATACAGGGTCTTGCTGTGAAGCCCAGGCTGGCCAGGAACTCACTGTATAGCCCAAGTTTGGCTTCAAGCTGGTGATCATCCTTCTTCACACTTCTAAGTGCTGGTATTATAGGAGTGTACCACCATGATTAGTTATTTATTTCAATTAATGTTATGTATTTTTTTATTGTGAAGATACTGTACAGAGGTGTTACAATTACATGAGCAAGGTAATGAGTCCATTTCCTATTGAGCATTGTTACTCCCTCCTTTGTTTTTCCCCTACCATCCCTTCCCTCTCAATAAATATTTTAAATAACTGAATTGAAATACTTGAGTGTGTCAATCTTGGCACCTCACAATTTGAAGGGAGAACCTTAAAACAATCGGAGAAAGCTTGATTGGAAGCGGGAGCAAATGTCCACGGGTATGCCTAGAGAACCGTAGGGGTATACTGGAACAGTATTGGAAAGCTAACACACAGTGAGGATGCAACACAGACTGGATCCCTTCTCTGGAGTGAGACACTGGTGTGACCTTCCTAGAAATCTCTACTGCACTCTGCACTTCTGTGCTGCAGGATTTGAGCAGCACGTTCCAGGATTGCAAAGTGATTATTAGAGAGGACTCTGGGTAGCTCCTTCTCAGCCTTTCCCCATCTTAGGAAATCCCTCAGGATTCTAAGCTGGTTGGAATGAGCTGACTGGGTGGTAGACCCAAGCACTTGCTTCCTTTTCTTTCCCTTCCTTCCTTCCTTCCTTTTTCCCTTCCTTCCTTCCTTTCTCCCTTCCTTCCTTCCTTTCTCCCTTCCTTCCTTCCTTTCTCCCTTCCTTCCTTTCTCCCTTTCTCCCTTCCTTTCCCTTTCTTTTTTCTTTCCTTTCCTTTCCTTCCCTCCCTCCTTCCTTCCTTCCTTCCTTCCTTCCTTCCTTCCTTCCTTCCTTCCTTCCTTTCTTTCTTTCTTTCTTTCTTTCGTTCTTTTGTTCTTTCTTTCGTTCCTTTCTTCTTTCTTTCCTTTCCCAGTTCTGGGGCTTGAACCCAGGGCCTGGGTGCTGTCCCTGAGCTTTTGTTCTCAAGGTTAGAACTCTACCATTTGAGCCACAGCTCCACTTCTGGCATTTTTTTGAGAGTACATAATTGGAGATCAGAGTCTCATAGACTTTTCTTCCCAAGTCAGATTTGAACTTCGATCCTCAGATCCCAGACTCCTGACTGGCTAGGATTATAGGTGGGCACCAGTACCTAGCTCCAGGTGCTTTATTCCTTTCCTATAATGGTCATTCTGAACCTCCAAGTTCCCAATGACTGAATTAGACCCACATTGGTACTCCCATGCAAATATTCTAGTTGTATGGAAGCTGTTTACTCACTGCCTTGGTCCTTTGTGGGAGGGAAAACAGGCATTGCTAGTCCGCCATCTTCCAGGAGAACCCAAGCATCCATGTTTCTTGCCAAGTCTATTTCCTGCTTCTCTGAAATGGAAGGTATGACTGGCTGGGGTACTTAGGAAGGAAATGATATAGAAGAGAAGTTACAGGATTGAATCAGAGCCCAATTATGATGGATGGAGCCACATGCAAGGCTAGATACCAGCAGTACCCATGAGCTCATAAAGACACCAGACTTCATTTTCAAAACACCCTCAGGAGTGTAATAAAGCAAGCAGAGGATCTGTCCTTCACAAAAGATGGATTCCCAATGCTTAGAGAGAAGTTGTTGCCCATGAAACCCTACCTGATATACTAACTGAAGTCCTCTTCAATTAGTATAGGTATTTTTCCTTCCATTCCTATTCTTAAGCATCTTGGTTTTCTTCTCCCACTTTCAGGGGGCTTCCTCCCTCTTTGTTCTTGCATCCTTTGCCTCTTGCCTCCCTCCCACCTGCTTCCTTCCCCTTTCATAATTCCACAAACATAATTTCCTTTTTGCCAACAGCTCCATGCTGTTGGTTCTAATGGTTCTAATTCCCTTTGGGGTGTCATTACATCTCCGATTGTTTCCTATTGCATTAATTCACAAGTTCAAAATTATTTAGAAATGAAGTCTATTTGCCCACAAGGCATGATGTGAGGTTGGTTCTTTCTCCTGAGTGCTTTTTTTTTTTTTTTTCAGTTGTGGGGCTTGAACTCAGTGAGGGCTTGGGTGCTCTACTTCCAGGTTTTGAATCGTTAATTGGAGATAAGAGAGGACTTTTATGCCCAGACTGGCTTTGAACTCTGATCCTCAGATCTCAGTCTCTTAAGTAGCTAGATTATAGGCGTGAGCCACCAGTGCCTGGCTCCTGAGTGCTTTTTATTAACCAATCAGACTGGATTTTACTTCTTGCCTGAGGTAAGGTAGAAAGAATTCTGTGATGTGTTGTCTAACCATCTCTGCATTTATACCTAATCCTGTCCTAATCCTGTTCTTGCTTTGCCTCTCAATTTACAGATGGTCAACAAATTTCTCCTAGCTTCCATGTCCTTTATTCAACTATCTGGTTGTATAGGTGTTATTTTCCTAAGGAGAAATGGTGCCATGCCTTGTAAGCCTCTGTTTACTGATTCTGAACCACCTGATTTCTACAAAGAGCCGACGATCAGTCTCTGGGACACCTCATTGCTGATCAACAGTTTTCTATACAAAGAGAAATAAAGGGAAATTGGGCCCATCTTATTGCTCTGAGCAGTGTGGATTCTGGAAACGCTACTTAATTCCTTTGAGCCCCCATCTTCATCTGTAAAATGGAGGTCTTAATGTGACCTCCATTTACATTGTGTAAAAATTAAACAAGATAAGAATGTGAAGTAATGACCACAGTGACTGAGGTCAAGAGAGGAGCCAGACCAGTGCTGTCTTCTCCCAATCCTCCTTCAGGTTCCTGCTGCCTATATAGTTTAGGTCTAGCCAAACAACTCTGTACCTTAATTTACCAACCTATAAAATGGCACAGTTATTAAATCTGCTTTCTGGAGTTGTCCAAGGATGAAATGGGTGAGTGAAAGTTGCTTGGCACAGTGCTGGGCACATGATAAACACTATAAAGATGTTGTTGTTACCAGAGAGGCCTCGTGTTACAACAGCTATAGGAATAAACTGGAGCTTTAAAAGAAAAATTAAATTGAAGAAGATTCAGTTCCTTTTTTTGGGGGGGGGAGTGGTTTGCTGTATCCTAGGGCTTAAACCTGGGACACTTAGGGGCTGTTCCTGAGCTCAAGGCTAGCACTTGGGGCACATCTCCCCTTTCTTGCTCAGGCTGGCTTTGAACTGTGATCCTCATATCTCAGCCTCCTGAGTAGCTAAGATTACAAGTATGAGCTTTGTTGCTTTTTATTTCCTTGATCAATTGAAATAGAAATCTGTTCTTGTTGAACAAAGTCTGTTTTTAAACATGAAAAGATAGTGCTAACAGGTTGGTTATGTGGGTCATTAGTGTCTTTCAAGGACAGATTTTTTTTTTTTTGGTCAGTCATGGGGCTTGAACTCTGGGCCTGGGTGTTGTCCCTGAGCTCTTCAGCTCAAAGATAGCACTCTACCACTTGAGCCACAGTGCCACTTCTGGTTTTCTGGTGGTTAATTGGAGATAAAAGTCTCATGGACTTTTCCTGCCCAGGTTGGCTTTGAACTGTGATCCTCAGATTTTAGCCTCCTGAGTAGCTAGGATTTACAGGAGTGAGCCACTGGATCCTGGCTCAGAATTTAATATAGCTAGAGGTTGCAGGGTAATTTCCAATATATTCACTAGTCAATTAGTATTCCATTTGCTCTAAAATGAGGTGAAAGCAGAGTGCTGGTGCTTTGTGCCTGTGATCCTAGCAACTCAGGAGGCTAAAATCTGAGAATCTTGATTCAAAGCCAGCCTAGCCAGACAAATCTGAGAGACTCTTACCATCAAAAAGCCTGAAGTGAAGGTATAGATCAAGCGGTAGAACATCAGTCCCCCAGCACTCGCACAGAATGAAAAACCCAGAAAAAAAGGATAAACTTATAAAGTTGCATTAGGGAATACTGTATAGAGTAGGAGGGAGGAGAGAAGAAAAGCCATCCATGGGGAAAACATTTATTAAGATAATAACTTTAGGCACAAAAAGAAGGCAGTCTTGTAGGCTGAAGTTACATGATAAATGAACATCAAAGATAAAAGAAAACCTAAGAAATAGTGTCTATCTGTTAAGATAGTATATTACGTGAGCTGCTTGGTGTGGAAAATATTTATAGAGCTAACTGAATAAGAGAATGTGAGAAAAACACCCAAAAGGTGGGAAGCAAATATGGTAAAAGGTGTTGCTTCTAGTAGCACACAATCAAAGGAGGTTGTTTTTCTATTTTCCTCCCTTCTCAACATTAAGTTTTCCCTTGGCAAACATAATTTTCTTTTGTGCTGATCCCAAGGTTTGAACTCAGGACCTGGGTACTGTCTCTGAGCTTCTTTTTTGCTCAAAGCTAGTTCTCTACCACTTGAGTCAAAGTTCCACTTCTAGCTTTTTGGTGGTTAAAGAGTCTCACAGGCTTTCCTGTGTAGCCTCCTGAGTAGCTAGGTTTACAGAGCTAGTTTTCCTTCTATTCCCCTCCTATTCATCCTGCCTCATTATAAGTAACGACTTTAAGTGCTTTAGATTTTAAAATAAAATTTACAGGCTGCTGCAATTGGCCAGACCAGAGTGGAGTCACCTGTTCTAGGCACCAAGTAATCAAACCATTTAGAATGGACCACTTTTGGTTTTCATTTTTTAAATTTTTATTTATTTACTTTTCTCTTTTTAATTTTATTTCTTTTATGTGGTACTAAGGATTTAAACCCAGGGCTTCATGCATGCTAGGCAAGCACTCTACCACTAGGCCACATTCCCAGCCCCTATTTTTTAAAAATTTTTAACGAGGGGCTGGGAAGGTAGCTCAGCGGTACAGTGCATGCCTTGCAACCATGAGGCCCTGGGTTCGATTCCTCAGCACCACATAAACAGAAAAAGCCGGAAGTGGCGCTGTGGCACCAGTGGTAGAGCACTAGCCTTGAGCTGAAGAGCTGAGGGACAGCACCCAGGCCCAGAGTTCAGGCCCCATAACCGGCAAAAAAAAAAAAAATTAATGAAACGATATTTATTGCAACCAACTCTAAGGGGCCTGGTCAACCTGAGCCTATACAATAAGGAAATGCCTCTGCTTTAACCCTGTAAGGACAGTAACTCTGGAACAATGGATCCACGGTTGTTTTTTAGTTACTCCTATAAAACCCAGTTCCTTTGTGTATATATACCACATTTTCTTGATCCATTCATCTACTGAGGGGCATCTGGGTTGGTTCCATATCTTAGCTATGGTAAATAATGCT
>NW_012267246.1:10716568-10723720 GCF_000151885.1 Dipodomys ordii | reverse complement strand
TTCCTTTGCTCAGTTTATCAGAAGGATCTTCCTATTTTGAAGAGGAATGGTGGTTTAGCTCATGAATTACAACTAAAAGCCAATTAATTGGATCTTTACATTATTGAAATCTTGTTCTTTCACAACATGCAATAGCCCTTTGAATTCTCACCACCATGCCATTATACAGATGGCACAGGGAAGTGTGTGAGAGTGTGTGTGTGTGTGTGTGTGTGTGTGTGTGTGTGTGCATGTGTGCTGGTCCTAGGGCTTGAATTCAGGGCCTGGGTGCTGTTTCTAAACTTTTTTGTTTAAGGCTAGCTCTCTATTACTTGAGCCACACTTCCACTCCTGACTTTTTTTTTGGTAGTTAGTTGGACATTAGAGTGTCACAGACTTTCTTACCCAGGCTGGCTTTAAACCACACCTCTCAGATCTCAGCCTCCTGAGTAGCTAGGATTATAGGAATGAGCCACCAGTGCCTGGCTCCATTGAATTTTTGTTGTTGTTTTTGTTGTTGTTGTTATTAGTTGTGGGGCCTGAACTCTAGGCCTGGGCACTGACCCTTAGCCGTTCAGCTCAAGGCTTTACCTCTTGAGCCACAACACCACTTCCGGCTTTTTCTGCTTATGTGGTACTGATGCATGCAAGGCAAGCACTCTACCACTGAGCCACCTTCCCAGCACCTCCACTGGAATCTTTTGAGTTTTAGGGCTAGGAGACCCCTCTGAGATTATCTGATCTCCCTCATGTTTGTGCAGAGGAAAATAGAGATCCAAGAAACTTTACCAGATAGTGATTGACAAAATCAAAGCCAGAGGCCAGCTCCCCTGTTACCTGTTCAACACCACATCTAGGAGGCTGGTGCTAGAAAGATATCTACTCTTGAAAACTCTCAAGATAATTCATTTTATTTCCATGCAAACAAATTTCCCCACTGCAGGTGTCAGTCAGGTTTCCTTGGCTCGCTCCCTCATCAATAAAGTGAGGCCACAACACCAAAGAGCTACACATATAAAGCACTTGGAAACGCCATAGGCACATAGGAAACAGTCCAATGTGGGGGGTTGTTATTGCCATTTGTATTGTTAGATTCATCGGGTTCATTTCCTGGGGTTGTCTTCATGAAGTAAGTATCACAAATGAAGTGGCTTAAAGCAACTGGAATGGATGTGTCACAGATCTGGAGAAGTGTGTGAGAGCAAGGCTTAGCAGGACAGGTCCCTTTGAAGCTTGCTCATTTTTCCAGTTCCTCATAGCCCAGATGACTGTGGCTTCTGGCAGCAGACGGCAAATCTGTGCCTTGAACAGCATAGGCAAATCTCCCACCGATCTGTGTTTCTTCTCTTTCACGATGACATCAGTCACACTCGATCACGGACCCACCCAGTACAACCTCATCATAACCAATTGCAACAACATGATTCTAAATAAAAGAATAAAGGGTGAACCATGATCCTATTTGTTCCTCATAATGAAAGTATAGGAATACAAATGATACCAAAACAATTCCAGGGAAATGAGTACATAGGAAAAATAATTGGATACTAGTTTGAAATCACCACTCTTTAATATTGCAAGCTTTTGTCAACTGAATTGTTAAGTGATTTTTTTCCCTTTCATTCTCCATGTCACAAGCCTCCTGCATTAGTATTTATTTCTATGGCTATTACCAGTCTTGTTACATCACTCATTGGATGAATTGTGAAGATCTTTGTTTTAGTCCCTAATTTGTGAGTTGGGGTCTGCTCATTATTTTCCTGTGAGTCAGTTTGAAATGCAGGGCACGGCTGGAGATCTCAGATAGTGGGGATTTAATATGCTATTCTTCAGTTTCTTCCACATGGAGAACAGATTCTAATGTGAATCTAATTGAGTTAATACAATAAGTATGCTTTTCATGTGAGCAATTCCCTGGTGGGCCGCTGCTTGCTCTCTGAACGTGAATCACAGGTTAGGAAATCTATAAATAACAGAGTATTTCTTATGCATGGAAGGGAGGAAAGGCACTTAACCACATCTTAGTTCAGATTAAAAATTCCATCACACTGAAGACAAGATAATTTACCTTCCAAACATTTGGCTGGTAGTAGATTTCTTAGTGTTATTTTTTGAGGTCAAAATAAAATAAATGAATTAAACATACACAACAAAATGCCCCAACCAGTGACTAGTTACTTTAAAAATATATTAATATTTTTTATTATCTTTAAGTCGCTATACCAAGGGGTCTCAATTTACAAATATTCTGCATCCTAAAATTTATTTATTTTATGATCTTTAATTGTATAATTCATCATGTCAATTTACAAGAACAGTGGATTACTTTATTTACCTCTAAGTAGTTGCACAAAGAGGTTTCAATTCAACAGGTCAGTTTATGAGTACAATGCGTCTCGATCAATGTCCAGTGTTCAGTTTGGAGTGTTAGCCAAACTGTTTTTTTTTTAAAATGATGCAGGAGTTTTTGTCAGAGTATGTCACTTTGATTCCATTAAAAAAAAAGAAAGTTTTTTTTTTCTCATTCTGGAATCTTGTGTGTTTACATTGAACAAAAAGCAGTGGAGGCAGGAATAACTGTTCTTTCTCATCGTGTGAAAACCAAACTCGGGCACAATATTTTCTTTTTCTGCTCTCCTGACGGCACTAGATAGTAAGCAGACATCTTCTCTTCCCGCACGCCAGGTCTGGGGGAGCCAGGCCCTCTGATTTAAACCTTGGATAGCCAGGCCTGTTACCCAGCATCCAAAGCCTCCCACAACTGCTCTCCCCAGCTTTTGCCACCTGCACGATTCCACCATGCTACCGAGAACAGAAAAAGAGCCATGGGGCCTTCTGGACACAGGCTGGGCCATGGAGGGATGTTGAGTGGCCCCATGTGCAGACCCTGGACCTCGTGTCACTGCGGCCTGGTGCAGAGGGCCATGGGCACCCTCGGGCCTCACATCAAGGCCCAATTGCCCGTGGTGGGCAGACTGATGGGGCCCCAGAGGTGAGCATGGGTGCCTGGTCAGAGGGGCGAAAGTGTGCAGGCTGCAGGGAGCCTGGATCTGGCCTGGGGACTGATGTGGCCTGCAGCCTGCAGGCTGTCCAGTCATCCCAAGAGAGCCATAGCTCTCTCCTGGACACTCTTGAATGACCCTGCACCGCGCACCCTGCTGCCCTCTCTCCCCATCTTCTCCCTCCCCACCTGCCTGTCCCTCCAGCTCTGCTTATCTTTTCTTCTAGAAATCTTGGATGTTTTACTTCTCCCTCTGCATCGGTGGATCATTCTTGGAGACTTTAAAGACAAAGGACCTGGTTCAAATGTCTGCAGGTTTTCAATATTCCTAGTTCCAGCAGAAGTTTTATATCCCCAGAGCAATATTCATTGATTCATTAACCAGCATTTATGAAACAACTGCCATGTAAACAGTGCTCCAGGTGACCAGACTGGAACATATGGTTCCTGAGCCTCAGGGACAAAGTCTGTTGGCCTCGTCATCCCTTGCAACTCCTAGAGCACTTAGGTAGTAGGTCCCTAGCTCTTCTACAAACCATTCTGGGTCCCATGGAAATGATTCAGTGCTGATATTGTTTTCTTTTTTTTAAAATATAATTTTATGGTTATTAAGGTGATGTACAGAGGGGTTACCATCTCATAAGTCAGGTAATGAGTACATTTCTTTCTTTAGACCATGTCATCCCTTCCTTTATTTTCCTCATTTCCGTCCCCCCACATCCCAGTCTACAAGTTGCATAGTTCATAGTACATAGTTTACACCGAATAGCAATGATTACATTTGTTCACCCTCTTTCCCTCCCTCTCTGCACCCCCTTTTGCCTCTCTTAAACAAACCCTAAAAGCAAAATTATAAACTACCACTACCACCACCAATATAAAAACCCCATGTTTCCCTTTCCTGAAAGTTGTTTTGATAAATACCATTTTAAATATTCAGAGGAGTTACACCTTTAGATTCCTCCCCTAAGGGTATCCTCCTTTCGTCTGACTGTGTGTGAATGCCTAGAGTCTTATGTGGGATTGTTAATGAGAATTCTGTCTTCCAATCTAGCTTTGTGGATCCCCCAGAAAACCTAGTAATCTGCCCAGACACTGGTGGATCATGCTGTAATCCTAGTCACTCAAGAGGCTGACATCTGATGAGTGAAGTTCCGGGGCAGGTTGGACAGGAAAACCCATGAGACTCTAATTAACCCCCAGAAAACCAGAAGTGGAGCTGTGGCTCAAAGTTGTAGAGCACCAGCCTTGAGTGAAAAAGCTCAGTGACAGTGCCCAGGCCCTGAGTTCAAACCCCATGACTGACCAAAACAAAAACAACCTTTATGTTCTTCTACCTAGTTTTTCCCTCCATAATCTATAGCTAGCTTTGCCAACAGACATAGAAGCAACTAGGGATGGCTGTTGCCACATTTATTTGTTTGTTTGTTTATTGCCAGTGCTGGGGCTTGAACTCAGGGCCTGAGCACTGTCCCTGAGTTTCTTTTGCTTCAAGGCTAGCACTCTAGTACTTGAGCCATAGCTCCACTTCCAGCTTTTTCTGCTTATGTGGAGGTGAGGAATCAAAGCCAGGGCTTCATGTATGCTAGGCAAGCACTCTACCACTGAGCCACCTTCCCAGCCCTTTTGCCATTTTTTAAAAAAAGTGCCATACTAGAGCTTGAACTCAAGATCTCTTGATTGGCTTTTTCACTTAAAGCTGGTGCTCCACTTCTTGAGTCACACCTCTACTTCTGGCTTTTTGCTGGTTAATTGGAGTCTTATGGACTCTTATGCCTGGGCTGGCTTTGAATATAATCCTACTCTCCTGAGTAGCTAGGATTATAGAAGCCCAGCTGGCTGGTGACATTTTTAACCCGTTAAGTCACTCTGTAAACTGAAATCTTCCTCGTGGCTCTTCAACAACTGGTGAAAGGAGCAAAGATTATGACTTCTATTTGGAATCGACATACAGAATTATATGCCCACAGACTCTCAATCTCTCTATGCCCTTGAGAGACAAATAAATGTGTGCTACTGGTCATCAGCACTTTCTTTCAGAGTAAATATGCTCATTTCTGTTAGTACTCAGCTCCCTCCCTACTCCATAAAATGTTCTAGTAAAACCCATCCCTTCAAACCTTTCACATGCTCAACACATTCTGCCCATGTGCTGGGGCTGTGAAAGCACTAAGGTACTTAGACACAAAAACAAAAACAAAGTGCTAAGTCACCCTGTTGAGGACTGGTGCCCATGGCTGTCCCCACCTCCTTTCAGATGTCAATCACAAGCCCCAGCCTGTTATATTATACTGGGGACTCTGACCCACTGACTAGAAAGCAAGGTTCCTATACTCTCCTCCCTGGACCCAGTAATTTGCTCACAGAATCCTGGAAAATTCTTAAACTCACTAGCTTACGATGAAGGAACCTCCAAGCATTCTGCTCTCTGGAAGTTTTTGGAAACTTTTGGGGACTTTACAAAGACTTGATCGCAAATGTGTATTTGTTTAAATCATTTGCCATTAATGATGAACTTAACCTTCTATCCATCTTCTCTACATAGAGTTTGGAAGTGTGGGCTGAAAATCTCTACCTCCTACCTCTGCCTTGGTGATTGGAGTAATCGATCCCATCCTGGAGCCATCAGTCAGCTCAGTAGCATACATTAAGACACAATTTCCAAGAGCTCTAGGATGTTAGTCACCGTGTGCCAGGAAACCAGGGAGACCAAGTATGAACTCCACCGTATCTGCCACGTGCTGAACATGACGACAATTGTGACTAACTATAACATGTTAAAAAGACAGCTCAGGAACAAGAGACAAAAGACTTCCTACCCTAGAGCAGGGGAGACATACTCTACGAAGACCCTGTGGTATGCGGCAACCATCATGCCCACCTGAAGTCAGAAGCAAGAGTTTGGGCTGATTCAACTAGCAAAATATTGTGTCGTCTCTGGAAAGTACACAGCTTAATGACATCAGAAAAATTGGTTGGTTTCTTTCTTCCTCCTCCTCGTCCTCGTCCTCGTCCTCGTCCATCTCCTCCTCCTCGTCCTCCTCGTCCTCCTCGTCCTCCTCGTCCTCCTCGTCCTCCTCGTCCTCCTCCTCCTCTTCTTCTTCTTCTTCTTCTTCTTCTTCTTCTTCTTCTTCTTCTTCTTCTTCTTCTTCTTCTTCTTCTTCTTCTTCTTCTCCTCCTCCTCCTCCTCCTCCTCCTCCTCCTCCTCCTTCTTCCTCTGTTCCTCCTCCTCCCCATTCTCCCCTTCTCCTCCTCCTCCTCCTCCCCCCTCCTCCTCCCCCCTCCTTCTCCTCTTCCTTTGCCTCCTCTTCCTTCTCTTCCTGCCCTTCCACCTCCTCTTCTTCTCCCTGCACCACATTTTGTTGGATGCATATAGCAAAGGCAGGGAAGGGCAGCAAAGGACCTGAAGATGATTGCAGATAGTGGCTTAGGTCACACCATTGGATGGAGAATTGGAAAGAAAAAAAAAAGCCAGGGAAGGAACTTGTGAGTAATATGTGCCTCCATGATCAGAGAAGGAGGGTAAAGGAAGCACTGGAAAGCATAGAGTTTGCCATTGCGTGGAAGGGTATCAAGGCAGCTGTTTTCGCTGGTGGCAGCATCAAGATAGGAGTGTGTGCACTGGAAGGAGGCCTTCAGAAATGAGACGTGGGCTTCATGGGGCTTTGTTATCAGATGAGTCTCTCTTTCTTTCTCTCTTCCAGTACTGGAGCTCAGACTCAGGGGGTGCTGTCCCTTAGCTTTTTTGCTCAAAGCTGATCCTCTACCAATTGAGCCATAGGTCCACTTCTGGGTTTTTTGCTGCTTAATTAGAGGTAAGAGTTTCAGGGAATTGTCTACCCTAGCTGAGTTTGAATCAAGATCCTCAGATCTCAACCTCCTGTGTAGCTGGGATTACAGGTGTGACCCACTTCACTTGACAGACGAATCTCCTGAATGAATATCGACACTTTTTTTTTTTTTTTTTTTGCCAATCCTAGGTCTTAAACTCTGAGCCTGGGCTTTGTCCCTGAGCTTCGTTTGCCAAGGCTAGCATTGTACCAATTGAGCCACAGCGCCACTTGTGGCTTTTTCTGATTATGTGGTACTGAGGAATTGAGCCCAGGGCCTCATGCATGTGAGGCAAGTACTCTACCACTGAGCCACCTTCCCAGTCCCAAGTAGAATTTTTA
>NW_012267246.1:10640517-10716373 GCF_000151885.1 Dipodomys ordii | reverse complement strand
TCCTAGGTCTTAAACTCTGAGCCTGGGCTTTGTCCCTGAGCTTCGTTTGCCCAAGGCTAGCATTGTACCAATTGAGCCACAGCGCCACTTGTGGCTTTTTCTGAGTAGTTTATTGAAGATACGAATCTCTTGGACTTTCCTGCCTGGGTTGGTTTTCAGTGAGCCATTATCCTTAGAGCTCAGCCTCCTGAGTAGTTAGGATTATCAGAGTGAGGCACCAGCGCCTGGCAGAACATTGAAACTTTTATAGGTCACTAGCAAGGTTTCAGACTTTAGGCCAACCCTGAACAGTATACTAGCCTGGGCTGCAGGGTTGAGAAAGATTCAGAGGCTATTTTAGGGTCACATTGAAGGACTCTAGGAGTTGGTATGTAGGTAAAAACTGAATTGACATATGACCCAGGAATTCAAAGAATGAATGATTGGTTAAGACTGGGGTAAGATGAGTAACAGGCAGGCAATGATATTAGTCATCAAATTGAGTTTTTTCTTTGTAATTAGGTTTTACATATTCCTTCCTTTTCAGTGTGTTACTATCATGAATCCAGCTCCTCATTCATTGTAAAGATGACCTATAATCTTCCTTTGCCAACATGTTTCTGTCCGTCTGTCTGTCTATCTATCTATCTTGGTGCCAAAACTGGGGCTTGAACTCAGAATCTGGGTTCTGTCCCTTAGCATTTTTGTTCAAGGTTAGTGCTCTACTATTTTAGGCACAGCTCCACTTCTGGCTTTTTCTGAGTAGTTTATCAGAGATAAGAATCTCTTGCCTGGGCTGGCTTCAAACTATGATCCTCAGATCTTAGATTCCTGAGAAGCACTGACATGTTCTGAGCTGTTCAATAGCTGTACAGCAATATTCATACCCATTTTGGAAATTACATACTTTTCCTGCACAAGACTGGACTCAGGAATACTCCCAAGGTTTTGTAGAAGAGGAAGAAAACAAACTGGACCCTTTGCTGAAGACACACTTCCATTATCTGGGAAATTCAGCTGGCTATTTAGAATATCATTGCTCTATGCTAGAAACAGTGAAGAAATGGGTGAAGATTTCTTTTCATCTTATTCAAATGAAACTTACGTTGGCTCTCGAGATCATATTTTACCACCAAGCTCATGCAGCTTTTTTGCTCACCTGGCACTACCATTTGAGCTACACCTCCATCCCTGCCTTTTGTCAGTTAACAAGAGGTGAAGTCCCATCAGCTTTTCTGCCTGAACTTGCTTTGAGCTAAAAATCTTCTGATCTCTGCCTCATGGGATTACAGGTGTGACCCACTATCACAGACTTAAGTTATTATTAGAAGAGCAAGAATATACCCTACTTGTAGTAGAGCACAGAGGCATGCATATTACACATTTTCCTACACATCTTATTTCTCACCATGTCTGTTTTGCTATGGAAACAGTCACTGTGAGATTGAAATACTTGTCAAAGGTCATACAGTTAGTTAAGTGGAAGAGGTAGGAGTGAAATCCAGATTTGTCTGACTAAAGACACTTTAATCTGTTTCATTGCTTCAATATCAGTACTAGGCTCAGGTCCTTTCAGGAAGGAAATTACAATGAGCAGAAAAGAGACTCAGCAGAGATCCTAGGGGCTGCTTTTTGTCCATTTATTACCCAGATGCAAAGATGTGACAATGGTAAGAAAATGAAAACTGCTGCGAATAAAGACATGGTATCAACACAGACTGACCTAACCTGGCTTGGCCTCTGGTTCTGGACTTACTTATAAAGGCAGTGAACACACAGTTGACTGTCACACAGCCAAAGATGGAGTAATAGGGACAGAAACCTTCCTATATGACACTGTGTGTGTGTGTGTGTGTGTGTGTGTGTGTGTATGTGTGTGTTCTGGGGTTTGAACTCAGGGTCTGGGTGCAATTCTTCAGTTCTTTTGCTCAAGACTCGTGCTCTACCACTTGAGCCATGACTTCAGTTCTGGCTTTTTACTGGTTGAGTGGAGATAAGAGCTTGGAACCACAATCCTTCTTGAGCTGATGCCAGAATCATTCTTTTGATACTTTAAATAAGCCTCTTTTCTTTGTAAGTAGCCTGTATCAAGTATTTCATTATAGCATCAAAAAGCTTGCTAATACAAATATAGCCAGTGAATCTATAAGTACCATGACTTAACAAGGTAAAAGGCTAACATTCAATCTAAAATCTCCATCCTGCTGGGCACTGGTGGTTCATGCCAGAGTAATCCTAGCTAATCAGGAAGCTGAGATTTTAGGATTATACTTTGAATTCAGCCTGGGAAGGAAAATCTGTGAGACTCTTGTCTCCAATTAACCAGCAAAAAGCTGGAATGGAGCTGTGGCTCAAGGAGTAGAGCACTAGTCGAGCACAAAAGCTCTGGGGCAGCACCAAGGCCCTGAGTTCAAGCCCGAGGACCACACACAAATGCACGAAATTTGTCATCATACCTCTTCCTGAATTCTTATTCTCAGTTCTAGTCTGTGGATTTCATATGATTCCCAATTGTATCTTAGATGGCAGATGTTAAATGTGTGTTCCATATCATTCCCAATTGTATCTTAGATGGCAGATGTTAAATGTGTGTTCCAGTCATCTGAGTTTTTGGCAGCTTTCACCAGGCTTTTTAATCCCCTAGAGACCTGGAGGCTTCCTCTCACCCCCCACCCCCCTCAACCCCCGTTAAATATGTGAAGCCACCATTTAGAGGAGATGGAAAATAAAACCACTTTATAGAATATGAGCTAGTTCTTTTTTTTTTTTTTTTTTTGCCAGTCGTGGGGCCTGAACTCTGGGCCTGGGCGCTGTCCCTCAGCTCTTCATCTCAAGGCTAGCACTCTACCTCTTGAGCACAGCGCCACTGCTGGCTTTTTTCTTTTTGCTTATGTGGTGCTGAGGAATCAAATCCAGGGCCTCAGGCATGCAAGGCAAGCGCTCTACCACTGAGCTACCTTCCCAGCTCAATATGAGCTAGTTCTTTAAAATTCATTTATACAGCTGGGTGTTGGTGACTCATGCCTGTCATCCTTAGCTACTCAGGAGGCTGAGATTGGAGGATTGAGGTTCAAAGCCAGCCCAGGCAGGAAAAACTGTGAGGCTCTTATCCTCAATTAACTTAAAAAACAAAACCCAGAAGTAGAGACTAGCCTTAAGCACAGAAGCTCAAGGACAATGCCCAGGCCCTGAGTTCAAACCCTAGGCCCAACATGCACGGGTGTGTGAAAACACACACACACAAATTCATTTACACAGGTTTTTCCTTTGAAATGCTGAATACCATTTCTCTGACAATTTATTGATATTATGACACCACTCAGTAGTAAAAACACAGCAAATGATAGGTCTGATAAATAGTGTGGCAGTTTAATGACAGGAAGATTTGTATTCTGGGTGCTCTTCTGAGAAAATGTTCTCAAAACCTCATGAAACTGGGGTTTCAAGGCAGAAAACAGGGAAGTTAAAAATGAGAATCTGCTAGGTAAATGGGACCAAAAATATAAAATTCAAACCATACGCTCTAAAGCTATCCACAGACTCCCATTAAAGCATGCTCTTGTCACGCAATTAAACTATGTGATATAGATATTTTTCAGAAAGACTAATTTTATCCTTGGAGAAAAACTGTTCAGTTCCAAGATCTGTGCTTTCTGTCGCCTCAGATTCCCTTGGGCAGCAATCATTCGTCAAAATCAGTCGGCATTGAAGACATTTAAAATGGAGTGAGCCTCATGCCTCAGAGTGATAGCTACTCAAAAGACTGGGATCTGAGGCCTGCAGTCTGAAGCCAGCCTGGGCAGATAAATCTGAGAAACTCTTACCTTCAATTAACCATCAACCCCTGCCCCCCCCCCCAGAAGTGGAGGTGTGGCTCCAGTTTCAAGCAAAAAAGCTAAGGGACAGTGAGTGCCTAGGCCCTGGGATCTAGCCCTGGTACCATCACTATAATTAATTAATTAATAATTTCATTAATACCCTTTTTTTGGTCCCACACCAGGACTCAAACTATTAATCTAATGCTTTCACTTATTGGCTAATGCTCTACCACCTGAGCCATGCCTCCAATCCTTAATTAGTTAATTACTATAAGTAAAATGGAGTGAACCACATGAAATCTACCTGGTACAGGTGGGTGAGACCTGCAGGTGAGACCCATAGCACTCACAGGGAAGCCCTCAGTATCCTTGGGATGACCTCTTAGCAAGCAAAGCAGTAAGAGTCCATACAATTCTTTCTACTAAGTGGACTCTAGGTTTAGTGCCATAGGCTGAGAATAAAACTCAGTGAAAGCTGGGCACTGGTGACTCACATCTGTAATCCTAACTACTCAGGAGGCTGAGCTCTGAAGATCCTGGTACATAGCCAGCCTAAGCAGGAAAGTTCATGAGCCTCTTATCTCCAATTAACCACAGAAAAAGCCAAAAGTAGTGCTGTAGCTCAAGTGGTAGAGTGCTATCCTTGAGCAAAATCTGCTTAGGGACAGCACCCAAGTCCAACATTTAAGGTCTAAGATCAACAAAAACAAACAGACAAAATAAAAACAACAAAAACAAAAAACAACAAAAACACAGCTCAGTGAAGACTTGTCACCTGGCTTGGTGGTTTTGGTTTGGGATTTCTCTAATACTTGGATTAATATAACTGAATAATTTCACCATACGAATCAAAATTAATCAAAAACCCTGACTGATAGTTAATGCCTGTTTCTACAAGTGCCCAGAGGAGACAAAACTGTGAAGTGACATAGGAAGTAGAGTTCCGTCCCTCCTTCCTCCTGATCCTCTTTTCACTTCCTGTGCCAAAGGCTGCAGTGTGTGGAGTCCACTGGTGAGAGCTGTGGACACTGCTGGGTGTGACGTGAGTGTCTCCTGGTCCTTCTAGAAGCTTCTGTCCTCTCTCTATGACTTGTACTTGGCCGTGTCCTGCGCCTTCCCCTTCTCCCCTGTGTGTTCAGGGCTCCCTCTCCCTGGGTTCTTCTTCTCCTCTGTCCTCTGCCTCTATTTCCTGCAGTCAACTCCATTCTTCAAATGCTTCTTTTATGAAATCTTTGGGTCTGGAGGGAATTGTGCCTTCTGCCCCTAAATCTGTCTATTGAATTCCTGTCCTCCAGTGTCTCAAAATGTGATCTTCCATGGGGATAATTTCTTTTCAAATTAAAATGGATCATAAACCCAGGCCCTAGTCGAATATAAACTGGTGGCCTCATAGAAACCAGATTTGCTCACAGAGAAACACAGAAGAAAGATGCTACCAAGAGATATAAGGAGAGAGTCAGTTACAACCTGAAGAGTCGGCATCACAGCCCCCAGGAGAGGTCTGACCTCAGAGCCCTGTGACCCTTTACCTATACCTTCCAGACTCAGAAACACGAGAACATGAATTTCGGCTATTCAAGTGACCTACCATGTAGTGAACTATGGAAGCCTAAAATGATGATGATGGTGGTGGTGATGAGGATGATGATTTTGAGTGGTGCTGAGGTTCTTCAGAGCCTTCCACTTACTACGCAGCCCCTCTATTGCTTGAAACGCACCCTCAGTCTATTTTCCTTTTTTGTTTTATTTTTCCAATTATATCTTATTTTTTGCCTGGGGTCACTCTTGGACAATGATCCTCCCATCTATTCCTTGCTCATAGCTGGGATTATACGCATGTTCCCACTACCCCTAGTTTATTTATTGAGATAGAGTCTTCCTTTTTGTCTGGGCTGATTTCAAACCACAATCTTCTCCACCCATGGTCTCAGAGTAGCTGGGATTATAGGCAGGAGCTATTGTACTGAAACCCAAGCAGATTATTAAACTCAGGTTCTTAAAGATGAGTGTGAAAATTGAAGGAGGTACTCAGGGAAAATACTCGGATGGATGGAGTCTTGTTCACAGTGTGGGAGATGAGAAAGGAAAATGTGGGTTCGCTTGGGGATTTACTGATGATCCAGATAGGCATTGTATGAAGCAATGGTCCCTATAGTGCCTGGCAAGTGTCAAACTAGTGTTCATGGAAGTCCTTGGCTCATCTAGGTCCCAAATTTCCATTCCTCTTATTTCAGCACCAACCTTTCCACCGCCATGTGATTCTCCCCTTCTCCTTATAACCCATCATAAAAATAATATATTTACCTATCTGCTTCTGTTAACTGGGGGATTGTTTACTTTATGAGAAATATAACTGATGGAAATACATCGAGCCATAGAGACGGCTTCCGAGTGCAGCTTCCTTGGTTACGAAGACCAGTCTGGGAGCAGTGCTATGATTTATGAGGTGTTTTTTTCAAAATAGTATTTACTGTGAGGAGACTTGGGGAGGTAAATGGACTCATTTATAAATATGAACTACTTTCTTCAAATATTTTATACAGAAAGCTGTAGGCAGAAATGCCCTGAGCGTAGATTCTCTGCACTCTGAGTGCTCCTGAGGTTTAAAGAGGTCATGTATGTTACATGATGACTGGGAAAATGTAGCATATGACTTGTGCTTTGAAATAAGTGAAGCTGTCTCCCAAACTCAGTGTGTATGTGTGTCTGTATGTGTGTGTGTGCGCGTGCATGCAGGTGTGCAAATGTGTGTGCATGAATATGCATGTGCAAACATGTGTTCATATGTGTGCGTGCGTGCATGTGTATGTCCACACACATACATGTGTATCTGTCTATGGATATGAAAGTCAATTGAAGGAAAGGAAGAAATCTAATATTTTCTTATATTACTTTGTTATATCAAGCTGAAATCTTTTTTTTGGGGGGGGTCCAGTCGTGGGTCCTGAACTCTGGGCCTGGGCGCTGTCCCTCAGCTCTTCAGCTCAAGGCTAGAGCTCTACCACTTGAGCCACAGCGCCACTTCCGGCTTTTTTCATTTCGCTTTATATGGTGCTGAGGAATCAAATCCAGGGCCTCAGGCATGCAAGGCAAGCGCTCTACCACTGAGCCATCTTCCCAGCCCCATCAAGCTGAAATCTTTATTTTCTTTGTTTACCTATGGTCTTCACCAGGGCTAACAAAATATCCAGAAGGAAGAAAATATAGGACTGGGAATGTGGCTTAGTGGTAGACTACTTGCTTAGCAAGCATGAAGCCCTGGGCTCAATTCCTCAGTACCACATACTCAGAAATAAACCAGAACTGGTGCTGTGGCTTAAGTGGTAGTGTGCTAGCCTTGAGCAAAAAGCAGCTCAGGGACAGTGCTCAGGCCCTGAGTTCAAGCCCCTGGCCAAAAAAAGAAAAAAAAAAGAAGAAAATATAAACTTATACAGAAAAAGAAAATCTAGACTTGATTCTAAATCTGATTCCATCCCTTGATGTATTGTTTTGCACAGAATTATATCCTATACTGTGGAGGAGACACCAAGGCCCCAGGCCAGGGATTGGAGGGACAGAGAAGCTAAGTGATCTGTCAGATGGTTTCAGAAAAGCACGACTTGGTGCCACCTGATTCTCAGGCTGTGAATTGCCTGAGACTTGAGGTCACAGGTGACAAGTTTCGGAAAGGGCATTGTTTCTTTGTGACTCTGTGTGTGTGTGTGTGTGTGTGTGTGTGCGCGCGTGTGTGTGTATGCTCACATGCATTCATTGCTCCCGGGGCTTGAATTCAGGGCCTGGGTACTGTCCCTGAGTTTTTTGCTCAAGGCTAGTGCTCTACCACTTGAGTCACAACACCACTTCTGGCTTTTTTTTTTTTGGTCAGCTGTGGGGCTTGAACTCAGGGCTAGCGCTCTACCACTTTGAGCCACAGATCCACTTCTGGTTTTTGAGTGGCTAATTGGAGATAATCATGGGGACTTTTCTTCTCCAGGCTGGCTTTGAACCATGATCCTTAGATCTTAGGCTCCTGAGTAGTTAGGATTACAAGCATGAGTCACCAGCACCCAGCTACTGTTGTTTTTGTTTTTTGGGTTTTTTTGGTGGTTAACTTGAGATAAAAGTCTCATGGACTTTCCTGCCCAGGCTAGCTTTGATCTGTGATCCTCAGATCTCAGCCTCTTGAGTAGGTAGGATTATAGGCACGAGCCACTGACACCCAGCTAGAACTTTTCTTCTTTTATTTTAAATTTTTTAAATGGTGATTTTTTTAAAACTTTATTCATTTATTTTTGTGGTACCAAAAAATCAAACCCAGGGCCTCATGCATGCTAAGCAAGCACTTTACCACTAAGCCACATTCCCAGGCCACTTTTCTTTGAATGTGGGGTTTCGAGTAGGATGGAGTTGATGTACAGAGCAGCTACTTTACTTCCTCACTGAATCTACATATTGCTAAAGATATGTGTTCATTAAAGGATAATTCTCAAGCAGTATAAAGTCGTGATTTTCAGAGAACAAAATAAATGTGTGAAAGATTATATTTTACTCCAATACCAAGGGAATGAGCTAGATGTTATAACTGGCTAAAAGGAGATGACAAGAAATCATACATGGACAGATGGACTTTATATGTTCTGGTTCAACATCTATTGATTCAACCAACTATATTAAAAATATTTTCAGAAAATAAATCATCTGCCCTGAACATGTACAGAATGCTTCTTTGCCATCACTCCCTAAATAATATAAGCATCATCGGACACTAGTGGCTCACATCTGTATTCTGAGCTATTTAGGAGCTGAAATCTGAGGATCACAGTTTAAAGCTAGCCTCCACAGAAAAGTCTGTGAGACTCTATCTCCAACTGACCAGCAAAATGCTGAACCAGAGGTGGCTCTGAGATCAAGCCCCAATATCAGGGGAAATTTTTTTAAAAAAATGAATAAAGGAGGGGCTGGGAAGGTGGCTCAGTGGTAGAGTGCTTGCCTTGCATGCATGAGGCCCGGGGTTCGATTCCCCAGTATCACATAGGCAAAAAGAAAAAAAGCCGGAAGTGGTGCTGTGGCTCAAGTGGTAGAGTGCTAGCCTTGAGCTAAGGGACAGTGCCCAGGCCCAGAGTTCAGGCCCCACGACTGGACCCAAAAAAAATGAATAAAGGAAAAAGAAAACAATATGGAGCATTATCAGTGTGTTAGACATGATTATAAGCAATGTCGAGATGATTTTAAGTATAGAACAAATTGTATGCAACTGCCACATCACTTTATGTAAGGGATTTGAACATTCTGGAAATAATCTTCTAAGGCGAATGTACTCCAAATTTTTATGGAGCAAAGAATTGTAAATGGATGCAAGGCTAATTTTTTCTTGCGAGTCTAGAAGCACTGCCCTTCCCTTGAACACAGTCATTTGCATACCTATAGAAACAGCTGTTTGGAATTACTATCAGCTACCTATAATTTATAATGTGAAAAGTCTTGCCCAAAATCTAGACCAGACAACCCAGCAGAGTTCCCTTTAGACATGGCTTAGTTTCCATTTCTTTCCATATGGAAAATCTATTCATTTTTTCATATATGTCACTTGAATCAAGTGTTTCTGGCTCACAAACTTGCTTACTGGTTTCTATACTGGTTGGCTTAGGCACAAACAAGAAGAAGAAGAAAAGAAAGTCAAAGCCCAGCAAAATCTGTACCAGGAGATGGGTACTTGCAAGAGGTGGGGCCAAGGGGAGAGGGGTAGAAAGATGAAGGGGAAAAGGAGTAGAATGCAGGCAAGAATTCATTGTACATATCACAGAGTTGGGGAAAATAAGGAAGAGGTGGATTGAAGGGGGTAAAGATGTTGAAGGGATGACATAGATCAAGATGCATTGTCTACATAAACTTCTTCGTTAAATGGCAGAAACTTCCATATGTAACCTAAAAATTAAGAAAAGTGAGGGGAGGGGTGAGCTGGGAGGGGTGAATGAGAAAGCAGAGAGGGGGTGACATCGATCAAGAGGCACTGTATTCATAAACTGCTCCGTTGAATGACAACTCCTTTGTATACTTAAAGGTACTATAAATATTCAAAAAGTAGATTAAATCAACATCTTAGGTGTATAACAATAGAGTTCATACCAATTTAGCTTTAATAGGATTTAAGCAGTTTCATTCTTCTTATGTTGCTATTACCACAAATTACATATTTTTGGGGGGGAGGTCTGGTTGTGGGGCCTAACTCTGGGCCTGAGCACTGTCCCTCAGCTCTTCAGCTCAAGGCTAGCGCTCTACCACTTGAACCACAGCACCACTTCTGGCTTTTTTCTTTTTGCTTATGTGGTGCTGAGGAATCAAACCCAGGGCTTCATGCATGCAAGGCAAGTTTTCTACCACTGAACCAACCTTGCCAGCCCCCACAAATTACCTTTTTATACACGGAGTCAAGAAGTAAACTTGAGCCTAATTGCAATTTGCTTTGCAGTTGACCATATACCGAACCTAGATCTAACTTGACTTTGTCTGATTTTCATGGAAGAGCATTAAAGTTCATCTCATGTTACATTGAAAATACATGGGCATGGTGGCTCAGGCTTGAAATCCTAGCTATTCAGGAGGCTGAGATCTGACAGTCGTGGTTCAAAACCAGCCTGGACAGGAAAGTCCATGAGATTTATCTCCAGTTGACCACCAAAAACCCAGAAGTAAAGCTGTGGCTCAAGTGATAGATTGCCAGCCTTGAGTGAAAAAAGCCAAGGGACAGTGCCCAGGTCAGAGTTCAAGTCCCAGTGTTGTCACAAAATAAACAAACAAATAAGCAACCCAGTCTGAAATTGGGAGTCTTGGGAAGAATCAGGAGATCTGCCTTCTAGTTCCAGCTTTCTGGCTAAAGAGATGTAAACTATGTGGGTCTCAATTTCTTTATCTGCAAGATAAAGAAGGTCCCTTGTTCTAGCACCCTATGATTCTACCTCTTGGGATTTTTTTTGTTGTTTTATATATATTATAGTTTGTTTTGTATCACAGAAATATAAATGTGGCAAGGCCATAATGCACAGATACTTGGTCCAACACTATTGTGGGTATTTCTGTAGGTAAGGTTCTTTGGAAACTATTAATGTTTAAATGGGTAAGATTTTTGAAAGAAGCAAATTATCCAGGATAAAGTAGGAGGCCTATGGATTTGAGCTGCACCTTTTCCCCTGCAGCTCACTGGCCCGACCTATAAGATTGTGGGCTTCTCAGGCCTGAAAATAGAACAGAGGAGACATGCCACATTTTGAGTAGAAGCTGTAAGACTATTTCTCTTTTCCCGCAGCTCCTTCCCCACCCCCACCCCCTCTCTTGTTGTTGGTTGTGAGGTTGAATTCAGGGCCTGGGTGCTGTCCCTGAGCTCTTTTGCTCAAGGCTAGTACTCTACACATTGAGCCACAGCTGTACTTCCAGTTTTTGTGTGGTTTATTGGAGATAAGAGTCTCACAGACTTTCCTGCCTGGGCTGGCTTTGAACTGTGATCCTCAGATCTCAGCTTCTGAGCAGCTAGGATTACAGGTGTGAACCACCAGTATCTGGTATGGCTCTCTTTCTTTTCTTCCTCCTGGATGATACATCCCAGAGCAGAGTTAAGGGTGACCATCACCCACAATTGAATCCACAGTGACCCATAGCTGACATGTAATCTGAGTAAGAAACAAATCATTGACATTTTTTTTTTTTTTGTCGGTCATGGGGCATGAACTCTGGGCTTGGTCACTGTCCCTACACTCTTCAGCTCAAGGCAAGCACTCTACCACTTGAGCCACAGTGCCACTTCCAGTTTTCCAGTGGTTTGTTGGAGATAAGAGTTTCATGGACTTTCCTGCCCAGGCTGGCTTTGAACCTTGATCCTTAGATCTCAGCCTCAGTAGCTAGGATTACAGGCATGAGCCACCAGCGCCTGGCTATCATTGACATTTTAAGTTTATTTATTGCCATAGAAAGATTGACTGATAGATTTTTTTTTAAACTTTATTCTGAGGGCTGGGAAGGTGGCTCAGTGGTAGAGTGCATGTCTTGCATGCGTGAGGCCCTGGGTTCGATTCCTCAGCACCACGTAAGCAGAAGAAGCCAGAAGTGGTGCTATGGCTCAAGTGGTAGAGTGCTAGCCTTGAGCTGAAGAGCTGAGGGACAGTGCCCAGACCCAGAGTTCAAGCCCCACGACCTATAATAAATAAATAAATAAAAAAAATAAAAACTTTATTCTGAAAGGCAATGGATTTTTATAAAAGTCAACAAAACTTTGCCTTTCTTCCCTCTCTGACATTCAGTGGGGACCAAAACCTAATTTTGATATCTGACTCTATTCATATCCAACTCTTTTTTGTTTTTCTATATTGGAGAGAAGACAATCTCAAGCAGCAAAAATGTTTACTCTTTGTAGCAGCTGGATTAGATTCACCTAGGATCCATATAAATCTGTGGGCAGCCACCACTTCATAGCTGCTGGCAGCCAACCATCCCTTTGCTCCAGACTGTGGAGGATATCACCAATTTGCCAGAGAGAAAGAAAGATTCCAAACTTCAACTTGATGCTTGATGTTTCCAGGCATGGAATCTTCCACTCAGAGTTAGTGAGGAAATAAAGGAACAGATGTCTCATGCAGAGAGGGCCGCAGGGGAAATGGCTCAGGCATGCTAGCCACATGCTGGAAGTTTGTGTTGCACCACTGTAAGCTCAGAGAGGCTTAACCTTTATCAAGGGAATGGAAAATATTTGAGAAGACATTCATTGTCTCGCTTTCTTACATCAGCAAAGGTCATCAGTCATCAGGTAGCATCAGAGGGGACCATTGTAGGTGGAGAATGCTTGGAGTTCACACTGTCACGCTTGTCAGCTTTCCATCACTGTGACAAAATACCCAATACAATCAACTTAGGAAGCAGAAAGGTTTATTTTGGCCCATAGTCTTGGAGGTTTCCATCTATGATCATGGGCTTTGGGACTGTGGTGGCGCAGCACATCATGGTGGGTGTATATAAAGGAGGAGACCACCGTGGCAGGAAACCAAAAGAGAACATTAGAAGAGGCTGGGTTTCCAGTATCAAAGTCCAGTCCCCACCATGACCTCACTCCATTCTGTTACACCTTACCTTCTAAAGATGCCAGGGGTGGGGGACCAATCCTTCAACACATGGGCCTTTGGCTGGCATATGGTAGCACTAGTAACAGTGGTGGTGATAATGTTTAAGAAACAAAAAGAAAGCCAAGCCCAGTGGCTCAAGTCTGTAGTCCTAGCTACTCAGGAGGCTGAGATTGGGAGGATCATAGTTCAAGGCTAGCCGGGGCAGAAAAGTTTGTAAAATTCCCTCTCAATGGAGAACTAGAAAGAGCATCATGCTCCTGTTATGCTGGTTACATTGAAGAGCCTAAAATAAGTAGATCCTGATCTGGCACATGCCCAAGAAGGAAGTGAAACCCTATCTCAAAAATAACTAGTACAGAAAAGGACTGGAGGTATGGCTAAACAGTAGAGTGGCTGACTAGCAAGTGTGAGTTCTGAGTTCAAGGCCCAGTAGTACCAGGAAAGAAAGAAAGAAGGAAAGAAGGAAGGAAGGAAGGAAGAAAAGAAAAGAAGGGAGGGAAGGAGGGAGGGAGGGAGGGAAGGAGGGAGGCAGCCAACCACAGGCTCTGCAGTCAATTAAATTTTAATTACAAGAACAGCTTGTCATTTACTAGCTGGAGGTTTTGGAGAAAGCTATTTTTTTTTCAGTTTTTTTTTTAAATTTTATTTTATTTGTGAACATACTGTACAGAGGGGTTACAATTGCATGGGCAGGATAATGCGTACATTTCTTACCAAGCATTGCAGCCTCCTCCTTTGTTTACCCTTCCCATCCCTTCCCAGGCCCCCCCCCCCCCCCCCAATCCCAATCCTTCTCCTTCCCCCCCCACCCCACCCCCGCACCGACGTTGTAAAGCTCGTTTTGGACATGACAACTTGTACTTCTCATTGTTGCATCAGATTGGAGAAAGCTATTTTTGAAAACTTATCCCTAAAACAAAATTTCTTCCTATGCAAAATAGATGTAATAATTCCTCTCCATTACTGTCATCATGACAACACTATAAGATAATAAATGTACAGTATTTGGCATGCGATAAGTGTTAATAAATATTGGAGTTCTCTTTCTTAGGCTTTTTTTCTTTCAAAGGTATTGAGGTTGAACTCAGGATCTTGTACTTGCTAGGCAGGTGCTCTGCCACTTAAGCCACACCTCCAGCCCCCTTTGTCTATTACTGGACTAGAATCTCTTGTTTTCATAGGGTTATTTGGACTATGATCCCCTATTTAGGCTTCCTGCATAGCTGAGATGAAAGGCAGAGGCCCCTATGAAATATTATGAAATATTAATTGAGATGGGGCCTCATTAATTCTTGCCTAGGCTGGCCTCAAACCATGATCTTTCTGATGTCTACCACCTGAATAGTTGGGATTACAAGCATGAGCTACTACACCTGGATTTTTGGCTTTTAGTTTTTAAACTGTTCCTTCATCTGAATATTTTTTCTTTATCCTGTCAAAATCCTATTCACTCAATAGAATCTAGAGTAACAAACTCATTGAGGCTTTTCCTGACTTCTATTTGTGATCTACTGCAATCTGTGAAATATCCATATAGACTATACATGTTCATTTTCCAAATTCATTCCTTTATGCATTCATTTATTTATTCAACAAATATTTCTGCATACCTATACTGTACCAGGTATTATTCTTTGTGCTAGAAATGCAGCAGAGAACAGTGTTAGTATCCATGATAGGGCTAGGTTATGTTTGAGGTTAGGTTTTGGGTATATTTTAAGTTAGGGTTAGGGCTGAGTTTAGAAGTAGGGTTAGGTTTAGAGTTAGCATTAGGTATAGGGCTAGGGTTTATCAGGGAGTAGGGTTAGTGTTAGAATTGTGTATTTGAGCTGGGTGCCAGTGGTTCATGACTATGATCCTAGCTACTCAGCAGGTTTTTTTGGTTCAAGGCTAGCAGTCTACCACTGGAGCCATTTCTGGCTTTCTGGTGATAATTAGAGGTAAGAGGCTCATGGACTTTCCTGTCTAGGCTGGCTTCAAACCAGGATGGTCAAATCTCAGCCTCTTGAGTAGCTAGGACTGCAAGTGTGAGACACCAATATCCAGCTGATTTTTTTTTAATGTTGTGATGGCTGTCTTGAGATTTTGGAAGCATTGCATTGAATTCATTGATTGCTTTCAGCAATAGGGCACTTTAACAACATTAATCCTGCTAATCCACGAATATGGAAGTCTTCCATGGATCTTCAAGTGTCTTCTTTCATTGCTTTCTTCAGTGTGTTGTGGTCTTCACTACAGACATTTTCCACCTTCTTGGTTAACTTTATTCCTAAGTAACTTTTGAGGCTGTTGTGGATGGGATTGTTTTCCTGATTTCTTTCCCAGTCTATTAGTTATTACTATATAAAGAAGTTACTATTTTTTTGTATGTTTACTTTCTATCCTGTTACTTTCCTACAGATGTTTGTCTGATCTGAGTTTTCTGGTCAAGTGTTTAGGGTCTATTAAGCATAGGATTGTATCATCTGTAATTAGGGATAATTTTATGTCTTTTTCTTTTTCTTCTTTTCTTTTTTGTCAGTCGTGGGGCTTGAACTGTGGGTCTGAGCACAGTCCCTCAGCTCTTCAGCTCTTTAGCATCACTTCCGGTTTTCTGGTGGTTTATTGGAGATCAGAGTCTCATGCACTTTTCTGCCCAGGTTGGCTTTGAACCTCGATCTTCAGATCTCAGCCTCCTGAGAAGCTAGGATTACAGATATGAGCTACCAGCACCCGGTGATAATTTTATTTCTTCCTATCATGTTTCTGTATCTTGCCATACTGCCCTAGCTAAGAATTCAAGCACTACACTAAGAGTACTGAGAGTGGACTGATTATTGAGGAAATATTTTTTTCTTCATTTCATATATTGTTTTCTAGATGTTTGCCTAACACAACTTTGTTATATTAAGGCTTGTTCTTTCTGTTGCTACTAGTTCTTCGGGGCTTTTTTTTTTTTCAAACCAACTAGTGAGACTAGATTTTGCCAAAGCCTTTTTCTATACCTATTAAAATATCATGTGAATTTTGTTCTTTATTCTGTTTACGTTTTGTATTGTGTTTGTTGATTTGTATAAATTGAATCATCCTTGCATCCCTAGAATTAAACCAACTTGATCATGGCATACAATCTTTTTAATATGTTGCTGAATTCAGTTTGCAAGTATTTTATTGAGAATTTTTGCATCTATTTTAAATCATGTAAAGTGATTTACAGTTTTGTTTTTATTTTCCATTTTTATTATGTTCTTATCTAGTTTTTTTCTTTTTTCTTGTATTGGGACTTGTATTCAAGGCCTGGGCAGTGTCTCTTAGCTTTTTTGCTCATAGCGATCTCTCTACTACTTGAGCCATAGGTCTACTAACAGCATTTTACAGGTTAATTGGAGCCAAAAGTCTTAGAGACTTTCCTACTCTGGCTGGCTGTGACCCTTGATCCTCAGATCTCAGCCTCCTGAAGAGCTATGATTATAGGCATGAACGACCAGCACCTAGCTTCCTTACCTAGTTTGACATTCTTTGTAGAAACGGAAGCATTTTTTCCATTCCAATTTCATGAACTATTTTGAGAAGCATTGTTGGTAGTTCTTCATAATATTTCTGGAAGAATTCAGCAGTAAATTGGTCCATTCCTAGGTGTTTCCTTTGTTGGAAGACTATTACTGCTCTAATCGTCCTGATCGTCGTCCATCTGTTTATTTCCTCTTGGTTCACCTGGGCAGGTCATATATGTCTAGAAGTTTATCCATTGTTCTAGATTTTCAAATACTTTCAGTATAATGTTTGCAAAAATATCTCCTAATAGTCAATTAAAGGTAATGACTATGTCACCAAGAACCATAGAAAAGAAAGTGGCCGGGGCGGAGAAGCGCACCACAGGGCAGAGCAGCAGAGCGCGCATGGGAACGTGGTGCATCCCCGCGGGGCAGTCTCCCGGGCTCCCGGACCCCGGGCTGCCCCTCGCCGCTGGGGAAGGACGCATCCCACATCCCTTCACCAGACATCACCCAACAAATTCCGGGAACATAGCGATCCAGTATGCTTTATTACCTGGCTGTTGGCATCACACTCAGCGCCAGTGGGTAGTGTACTTAGAAGCAGGGTTACATCCATTTCAGGAGGACACCCCAGAAGCTAAGGAAGAGCGTTCAGGAGCCAGGTGCTGGGTGAGAAGCGCGGAGGAGACTGCAGAGCAGCAGCTGGGGCGGTGGAAGGGGCCTCAGGGGCCACCCCAGCTGAGGCCCCGGCTGGGGCTTCTGAGACTGGGCCAGAGGTCACAGCTGCAGCCCTGGGCGCAAACCTGGAGATCAGTTCTGGAACGAGCCCGGGGCGAGTCATGCAGCCCTGGAGCAGGGGGGCCTACTGCCACAGCTACAGCCACAGGGCCCGGAGATCCACGGCCAGACGAGGACGCCCTGCCCGCTGCCTCCAAACCCTGCGCCCAGCGTGGCTTCCAGGGAGAGGCCGGCCTGGAACACGAGGCGGCCTCCCCTGGTGACCAGTAACCTGCTTCAGAGAACGGTCCTCAGCAACGCCCTGAGGTTCTGATCGCCTCTCCTCTGCTCTCAATACCCTGAGCCCTCAGAGACTTCTCTGTAGAAAACATCATTGCCCCTTGAAGATGTGGGTGTCTGCTGATTGATTCTTAGGCGGAGAGATTCCAGATGTTACATGGTTTTCTACTGTCTGAAATCAGGCTGTGTCATTGCAGTAAACTGCCATAGTTTGACCTTCAAATTCACATTTCATGTTAACTGGAATTGAGTTAACTACACAACTGCGACTCCTTCTGCTCTATCTTTGCCTTACTTTATTGTGTGTAGATCTGAATTACTGAGTTTGGTTTGAACTCATTTAATAAAAAGATTTTTTTTTAAAAGAAAAGAAAGTAGCTTGAAAATCATAGAGAATAAAATACAAAGGCAAAAGAAATAATAATTTTAAAAAGAACGGAATAAAGGCCAGAGAAAAGGAAACAAGAAAGACGAAGCAAGGTTAAACTTTAAAAAGACAACAAAAGAAAAAGGAGGAAAATGTACACAAACAGGAAAGATCAAGAGATAAAAAATATCTGGTTGAAAATAAAAGCACATCAATATAATTAGATAAACAAGAATCAACAATAAAAACATACTCTGTACATCACCTTTATAAGAACAATAAAAATATTTAATTAAAAAATAAAAATATAAAAACTTAAACCAGTGTACATTATAGATATAAGCAATCATTATTATTTCTAACAAATTAATAGCTGGCCAAATGTAAAAATCTACTCAAAAGATTGATCAGAAGGACAAACTTCCAAAAGAAGTCACACAAAATTAGGCTCTGACATTTGAAAACTGTAAAGAAAGCAGCTGAATTTTAAAGAATTTCCACTGGACAGAAACAGATAGACAACCAAACCCAGGAAATTTTCTAGCATAAAATGAGCTTGAAGTGATAGCATAGTCTTGTCCCTGAGACTGATGGGAATGGCTGGACATAAGTTCTCACCATTATGGGTTAGATGATGGCTTTGAGCTTCTTAAGTTCCTGGCAAGCAGCCAAGAGCTATGTGTCCAGGAGAAAAAGCTAAAAGACAAGAGGTCAGACAAAGATGGAGCTCCAGCTAGAGCTCTGCAGGAGACAGGAGTATTTGATGAGGTTTACTTTTCATCTCCTGACACCCAGATGTTCCTGAGATTTAGCCATAGAACACAGGGACCTCTGTTGCTTTTATCAAGGCCACAGCAGAGAGCCCTGATTCCTTGTGCCATGACATGCCCTTGGACAGAGTAGACTGGTGTGGGCTTGAGGCTGCTCCCCATGCCTGAGCTGCCCCTCCATGCCCAGGAGAGGCAGAAATGGAGAAGCTTCTCTTGAGCATTGAGGTGGGTGGGAGCTAAAGGCCACAAATAGCTTCAGAGTAAGTGCTTGAATGGAAGCCTGAGAAATTCCTAGACTGCTGTCAGTCAACCAGGTGTACTGTCTTCCACTGGACTGGACTGGACATACATGTAGTGGCCAATCAAAAACCACTACTAGAAAGAGAGACAGAGACAGAGACAGACAGAGAGACAGAGACATGCTGGTTAAGGTAAGCTATGCCTCAGTTTATAGGGTGATAGATTTTAAAACAATTGAATAAACAAAGACAAGGATGTTGCATTTTCTTCTACCTTTCTAGTATTTGCATGAATTTAATGCTGTTTTTTCCTATTCCAACATTTTATTTTAAATAAAATTTGTAATTTCTACTCAAGATTTCTTCATATATGCTAGAAAGATAACGACACATTTGTAGACCATACAACTTAACAAGTGTTATATGCAATTAAAGATCATGTCACAAATGACAAAATAGCCTCTTTCATAAGGAACATGTTAAATACATTTGGAGCAGTAACATTTCATTCATTCATTCATTTATATTACCTTTAAGTAGTTCTATAAAGAGACTGCAATTCAACTCTGAAGGCTGAGGTCATGACCCACTGGGCACAGAGAAATCCTACAGAACTTAAATAATTCTTCCTCCTCCTCCTCCTCCTAATCCTCTTCCTCCTCTTCTTCTTCTTCTTCTTCTTCTTCTTCTTCTTCTTCTTCTTCTTCTTCTTCCTCCTTCTTCTTTTCTTCTGTCAGTAGTGGGGCTTGAACTCAGGGCCTGGGCACTGTCCCTGAGCTCTTTCACTCTAGGCTAGCACTCTACCACTTTGAGCCACATCGCCACTTCTGGATTTCTGGTGGATAATTGGAGATAAGAATCTCAAGAACTTTTCTGACCAGGCTAGCTTTGAACCACAATCCTCAGACCTTGGCCTCCTGAATAGCAAGGATTCCAGTCATGAGCCACCAGTGCCCAGCTTCAAATTCTTATATGCCCCAAATTGTCATTGATCTTTGCCATCTAGTAAAGAGATCTGCATAACATTGCATTAGAAGATATGAATATAGGGCTGGGAAGTTGGCTCAGTGGTAGAGAGCTTGCCTTGCATGCCTGAGGCCCTGGGTTTGATTCCTCAGCACCACATAAGCAAAAAGAAAAAAGCCGGAAGTGGCACTGTGGCTCAAGTGGTAGGGCACTCGCTGAAGAGCTGAGGGACAGTGCCCAGGCCCAGAGTTCAGGCCCCATGACTGGACCCCCCCAAAAAAAGAAGATATGAATATAATAAAGCACATCAAGAACAGCTAGCCAAGCACAGTGGCTCAAACCTAGAATGTGTGCTTCCGGGGAGGTAAAGATAAGGGGATCTTAGTTCAAGGCCACTTGGAGCAAAAAAAGAGATTAAAAAAGTTCTCAGGACTTTATCTTGACCAATGGCTGAGTGTAGTAGAATGTGCTTGTCATTTAAGCTACTTGGGAAGAAATAGGGTAGGGTCTGGTGATTAACACCTCTTAGTCCAGTGATAAGGACAGCTCAGAGGATCACTGGCCAGGTTGGCCCAAGCATTAAGCAAGACTCTATCCCCCAAATAACCAACCCAAATAGTGGCTATAGAGTGATTCAAGTGATAGAGTGCCTGCCTTAAAAACACAGATCCTAAGTTTGAATCCTATTATTGCTGGAAAAAAAGAGAATAACTGGATCTAGGAGTCATGCTCACAGAACACTAGCATTCAGTTCGGAGGCTCTGTGCAGTAGGAGTGCCCAGGCAGGGAGACCAGTGGTTAGGGAGCTGGGGGCTTGTGACCAGATGGGAAGTCTGCTCAATTCTGGGCTGTAAAATTAGGAAGCTTCCTCTGGCTGCCCCCAAACCACAATCACCAAACAAGTCCTTGCCAGCAACAGAATGGATACATCAGACTCCATTTTCCCAGCCATTCTATACATAGAGACCAAATGATTAAAAACTGGATAGGAGAAGGAGTGTGTGCCAGTTCTCCAGGCTCCACGGGTTCACAGACAGCGTTTCTATTATCCACTGTGTTTTGCCACTTTGTGTTTGCTATAGTGGACAGATGGCAGTGTCTAGCAAGCTGCCTCTGGTCCTTCAGGGAAACGCATAGCAGTTAACTGATCAATGGGAGAAAAGTCCTCATCTGCATGCTTTCTAGTTTCCATGGTGACGCCATGGTCCATTTCTATATGACCTCATGGACCACAGGTGGGGGGAGAGGCACACAACTGGCTTTTGCGATTCATCCAGCTCACCATGCCTCTCTCTGGAAAAAAATGATCCAGAGACACAGACCCTTTGGCACACGTTTGGATTCACCTCTCCCAGTTGGATTTCCTGTTTGACAATTGTTTGCTGCCCTGAAAAGTGGCTGAAATCTAAGGGGAGGCCATGCTTTTATGCCATATTTAGTGACACATCTACCATTGATTTGATGCATAATTTAAAGAAAGCAAGATGAGAAACAAGTTCACCTTGCAGGTGGGCGCACCAGGAGCTAGCTCAGCGTGGACAAGGATTTTCTTCCTTCCTTCTTCAGTAAAGCACTTCCTTGCCTCAGAGTTGGAATTCTGCCTATTTTTTTTAATTGGTCATGGGGTTTGAACTCTGGGCCTGGGCGCTGTCCCTGCACTCTTCAGCTCTAGGCGAGCACTCTACCGCTTGAGCCACAGTGCCACTTCTGGAGATTAGAGTCTCACAAACTTTCCTGCCTGGGATGGCTTTGAACCATGATCCTCAGATTTCAGCCTCCTGAGTAGCTACGATTACAGGCATGAGCCACCAGCTCCAAGCTCTGTCTAAATCTTAAATGACCATAGGCAGGTCACTTAAGTGTCAGTACACTGAGCCTTGCGTTCCACATTTGGTAACAATGGTGACCATGAGATATTTCTCTAGAGGTTGTTGGAAATATGATATATGTATTATAATTATGAATATTATAAATTAGGTTCCAGAGACACCTAGGATGGCATGTGGCCTGTACTGTGATCCCCTCTTTGTTGTGGCAGGGTGCAAACAGCCCATGCAAGTGGCCACGGAAGTGATTAGTAGGATCACCAGCAGCACTCACGGAATGCAGACCCTTCCATCCCTCTCTGCGCAGTTGTGATGCTCCTGCCAGTTCTGCCGTACTGTCAAACTTCATGCTTGTCTTGCTGCCATTTCACCCATGCCAGGCCTTCCTTTCTCATATCATCTCTTTTACGGAAACTGTAAGCAATAGCATGTATAGATGCAGGATTCTCAATCCTAGCAGTTAAGCAAAACCTGCACCTTAATGTGTCCGTGTTAGTCACATTTTTTGTATTATCAAGTGCACATTTGCATATGTGAGTGCATGTGCATACATCTATCAGTACTGGGGCTTCAACTCAGGGCCTTGAGTTATTGCTAAGTGTTTTTTTTTTTTTTTTTGTCAGTGGTGGGGCCTGAATTCTGCGCCTCGGCGCTGTCCCTCAGCTCTTCAGCTCAAGGCTAGTGATCTACCACTTGAGCCACAGCACCACTTCCGGCTTTTTCTGCTTATATAGTGCTGAGGAATTGAACCCAGGGCCTCATGCATGCAAGGCAAGCACTCTACCACTGAGCCACCTTCTTAGCTCTATTGCTAAGCTTTTTGACTCAAGGCTCAGGCTCTACCACTTGAGTCACACCTCTACTTCTTCACGGTTAAGAGTTTCAAGGACTTTTCTCAGATACCAGCCTCCAGAGGAGCTCAGTGCTTGGCTATCAAATGAATATTCTAAGTGCATGCATAGTATTCTACTTTATATTCTGTTTAGCCTTCCTGATATAAGTAGTAGATTTTTTGGGGGGGTTGGTTGTGGGGCTTGAACTTGGGGCCTGGGTGCTGTCCCTGAGCACTTTTGTTCAAGCCTAGCATTCTAGCGCTTTGAACCACAGTGCCACTTCTGGATTTTCTGGTGGTTAATTGGAGATGAGTCTCAGCTTTCCTGCCCAGGATGGCTTTGAACTGCAATCCTCAGATCTCAGCCTCCTGAGTAGCTAGGAGTACAGGTGTGAGTCACCAGCTCCCAGCTAAGAATTAGAAATTGTAATGCTCACTCAATACCTTAAAACTGGACAGATAGATAGATAGATGATGGTAGATAAATAATAGATGATAGATGATAGCTAGACAGGTAGATTTAATAGATAGATGTAGTAAATAGATATGGTCTTTAGAAATGCTTGTAGCTCAGTTGCAATCTCCCTCATCCTTTGGAGATGGAATGAGTGCATCCGCAGAGCCAGGCAGAGGTGCTACAACAGTCCTTTTGAGAAGATTTCCCAGTGCTACCTGTTCTAGCAGAGCCTTTCCTTTTCTAATGCTCTACCAGCCTGAACATCTGGACATCTTCATGAAGACGACAAGATCTTCACATCTCCCAGCCTGGGTAGAGTCTTATGAACCCAGAACCACATCTCTCCCTTTCCTTCCCTGAGTTCTTTCAGAGCAAGACAGGAGCAGAGATGCTGGGAGAGAGATCATGTAGATTGACTAAGAGCTCTGCTTCTGCCAGGACGAGGTCTAGCATAGAAATTTTATTGAATTACATACAAATGAAGACACAAGTATCTCTTCTGTCCTCAACTTTATGGATTAAATACTGTGCCCATTACTCAGTGATTATCTTTCAGGCATGTTTTGCTCATCAACAAGTCTTATGGAATGGTGATAGGAAGAGACTGTACTTTTTGAAGCAGACTTTGATTCAAGTTCTCTCTTGACTTAACTTCCTATTCTAATTGTGATTAGGGGCAAATTGGCAGCACGTAAATCATCTAAAAATGGTGATTAAGAAGAAAGGCTAAACTTGTGGAGGAGATGGGGAAAAACCAGTTGTTTAAGGATACAGGTGGACCTGTTGCAACAATGAGAAGTACAAGTTGTCATGTCCAAAACGAGCTTTACAACGTCGGTGCGGGGGGGGGGAAGGGGGGGGAAGGAGAAGGATTGGGATTGGGGGGGGAGGGGGGAGGCTGAGAAGGGATGTGAAGGGTAAACAAAGGAGGAGGCTGCAATGCTTGGTAAGAAATGTACGCATTATCCTGCCCATGTAATTGTAACTCCTCTGTACAGCATGTTCACAAATAAAATAAAATAAAATTTTTTTTTTAAAAAAAAGAAGAAAGGCTATTCTCTGATACCATATTCTCAAGAAAGTCACATTTAGCAAAATTGGTACAATTGATTTATATTATTTAATAATAAGGTGTGTGTGTGTGTGTGTTAGTCCTGGGACTTGATTTCAGGGCCTTAGTGCTGAGCTTTTCTGCACAAGGTTAGCACTGTACTGCATGAACCACAGTTTCACTTCTGAAGATAAGTGTCTCATGGACTTTTCTGCCCAGGCTGTCTCTGAACTATGCTCCTCAGACCTCAGCCCCATGAGTAGCTAAGATTACAGGTGTAAGGTGCTGGCAAAAATAGATTTTTTTTTTAAAAAAATGGTGATTTGTGTGAGGATTGAGTAAGACAAGGTGGAAGTTCATTTATGGGGAATTTGAATAGCGCGACTCCTGGGATGGGAAAGTGTGAGTTCTTGGGTTTCAAGTGGCTGCAGCGTGCTGTCACCATGGCTTGTGGACAGAGGGAAAGGAAGTTGATGTGTGGGCTCACATGACTCCACCCAGGCTGGAAGACATTGTGCAGACCCTGTCATCTTCACAGAGATGCCCCAGCCAGGCTGGGGGAGAGGTGGTGAGGGAAATTCTCTAGTAGAACAGGTGGCCCTGGGGAAGAGCAATTGTAGTACCTTCTCCTTAAGCTGATTTTCACCCACCGTCTTCTGGATCTCAGAGTCCTCTGCTAGGCTTACACGAACCACCAGTGCTCAGCCAGATTCTCATTTTAAGCCCTTAGATTTGCTCATAATTATAAGGAGCCCAGCAGAAGGCCCCAGCCTTCGAGGGCATGCACAGAACCACCTGGTCAGTCTCTCCTGTTCTTAGGAGTTCAAGCTCTCAAGATTTTATAAGGAGCCAGGTGCTAATTGCTCACATCTGTAATCCTAGCTACTCAGGAGGCTGAGCCCTGAGGATCACGTTTGAAGCCAGCCTAGACAGGAAAGTTTGTGAGACTCTCATCTCCAATTAACCAGAAGTGGAGCTGTGGCTCAAAGTGGCAGAACACCAGACTTAAGCAAAAAAGCTCAGGGACAGTGCCCAGGCCCTGAGTTCAAGCCCATGACAGACAAAAAAAAAAAAAGATTTTGTAAGGATGAAGCAATATACAATAAAAATTTCAGAATATAGGACAGAATCCAAATATAACATTTTAAGATGATGATGATGTTTCTAATAACCCCCTGCTTTGTCTGCTAGCCTGGCTACTTCTTCCCTGGCATTCAGCTCTGAATTCCTGACTTTCCTTTTGATCCCTGCCATCTCCCCAGTCTCCAGAATTCTCAGCAGAATATTCAGCATTTCTTAGGAGAAACAGACCTGAATAGCACAAGAATCCGCCAACTGTAATCCCACACCTAGTATCCAGACTTGATTGCAATCTTTGTACAGGTTATTGTTCCTAGCTCATCCTCTGGCCCCCACCCCACTGGGGTTTATTTACCAGGCAGGTATTCAGAACAGAAGCTCAGTTCTCTGCACCAGGTTTCAGAGGGTGCCACATGTGGCCAGTGGCCAGAGTTGATATCCTCAGGAGGCTTGTTAATCAAAGTTTCTTTAGCTCCATCTAACAACAGGGGTGTGTTGAATAAAACTCCCAGCCATCAGGAGTTGGCCAGGCCTCCTTGAAAGGCAAGCAGGAAACAGGAAGGGTATCCAACTGAGATAAAAGCTATGCTAACAAATGATAGCATTTCCAAAACAAATCACTAGCTCCAAGTGCCCTAGAATGAAATAGAAGAGGAGGGAGTGTCCCAGAAGGCGCAGGATGACGCTGACCTTGCAGTCTACAGGAGGCCAGGGAGGGCTAACAGAACTTGGCAGATCTGTGTCTTTAGGCCAGTTTTTCCAAGTGGCCACCCTGCCTGTATCAGTCTGTCCTTCCTGATTGTGCTGCTTCCTGTCCTCACCAAGTGCATGCCGTAATGACATGTTAAGCTGACAATCTGTGTCAAAAATATTTTCACTTTCCTTTTAAGAAAACAGTTTATTGGAGAGACACATCATTACCATTTTCAAATAAATAAGTGGGAATCAAATGTGATAAATGAACATCATTATTTTTTAATTTTTTTAATTATTATTTTTGGCTATCTCAGGGCCTGGGTGCTGTCCCTGAACTCGTCTGCTCAAGACTAGAGCTCTACCACTTGAGCCAAAGCTCCCCTTCTAGCTTTTGGGTGGCTAATTGGAGATAATAGTTTCACAGATTTTCCTGCCTGGGCTGGCTTTGAACCTTGTTCTTCAGACTTCAGTCTTCTGAGTAGTTAGGATTATAGGTGTGAGCCACCACCACCAGGCTTAAATGAAAGCTTTTTTGTTGTTGTTTATTATTCTATGATAATGATGATGATGATGATGATGTAGTTGAACAAAGGTGTTGCAATTCCCTAAGTCAGGTTATGACTACAATGCATCTTGATCAATGTCATCTCTTCCTTTGCTTTTCCCCATTTCTCACTCCCTTACCTATCCTCAAGTTACATAGTTCATTTTTTACATAATGTACATTAAAATCATGACTACATTTGCTCATCTTCCTCCTCTATTCCTGTGCTCCCTCCACCCCCCAACCTAAAACATGTTTCCACTTCCTAGTGAAGAATGAAAGTTTTTGATGAAGTCCCAAGATCCAGGCCCTGCCTGTTAGGTCATCCTCTTGCTTCTGTATCTTAAATGACACTCAGGTGTTGTTAGAATGGAATAGTGAATACACAAATAGCCCCTCTCACTGCACACCTCCATCTGGTGCAGGGTGGTTTGGTTCTCGTAATAAACTGTCTTCTACCTGAAACATGTGGAGGTCTCCTTTCTCTCACCCTTACATTTGGTGCCCAAACCTGGGAAGGAATAGCAGCAATAGGAGTCACTGGATCCCTTCTGCTTCTCTTTCCGAGGGTCGCTCTGCCTCATGGCCCCACCTCCGAACCAAAATTGCCAAAGGAACCCCATGTCAGAGATCTCACCTTTATCAGTACTAGTTTCATATTCACTACATTGTCTCCGGTCTCCTGTCTATGTCTGGTGACTAACTCCTACCTACAGGCCCTGTGATCCTCTGTCTCTCTCTTTTGATGTGGAGCTACACTGTGAAGCCTGAACAAAATATAACAATTTTAGGTTTGGATTCCATTTTGTACAGGAAATATGTCAGCAACTCCCCTTGATCCCCTTGAGCCCAAATTCCAGGAACAACCCTCTTTATGGTAAATTCCACTAACTACAGCTAATCAGCAGATAAACAGGAAAAACCCAAGTGAAAGACCATTCAGTTGCAGCTCAGACCATCTGCTTTAGCCAATCATTTTGAAGAGCATCAACCCCATGAACCAGCCAATCCCTAGAACCTAGTCGGTTCCTGCCACTGATCACTCTAATCATCTTTTAGAATTATTTTATAATTTTCCAGCGGTATGGTATGATTTGTTAAGTGTTACAATGATGCATAGAAGTCCCTAAAAACCCTAAAAAAACCCTGCTAGAGGAAGGGTCGGGGCTCTGGATCTAGATCCACTGCATTGGTGATGGTCATGAGTCCAGGCTGAGCTTGCAATAAACAATTCTCATGTACTTGCATCGGAATCGGCTCCTTGGTGGTCAGTGGGGATCCTTATCTGGGCACAAAAACACCAGTGGGATCCCCCATGCCTTTTTGACAGTCTTTTCTTTTCTTTTTCTCCAGCAGATAGAAAACTCATTTATTAACAGAGAGCAGCCCTTTTTAAAGCCAAAAAGGGCTGGTGGCATGGCAGGGGAGGAAGAGGAACCAATCACTGTCAAGGTCACACCCTATCATGCACCTGAGCCTTCACGGGCTGGTTAGGCACTGATCGTAAGGCAAATTGGGCTCTGCCCACTCTACTCTCTCTCAGCGCCATCTTTGCTGCCCATGTGCTCTACAGTAAATTGGGCTCTGCCCACTCAACTCCCTCTCAGCGCCATCTTTGCTGCCCATGTGCTCTGCAGATTCCCCCCTTTTCTTTGTTTTAATGGCAGACCCACCTCCCAGTTAGTTATCCTTTTCCTTCCTCTGTAAAGGTTGTTTTAACAGGATTACATTGATAAGGATAGCATTGGCTACGCAGGGGGTTCGAGGCAAGTCTGGGGGTTGAGATTCGCCAGACAAGGATAGGGAGGGCCCTTGTGCATGATCCAAGAGCCCGTCCCAGTTACCTCACATCCCCAGTTTTCCAGTCTTTTCTCCATTTGGGGATGCCTGAATTGAGAATTTGACTCTCAGCCAGAGACCTCGGGTGGACAGGACATCCACCCGTTGACTCCTTTCCTCTACGTTCTGTGGACCCCCTTTTGCTTGCTCTCTTCATCCTCAAGGACTCTGCCCCTCTACATCTTCACCAACTCCTCCCCCTCCACGTCCTCACCAGACTGCCTCTAAACAACTCTATAAAGCCAAAACACCTTATTTTTATTGCAACAATTTCTGGCAATGCACTGGTAAATGGTCAGAGATACGTTCAAGTTTTCTTTGCTCCCCTTGCTCATCCTTCTGTCTGTCTTTCTAACTCCCTCTGTCCACTTTCACCCCTATGCCTTCCAGGTCTGTGTGGCTGACACAGGAGGGGAGTGGACATAAGCCTCCCAGCCATCTCCTCTGGAAAGGTAATTTTCCTTGTCTTCTAAATGTAGTAGGATCTCTCTCCCTCTCCCTCTCTCTCTTTCCTTCTACCTCTCCCTTTCCTTCCCCCCATCTTTGAGAACACCCACACTCTGTTAGAGTATGCCCATTCCTTATTGCTTGTCTGTTTGTCTGCTTGTCTGCTTGCTTACTTACTTAATAGAGTTCCATCAAGTGTTCTTAAAAAAAATAAAAACAAAAAAAAGATAGGCCAAGTGCCAGTGGCTCATACCTGTAATCCTTGCTGCTCAGAAGCTGAGATCTGAGGATCACGGTTCAAAGCCAGGCAGGAAAGTCTGGGAGACGCTTATCTCTAATAAACCACTAGAAAACAGGAAGTGGTGCTGTGGCTCAAGCGGTAGAGCACTTGCCTTGAGCTGAAGAGCTGAGGGACAGCACCCAAGCCCAGAGTTCAAGCCCCATAACAACAACAAAACCAAGATGGCCATTGGAATTTGTGGCAGGAATTCATCTTAGTGCATGCTGTTTTTGATACTTTCACTGTGCCAGGATATTTAGGTTGGAAAAAGCATAAAGACAAAACAAAACAATATTGCGTGTTCAGGGGCATATCAGCCATCAGAAATCATGGACAAACAGGAACATGTGCCATAGTCACTGTGATATTTCAGTAGGAGTTGGTAATTGTCTTTACTGAAACTCTTCCGACTGCAAGCATGAACTTGAATTAGCTCTAATGTGAAGGTGGCTTATTGATGTAATGGAAATACCAAAGATTTCAATGATCATTAATAGAGTCAACTGGAATCAGGAACTGATTCTAAAAACTGCTGCTCAAAACTCTTGATCCAGCTCAAATAATTTCATCCTTCTTTTCCTCTTTCCCTACTGTTTAACCCTTTTTCTTTGTAGTAGTGCATTAGCTACCTTCAGCTCCTGGAAAGACTACTTTCATTCTTTCTTGACTCCAGTTCTAAAGTCCTGGGAAGGCTGGTGGGGGGTGGGTATGGCTTAAGTGGTAGAGTATCTGATTAACAAGGTCCTGAGTGCAAGGCTGAACTCATATTAACCAAAAGAAAAAGAAAAAAAAAACTTACAAATTACTAAAATCCCGGAAATGCCAAGAACTGGTGGCTTGTGCCTGTAATTGTAGCTACTCAGGTGGCTGAGATCTGAGGATCACAGTTCAAAGCCAGGTGAGGACAGAAAGTTTATGAGATTCTTAACTCCAATTATCCATGCAAAATTCAGAAGTGGTGGTATCACTCAAGTGGTAGAGCACCAGCCTTGAATGAACAAGCTCAGAGGTGATGTACAGGCCCTGAGTTCAAGCCTCAGTATCTGCACACACACAAAAATAAAACTAAAAAGAAAAAACAACCCAGAGAAGACTTGGTCTATGACCTGTCCACAGCCCGGGTCATCAAGGGCGTTCCCAGCTACCTCCACTACCTCCCAGCTACAGCCACTAGGGAAAGCCAGGCTCCCGTGCCTCTGTGCGGCATCCACTCTGCAAAGCAAAGAATCCTCTTTTGCATTTCCTCTTTTCCTTTGTGAAGGAAAGCTGCAGTCCCACCGCAGTTCTCACCTAGGTCTCCCCAGCTTCCGGGCTATGTTGGCTTGGATGGTTGTGGTAGGACAGAGCCTGGACATCCCGAGATTTTAAAACTCCCATATGATCACACATATAATGTACAGCCCACTTCCTCAGTCAAGACTCTGACAGTAATCCCTCTGCCCGTACCTGGGGAGAGGTTCTGAGTTCTAGGCCAACTTCTGAACTGTCCTGGCATTGATACTTCATCCAGACAAAGATTCCCAGGTGCCATTTTAGCAGCACTGAGCATTGAATACACAGCGGTCATGAACTTGGACTTGATTTACTGAGTGTCAACAGACCCCATAATATTTTCTGTCACTTCCTGTGCTTGCTATTGATACTGTTTTTGGCATAGATAAAATTTAATGTAAAAATAGCTGGCCGTGAGGGCTGCAACTTTGCTTATTCTTCCCTCCTTCCCCTCAGATAACAAGACCCTAGGGCTGCGGTGGATGCTCCCGCCATCTGAAGACACCCATCCCCCAACTTCAGAAGACTGTGTTTCACATCACTTAGATTTAAGGACTAGAAGAAACCCAGAGAAACCACTATAGCTGTCTCGATTCAGTATCTTACAGACAATTTTACTCAGTGAAGCATCTTTTTCTAATATCTTGTAGTACATCCATCTCCTGAATAATTTAGGTTAGAAAAATATCGCAAAGCTACACTGCGGGTTTAAGTTAGAACTCTGAAACTGATTATGGCATTATGGCAACAGCATTTACCGGGGGCTAATTCGGAACCAGGCCTATGTAGATCACCAAAAATGAATGAGCCCCACCCGCAGGCCTCAGAAGAAGGCAGGCTGGGAACTGGGACAGCGCACAAGAATCAGTGATACTAAGCAAATGGAGATGCCAGGGCTAAACGCAATAAGCGTGGAAATACTGATCCCAGTGTCTCTCTAGAGTCTTGGCCACACAAGTCCACAAGGCCCAGTGGGCAGATGGCTTGTGAGCTCGTGAAACTCAGGCCTGTCTCAAGGGGCAGCCATTCATGTTTGTCCTTCCTCTGATGACCAGTATTTCCAGACTTCCTGTGTCATGCTACTCTCTTACCTCTTAACATGACACTTTATATATGTAACCAGCTATCTAGCGTCTTAAACACTATGAGTCGGGAGGTAAGTTCTGCCTATAAGTTATCAAACCAAAAATCACTCTCTGGTGTTTTTCACCAAAGAGCTCCCTACAGCTTCCCTCTGGGGGGAAAAAAAATAAGTAACGCAATCTCTGTTTCAGAACACCAGCCTTTACCTTCTCTTCCTCAGTTCAGAGGTGGAATCAAGGCTCAGCGCAGAGGCCTGTTCCTCCAGCAGGTCCTCAGCCCTGTCACTGATTCATCAATTGTCTGGGGAAGGAAACTTCAATACTGAATCTCCAGAACACATTCTCCCAAAGGGTTTTCTGCAGTCCATCATCCTAGCCCTCACAGACATAGCCTTATCTTTAAGAGATGCCAAGGGACCCTGGGAAGGTGGCTCAGTGGTAGAGTGCTTGCCTTGCATGCATGAGGCCCTGGGTTCGATTCCTCAGCACCACATAAGCAAAAAAAAAAAAAAGAAAAAAGCCGGAAGTGGCGCTGTGGCTCAAGTGGTAGAGCACTAGCCTTGAGCTGAAGAGCTGAGGGACAGCACCCAGGCCCAGAGTTCAGGCCCCACGACCTGACCCAAAAAAAATAAAAAGAGAGATGCCAAGGAACTTATAGTGCCCATAACAATGGGGGCATCTAGGATGTGACAAGCAGTTATCTGCCAACTGCTCCCACCTCTAGCTTCACTGATGACCTCAAAGAAGACCATCAGTCAGGTAGGATGGCCTTGGCCTTAGAAGATTACTGGAGAAAGCACCAAGTGCTAGAATTTGTGAGACTGCCCCAGGAAATCTTGCCTGTGGGGGCAGCTTGATTTGCAACCAGGAAACTGGATAAGCCACCAATTCACTGTGCAAACCTTGGATGATGTCCACTTTAACTCTCCAGGTAAATATCCACTTGCTCATCTTTACCGAACAGAATGTGACGAGAATCTCCTTTCTGTCCCTTTAAGCCCTAGTGTCGGACCCTGGATTCTCTGATTCTGATCTGAGTGGACAGCCATGCTCAGTGTGAAGTCTGCCCAGAATGGGGACCAGAGAAATGGACCCAGAGGTTCTTCCTATCCTTTTCTCTTGAGCCCGAAGTGCAGTTACAGGTGATGGGTGGAGAAGCATCGGCTCTATGAAGACATGGAGGGCTGGATCTAAACTAGAACTGTCTGAAAATTCTTTCCAGAATGGAAGGACCTTTAAGACAAGCTCTAAAGTCTAAGTTGGAGTTCTCCAGATAAACAGGAAAAGGAAATACATTCTAATCAAATGGAATAGGTATTTAAGGGTCTTGAGCCAGAAACCTGTAAGTTAGAAGAAATTGAATTACTGAAATTCAATATGGCTGGAACACAGAGTTCAAGGAGTTGAAACACAATATGAGGGAATGCATCTAGAGATGAATAATGCCAAATCACGAGAACCATGCATCCACCACCTTTATCCACACACTTAACATGGACCCACGCATAACGTCCACCTCGTCATCAGAATGGACAGCTGTCCCTCTACCCATCACTGTCTGACATATTCAGAGGTGCTCAGTCCTGGTTGTTCAGAAGAATTCCAAAGAATCTTTACCTATCCCAAAGCCCAAGCTGCCTTTCAGAACAATTATCTCAGAAATCCTATTATCAAGAGATTATGAGGTGAAACCATGTTTGAAAAATTACATACCTGTGGAGAGGGAGAGTTGGGAGGGGAGGGAAAGTAGGAGAAACATGAGGGAGGGGGTAACAATGTTCGACAAGGAATATACTCATCACCTTACATATATAACTGTAATTCTTCTGTACACCACCTTGACAACAAAATTAAATTAAATTACATACCTGTCAGGTTAACCGAGGTTCTGAAATCACCTGCCTCACTTTTCCCACATGGCTCCTGCTCTTTGGCTGCTTTATCACGGGACTCTGATTTGCATGAGGCCGGACGCTCTAGTCTTGTAGTTTAGAGGCTGCTGGCAATGTCCCACTGACACATGAGGTGACAGAGCACCTTCCCTCCACCCCATGTCCTCTCATGAACAGAGAGGGCTTCTTAAGAAGGCCTTCCTTGCCAACCTTCAGGAGCAATGCCGTGTTGGACCCAGACTCACCCAGAAGAAAGGAGAGGCAAAAACTGGTAAGGATGACAATGGTCCAAGAAACCCTCAGCGGTCATGTGTTCTACATATTGGGAGCATCCTACATATTGGGAGCCACGCCTCTCCAACCAGGGGAGCTCTGTTGAGTTCAAGTTTAAGTTCAAGTTCAGTTCAAGTTTGCCCTTTGGGAACTTCTGCCTATCTGTAGAGGTGAGATCCAGAGGACAAGGCAGAAAACAACAGCATGAAAGCCATCTCAGTCACCAAAGATGGCTAATGTCCCATCCTGCCTAGAATTCTCTGCCCAGAGACTCTAAGGACACAGTAAAATCAGTGATGAGCTGGAAGGTTCAAGTCCCACTTCTTAAACCAAAGAGCTGTTTGAGCCGGGTGTCAATGGCTCATGCCTGTAATCCTAGCTACTCAGGAGACTGAGGTCTGAAGATCACGGTTCTAAGCCAGCCTGGGCAGGAAAGGTTGTGAGACTCTAATCTCCAATAAACCCCTAGAATACTGGAAGTGGTGCTGTGGCTCAAGCGGTAGAGCTCTTGCCTTGAGCTGAGGAGCTGAGAGGGACAGTGTTCAGGCCCCAAGTTCAAGCCCCATGACTGACAAGAAAAAAAAAAAAGAGCTCTTTGATCCCAAGCAAGTCATCTATCCCATCACCTGGTCCTGAGCCCACAGCTCCCTTTGTGCTAGAGACACCATAACACAGAGAGCAGAGACTTGAACCAGAACACCCAGACTCAGGGTAGCTTTGCCTCCTGCTAGCTGTGTGACCTTGGGCTAATTACCACTCTCTCTGTGCTAGAGTCAAATGGGGATTTTAAAGATGCTACTTTGTAGAGTTGCTATGGGGATTAAATGAGATTAAGAAAGCTCCTGGCACATAGAATATGGTTAACAGGATGTTCTGCTAACTGGAGCCACATGGTCGCAGGGATCTGTGTCTGTTTTGATCATGGCTGTGCTGCAATCACATCTGGAAGCAGCATCTGTGTGGAACAGACGCTCAGTAAATATTCCTTGAAAGAACAGATGAGTAAACACGCATGCTGACTCCTGGACTTCATGACCGGGCCTGGTACCTGGAGCTTCTCTGCCCTCCCTGCCTCTAACCCTCTCCCCCGCCCTGCCCCCGCCCTCGCGGTTTCCCCTGGTTATTCTTATTATAATGTAGAAGTTGCTCAAGAAGGGAGAAGAACAAACATGTAGATGATAAGGTTTAAAAATATCATTTCTGTGACAGATTGCATTTTCCCCCAAAAGGCTGCAAAAAATATTTGTACTCTCACATGCTCCTCCAGAACCTTATCATTTCTCTACCCAGTGATAGACTCCAGGCTCTGTTGGCTTGAACATCAGCAGATCTTTCAACTGCCTTGACTACCACAGTATAGTGGGTGTGGCATTGTGCACCCCCCCTTCCTCCCAAGTCACGAAATAACTATACACCTTGGCCAGGCTCTCCCTCTTGAAATTCTCAAGTGAGTCACAGGAGTCCAAGGCTGCTATGCTAGCAGGAAGGCCAAGCAGGTATATGTAGAGAGACCACATGGCAAAGTCCTGAAACTAGCTGAAAAGGAGAGGCCCTGGCCAGCTCCCAACAGTTCCCATACCCCCTTCCCCAACTTCAGCTCTAGCTGGAGTTGACGGATGGAAACTGGCTGATCTAGAGCCAAAGGCCCCTCAGTACCAGATTCATAAAAACTGTGAGAAAATTACCAGTGTTCCCATTTTGAGTCACTGTCTGGGGACTTTTGTTTAAGGCAATACATAAACTTGATACATTGCTTGGCAAAATATAAGAAGCAAGACTGGCTTATTAACCTGGACTTTCAAAAGCTCTACAGATAACTGCACAAGCCAAGATAGAAGATACATTTAAAAACTTTAATTTTATAATAAAAGATTTTAATTTTTCCACTTTATTTTTACTTTATTTATTGTGTTGTCCCTAGGGCTTGAACTCAGGGCCTGGGTGCTGTCCTTGAGTTTTTGTGCTCAGGGCTAGCATTCTACCACATGAGCCACAGCACCACTTCTGGCTTTTTGTGATTAATTGAAGATAAGAGTCTTATGGGGCTGGGAAGGTGGCTCAGTGGTAGAGCGCTTGCCTTGCATGCCTGAGGCCCTGGGTTCGATTCCTCAGCACCACATGAGCAAAAAGAAAAAAGCCGGAAGTGGCGCTGTGGCTCAAGTGGTAGAGTGCTAGCCTTGAGCTGAAGAGCTGAGGGATAGTGCCCAGGCCCAGAGTTCAGGCCCCATGACCGGACCCTCCCCCCCAAAAAAAAAGAGTCTTATGAACTTTCCTGCCCAGGCTGGCTGCAAGCCACACTCCTCAGATCTCAGCCTCCTGCGTAGCTAGGATTATAGGCATGAGCCACCAATGCTCAGCTTCACTTTATTTTTAAATCTTGATTTAATTTTATTATCTTTAAGTAGTTGGAAAAAGTGGTATCAATTTGACATGTCACCTCATGAATGCCTTGATTTTCACTTCTTCCATCATTCTTCGTCATCTCTCCCAACCCTACCTCTCCTCTCTATTTACCCAGTTCCATTTTCACATACGTACCTTGAGTATTAAGACTGCATTTGCCTTCCTTTCCTCTCTCCATTCCTTTACCTGCTCAAACCAGAGGCTTAAAAGTTTGATAAGAACAATTATTAACAAAGGGTGGAGGGGTGAGAAGATAGAGAAAAATGTTGAAAACGTTACAAAAGCTTCAAATAAACTTGGAGCTCCCAGCTTGAGACAGAGGTAGATGGAACGGAGTTAGGGAAAATTTTGTAGAGGAAATGGAATCAGCATGAGGAGAACTGGCCTGGGAACTGACAGGAAAGAAGCTGGTCCAGGAAGAGAGGATGGAGGCACGCAAAGCCTCGTGGGAACCCGAGCCCTGGGAGAGGAGTGGCAGCTCAGTGTTAGATTGACTGCTGTTCCTTTGAGGCTCATGTGTGGAAGCACTAACCCCTGTACTCAAGTAGGGAGGAAGTAACTAAGGTCTGATGAGGAAATGAAGGTGTGACTCTCACCCCATAGGGTGATGTCTTTATAAGAAGAAACAGCGAGTGTTCACTCTGTCCTCATGATAGACGGCCATGGGAGGACATAAAGGCAAAGAGATCATCTCTAAGCCAGAAGGAGAGCTCTCCCTGGAACACATCCATGCTGCCATCTTGACCTTGGTTTAAGCAACAGAAGCTTGTCTCATAGTTCTGTTGCTTAAACTACCCAGTTTAGGATATTGTGTGACCAAGGTCCAGCCAGATGAATCCACTGGGCCAGAGCACACAGTGTCTTGGTTGATAATGATTTCCTTGCACGGGCAGGTTGGAATCACATCCTAAAAGATGCTAGATGTCAGTTTTTGGAGAGATCCTTGTTTATAAGAAGGTTGCAGGTAAAGCTCAGTGGTAGAGTGCTTGCCTGGCAGATGCCAGGCACTGGATTCAACCCCTGTATGGACATATAAATAAACAAAGGTAAAAAGTAAAAGTCTGGGTATAGTGGCACACATCTGTAATCCCAGTTTCTCAAGAGACATACATAGGGTGATCATTGCCTGAGGCCAACCCCAGTCACAATGGGTAAAATCCTAACTGAAAAATTCTAAAAGGAAAAAAGAAGAATGGAGTTCAAATCCCAGTACTGAAGAAGGAAGGAAGGAAGAAAGGAAGGAAGGAAGAAAGAAAGGAAGGAAGGAAGGAAGGAAGGAAGATAGAAATTGTAGTGCTTTTCTAATGAATCCCCTTTATGAAAGGCCCTGTATAAAGACAAGCTTGTTACTGTTAGAAATTTTTATTTGAAAATGAGCTGCTGTCATCAGACCATCCCTAGGAAGTGTGTTCTATTGAATTCTGGCTCTAAGGTGCGCAGGCTTCGGATGATTCACACGGAGGTCTGGGGTAAGGCTGCAGGTGAGCAGAGTCTAGATTAATTAGGGGCACTGAGAGTGATGGCAGAGCCTCTTGACGCCTTCTCAACAGGCATTGTCCCAGCAGGACCGGGAGTCTCGTTAAACAGCTTTTACTTCTGGGGAACAACTGGTGAAGAACCTCTGTCCTGAAGAGAGGAAGAGGCTAGGTGGTCAGAAATTTTGCTCCTAAAGCTCTAGAGAGAGGGACTAGCGTGGATATGCATTTCTTATTCTGCTGTATCTGCAACCAACACAGCACACAGGACTCCAGGACAACACCCTGAGTGGGTTCTCTGCTTCTCCACGTCTTCTCCCATCAGATGCTGTGTTAGGTGTTTTACAAACAAGGTTCCATTTACTCTTCATGACACCTCTAGGAGTTATATCTCCTTGCCCATTTAAGAGATGAGGACATGGGAACTTCAGAAGATGAACTTTTCTTTTTATAATTTCTTTTGTTCTTTCTTCCTTCATTTCTCTGTCTTTCTCCTTCCTTCATTTTCCTTCCTTCTTCCCTCCCTCCTTTATTTCCTCTTTCTTCCTTTCTCTTCTCTCCTTCCTTCCTTTCTTTCTTTCTCTTTCTTTCTTTCTTTCTTCCTTCCTTTCTTTCTTCCTTCCTTCCTTCCTTTCTTTCTTTCTCTTTCTTTCTTTCTTTCTTTCTTTCTTTCTTCCTTCTTTCCTTTCTTTCTTTCTACCTGTTTTTCATTCCTGCTTTCTTTCTTTTTGAAAGGAGCCAGGAAAGCAAACCAAATAGATAATCCAAGTCATCCCTACTCTGACATGTCATATTATACTTTTTCTTTTCCTCATATCAGTAGACAGAAAACTAGCAGCAACCTGGACTAGGCTACCTACTCCAATCACTTTGTCTCACTAAAGTCAGCTAAAGGGAAGGCACACCAAAGCTCAGACATTCACCTTCATTTGCCTTGGGTACAACTGGGTCTTGTGTATTTGCAAGACCTTTCCCTGCCAGTTCTCATGTCAGTCCTAGTTCTGAACTTCTGTAGTGGACCAAGCAACTCCCACCACTAGGTCTTCATGCAAAGCTCTCCTTCATCCTGAGTCCTGTGTGCCACCTGAGCTCACCTACAGTGAAATGATGCAGTTCACAAGGCATTGCATTTGGAGGCCCTTTCAGGATGAATAAACACTTGGTGGCCCAATTATATGAAGCTTTCTATCTCAAGTGGGCTAGATTGCAATCAAAACACAACCCTTGGCTTTATCACTGTGAGAGACAGCCATTTTAAAACACTTTCAATTATTTGGTAGAATTATTACCAAATACTTTGTGTGGTCTGTTGAGTGGTGGACTCCCAAAATTATATGTGTAACTCCCAAATCTCTGGTGCCTGGAATGGGATCGTACCTGGAAAAAGATTCTTTGTGGATGTAATTAAGTTAAGATCCTCCAGTTGAGACCACCTTGGACTTAGTGTGAGGTTTTGATTCAGTGATTTGACATCCTTAAAGAGAAAGAAAGAAACCCACCCTAGTGACTCTCGCCTTTAATCCTGGTTACTTGGAAGACTGACAGTAGAAACCAGTACAGGCAGGAAAGCTTGAGACCCCTTTCTCAATGGGTAGCTGGATGTGGTGGCAGGAAGCCTGACATAGGAGATTGTACCCAAGCACCTTCTGAGTGGGAACCGAGACTCTGTCTCAAAAAGAGCCAACAGGAAACAAGGCTGCATGTGTAACTCAGCAGTAAGAGTTCCTCTCTCACAAGAGTGAAGCCTTGTGTTAAAACTCAGTACAAGTGAGAAAGAAGAGAAGGAGGAGAAGGAAGAAAAGGAAGGGGGAGGAGGAGGAAGAAGAAGAAGAAGAAGAGAAGGGGGAGGAGAAGAGGAAGAAGAGGCCAAGGTCAGAGTAAAGCGTCAACAAGTCAAGGAGTAGCTGGGATTGTTTAACCACTAGAAGCGAAGAGAAAGAAGTGGAAAAGTAGAGACTAGATTGCTCATCCAGCATCTTTGCATATTTGTGTGTGTGTGTGTGTGTGTGTGTGTGTGTGTGTATGCTGATCCTGGGGCTTGAACTCAGGGCCTGTCTCTGTCCCTGAGCTGTTTTGCTTCCTGTCTGGGCTGGTTTTAGACTATAATCCTCAGTGGTTAGGATTATAGGTATGGGCCACTGGCATCCCTTGTATCTCTGTGTGTGTATGTGCATGCACATGTGTGTGCACACTTGTGTGTATGCCAGTCCTAGGGCTTGAATTCAGGGTCTGTCACTGTCCCTGAGTATTTTTTGCTCAAGGCTAGTGTTCTTCCACTCCAGCCACAGCTCCACTTCTGATTTTTTTGCTGGGTAGTTGGAGATTCTCATGGACTTCTTGCCTGGACTGGCTTTGAACTTTGGTCCTCAGATCTCAGTCTCCGGAGTAGCTAGAATTACAGGCGTGAACCACTGGTACCTTAAATTTTCATTCTGAGCATTTGGCTAAGGATTTGCAATAATTTGTTATAGCAGCCCTAGGAAACTAATACACCATGGATATGACTTCATAATGTGGGAGATTAGACTACAGATTCACAACAACAAAGTGCTGTCTCTCTAGCTGATTGTGTTTATGCACCCTTTAAGTTTGTATCCTAACAATTTCATGCTTTTCTTGTTAGAAAGCTCAGGAGAAGATTAGAGCCCAGATCTAGTGATTTCCCCTTTTACAGTCTTGCTATAAACATTTCCTTGCTTATCTTCTATGTTTCTGTTCTCTTTCATTTTGAACTTAATATGCTTTTTATGCACAACATGTGGTTTTATTAAGAATCACCTAAAATCCCTTTTGAATAGAGGTGCCTATAAAAATATGAAGAATAGCAGAGGGCTAAGGAGCTCAGAAACCAAATCTCCAAATTTTGAATCTCAACTACATGACTTTGAAGCTGGCTGACTGTGGAGGCACCCTGCTGCTCAGTTTCCCCAGCTGTGAAGAAGAAATAATATTAGTATGTGCTGTATCCAGGTATCAGTGGCTCACCTCCGTAATCCTAACTACTCAGAAGGCTAAGACCAAGAGGATTGTGACTCAAAGTCAGCCAGCCAGAAATGTCTATGAAACTCCGTCACCAATTACCCAGCAAAATGCCATACTATAGACATGGCTCCTGTGGTAGAGCACCTGTTGTAAGCACAAAAGTCAAATGAGAGCTTGCGGCACTGAGGTCAAACCCTGGTTTGGACACACACACACACACACACACACACACACAAAATATATGTATGTTTGTATCTATAATCTATAACATATATTAGTATATAATAATATAGCATATATCAGAATGTGCTCTATAGGGCTGTTATAAAGGATTACATGGGTTTTAAAAATACAGGTAAATGAGGGAGGTGGGGGAGGGAAGAAATAGTGAGAGAACAACAAGAGAGGGGGTAATAATGCTTGACAAGAAATGTACTTCAGGGCTGGGAAGGTGGCTCAGTGGTAGAGCACTTGCCTTGCATGCCTGAGGCCCTGGGTTTGATTCCTCAGCACCACATAAGCAAAAAGAAAAAGCTGGAAGTGGCGTTGTAGAGCGCTAGCCTTGAGCTGAAGAGCTGAGGAACAGCGCCCAAGCCCAGAGTTCAGGACCCATGACCGGACCCAAAAAAAAAAAAAAAAGAAATGTACTTCATTGCCTTACTCATGTAACTGTAACCCCTCTGTACAGCATTACCTTACTCATGTAACTGTCACCCCTCTATATAGCCTCTTTACAATAAAATAAAATTAAAAAATACAGGCAAAGCACTTGGAACAATGCCCAACTTATAAAAAAAATATCCATGTTGGGCACCTGTGGCTCATACCTGTAATCCTCCTCAGGAGGCTGAGATCTGAGGATTGTGGCTTGAAGCCAGCCTGGGCAGGAAAGTTCATGAGACTCTTATCTTCCATTAATCACAAAAAGCCAGAAGTGGCCCTGTGGCTCAGGTGGCAGAGTTCTAGCCCCGAGCACAAAAACTCAGGGACAGTGCCTAGCATTGGCAAAAAAACACAAAAAAACGTAAGTATTCATTGAATAAATGTTGACATGATTATTACTTATCCTTGTCACTGCGTCAGTTACAACGTTGTGCTGATACTTCCTTACCTGCAGCATGACATTCACGGTCCCACCCCAGTGCATGGACAGACCTTCAACCACAGGCATTTCCTGTGTCCAGTGTGTCTTATTGGATCCAAACCTTTAGCTGTTTGCTCTGTTAGAATGCTCAGCTCCCCGTAGAACACAGAAACTTAACCTGGGCTCCCTCAGGCTGAGGAAGCTATTCTTTATCTTAGCCTGTGCCTTAGCCTGGGTGTCTGACAGAGAGACTTGTGTGGTATCTCTCAGATAACACCTCTCTCAGATGTGTTGGAACTTCCTGAGAATGAACACCTAGTGCTAGGAGCTGCTGCCTCACGCCTGTAATCCTAGCTACTCAGGAGGCTGAGATCTGAGGATCGCAGTTCACAACCAGCCCAGGCAGGAAAGTCCATGAGACTCTTATCTCCAACTAACCACCAGAAAATCAGAAGGGACTCTGTTGCTCAAAGTGGTAGAATGCTAGCCTTGAGTAAAAATAGCTCAGGGACAGCACCCAGGCCCTTAGTTCAAATCCCATGATTAACTAAAAAAAGAAAAGAATGAACATCTAGAAACCCTGAGCCATTTGGCTATGGTGAGGGAGGATCCTGTGTGAAGTCTGTCTTTTGGTTGACCAGAGGACCTTGGAGAATGGATAACGTCTGACAATTTGAAGCTCCAGATAGCTCTGTCAGCCACACAATTGGCCTATGCTTTGGTTAAAAGATGGCCTTTTCATCAAGGCCTTGAAACCTCAGGGCTGGTGTCACTCAGTTAGCTAAATGTCATTCTGTATTCAGAGTTACTGACCCATTGTTTTTGAGAGAGTTAACACATAATAGCCTCTGGAAAAAGGTGACATTTCCAGATGGCTTCATTTGATCACATTCAAAAGTGTGACATCAAATCATCAGAGAGGTTTACCCCTCATGTAATTTTTGAGAAACTCCGATCTGAGGTTTGATGATGCATGTGAGTGTGTGTGTGTGTGTGTGTGTGTGTGTGTGTGTGTGTGTATGTGTGTGTGTGCACATGCACACTTGTCTGCACAAGGGCCAAACCTAGACCTGGAACTATCTTCATGAGAATCAAAGGACATCAGATAAAGGGACAAAACCTACCTGTGCGCCGGGTCTAGCAGGCCTGTGCCCCACCCCCACCTGGTGCAGCTCTGGCTTTTCCTCATGAGGTTCCAGGTCTTCTCTCCTGGGATTACTTATTCCCACAGGGAGCAGAAAGATTATGAGGACCCTAGAGTCAGTGCTATGAGGACCTGGGCACCTCCTGGGACAGGGACCTGAGCCTACACAGAAGATAGTGTGACAGCCAGGTTTCCGGTTCCTTATACTCAGATCCCCTCCCAAGGCTTTACCTTCGATACTCTCCACCCTTCAAAGAAGTCCTTCATGTTTTCTCTGTTTAGTATTCATGTACGCAAAGATCAGAGTGTTCTCACATACAGAGGGATGGAAAGGAAGTTCAGAGCCATCTCTTCTGTCATCAGCCTTTGTGGAAACAATATGGTACCTGGAGTCAGTGAGACTTGGGTTAGAGTTGGGAGGAAAGCAAATGGATGGACAAATGGTACCACTTCTCCTACGTGTGACCAGCGACAAAAGCTGGCATGCAGCAAGTTCACTTACATGCAGAAATCCTTGCACCATCGGCCTCCAATTCCAGCCTGAAGGGGTAGGGACCTTGGTGTTCTTTTGTCATCATGAGCTCTCTTTTTCAGGTGAGAAAAGCAGACTCAGTACTGCTCATGCCAACAGCAGACTTACTTTAAGCCTTGCATCGAGCAGTGCACCCTTCTCTAGACTTGGAGAAAAAGTTGAGACTATTTCTAGAAAGGCCACAGACAAAAGTACAGTGTGAGCGGGAGGTAAGACACAAAGTCAAAGTCAGCTCACATGTTGGAACAAAGTTGCCTCAGTTGTGATCTAAAGCTATGGTTGAACACCAGATACAGCAAAGAATGACAGCTAGTCAATCAGGTGGTTATTGAATGCCTACTGAGTGCCAGACACTTCTAGTTCAAAGGACAAGCAGGAAACAAAAGCATCAAACTACTGTGCCATCTGGAGGCCCATCCCGACTGAAGAGAAAACATTAGTAGCTCCACCCAAGCCTGACGGGTTCCTTGTGACACAGAGACTCTGAATTTGCTTGCTCCCAGGGTCTCTTACGTTTGTATAACCTTTCCAAGACATGTAGCTCTCCACAACTCTGTTTCCTCATCTACAACATGGGACTAATAGGACTAATAGCCTCAGAGCACTGATGTTAGGGTCATGCCAGTTAACTCAGGCACTCAGAATGGTACTTGGCTCATAGTAAGCAAAGTGAGAATTTCAATAGTGCCAACCCAGACACTAACCTTATAACAATTCTAAGAGTGTAACGCTGGCTCCTGCAGGGCGATTTAAAGAGGCCACTCAGAGCCTGCCAGCTTGTGTTCCATCAGTGGGGACAAATTGCTGCCTGTTTTCAGACAGGTTGCTAATTGACGTCCGCCTCTATCCTATTCCTCAGGCCTAGGTGATGGAGTGGGTGATGCTCATTCAACAAATGGCACTGGGAGATCTGAGGCCAGCACCATGGAATCAGGGCAGAAAGCTCCGTATTCACCAGAGAGGACAATGCAGCCTGATGGTAGAAGGGATTTGAATCAGATTCTGGACAGGCTGAGCAATAGGTGAGGCTCATAGAGATCGTATTTGTGCTCATGTGTGGGACTGAGCTGCTCTGCCATGAGTTACAGAAGTTGTACTCAAATTAAGATTGAAAGGCTGTTGATTTGACTTTGGAAGCTTTTGAAAACATGTAGTTGCCTTATATAAATGAAACTGGAATAGGAGAAAGAGAAGAAGATTCAGTGTCTGCTTAAAATTTTGCTTTGATTAGGGGCATAGACTGACATAATATCAGTGTCCAGTCACCAAAATAAAAAAAAATCCTTTTGCAGTATTTAGAACATTTATGCTGCTGGGTGCTGGTGGCTCTCACCTGTCCTCTTAGCTGCTCAGGAAGCTGAGATCTGAGCATCAAGGCTTGAAGCTAGACCAGTCACACAAATAGGAGAGACTCTTATTTCCCGTTAATGAGCAAAAAATCCAGACATGGAGCTATGGTTCAAGTGGTATAGTACCATTATTGAGTGAAAAAACTAAGGGAGACCACAAGGATTAGAGTTCAAGCCCAGTGATGATACACACACACACACACACACACACACACACACACACATCAATTAAATTTAAAAAATACAACATTATAGATGGACAGTATAGCTGTCCATTATGGTATTCACAAGCCACATGTGGCATCTGGATGGTTGGGATGTAGCTTGTCAAAGCTAACCAGGTTGAAGTGCTTGTATGTTTGCCCTCTTGATTGCCAAGTTAGTACAAAAAATGTAAATATTTCATTAATAATTTTCATTGATTTACATATTGAAAATGCTAATATTTTGGATATACTGGCCTAAACAAAATTAAACTTTCTCTGTTTCTCTTTTTGTAACATGACTCTTTTTTTCTAACATGTGTGACTATATAATGCTTCCATTGGTCAGTGAAGTCTGGCTAGAGGAAGGAGTCATGTATCTGTTTTTTGTGGGGGTACTACTTGAGCCATCCTTGACTTCTTGTACAAGTACCAAGAAGACTTTGCTATGGAGAAAAAGCACTGGAGTAGAGGCTGCAGATCCAACCTGTCATTTCAAGTCAGCCATTAAGATGTTGCTGGCCTTGGTAACAAAAGCAACAGCAGAAAACACTTTAGACATTTTTTTTGTTTTTAACAAGATCAACATTGCTGTGAGCATTGGAAATGTGTAAACTTTCTCACAATGACCCTGTGAGTTAGAACTATTATGAGCTCCATTTTCTACAGAGGGTCACTCAGGTATGAAAAGGTTAAAGAATAAGCCTAGAGCCCACTGTTGGAAAGGGATGCTGCTTGGATTCAAATTGAGGCAGTCTGCTCCTAGGGTCTATGTCTAAATAACTGTGTTATCTCAAATTACCCAAACTGGCTTGGATTCGGTTGCTTTGTGTATGGAGTTAATAAAATCTGTTCATGTACCTCATGGAATTAAAGTGAAGATCAGAAGATGACACAAGGACTGCAGACTGTGCAAATGTAATGCTGCCAAAGCTTAAGAGAAGAAATTACATAAAAAACCCTTCCTATTAAATTCCAGCCTTAATTCTTTCAAGTATAGTTTTCCAAAATGGGTTTATTTCACTTCCTGATAGCATTCTGTGATACATCTGAGTCCCCCTCACCTTTTTTCCTTTGTTGTAAGTATAGGTCCATTTCCTTCATTATACTTTGGGCTTCTTTTTTTTTTCTTTTTTGTCGGTTGTGGGGCTTGAACTCTGGGCCTGGGCGCTGTCCCTCAATTCTTCAGCTTAAGGCTAGCATTCTACCACTGAGTGACAATGGCACTTCCAGTTTTCTGGTGGTTTACTGGAGATAAGAGTTTCACGGACTTTCTTACCTGGGCTGGCTTGGAACTGCAATCCTCAGATCTTAGCCTCCTGAGTAGCTAGGATTACAGGTGTGAGCCACTAGTGCCCAGCTATTTTGGGCTTCTTAAAGGCAGACTAGACTGTTTTGTAGACAAATGTATACCAAAAAGAAAAAAAAGGAAAGAAAAGAAATGACTAATGGGTCTCAACTGGATGTGATTTCATCTCCCAAGAACATTTGTCAGGAAGGAGAGTGGTCTGCGAGTTGGCAATGAGTACATAAAAATCAGGGATGTTGGTAAGCACTCTATCATGTACAAGCCAACTCCCTACAACAAAGATATAAAGTATTATAAAATGTTGCTCATGTATGGAATCAAACCACATGCCCCTCAGTGGATGAATGGACCAAGAAAAGGTGGTATATATACACAATGGAATTCTATGCTTTTTTATGGCATTGCCCCACTCATAGGGAAATAGAAAAACTTGAAAAAAATTATATTAAGAAGCTAGACCCAAAGAAGCATAGGCTGCATGATTTCCCTCATTTGTAATAACTAGTCTATAAATCTACAAGTTAATCCCATGGATAGTAAAAGACAAATAATTACACTTGGACATAATTAAACAGCACTCTAAGCATTCTCATAGTGAGAACAAAGGAGAATATTCTTAGGAGAGGATCACAATGGCTCAATAGCTATGTGCATATCACTATATAAAATGATGCTTATCAAAATGAACTCCAAGAAATTGAAATAAGAGGGTTTTTTTATCATTCTGCTTGCAGTTATTTCTTTTTTCTTTCTTTTTTCCTTTGATTTATTCCCTTTTGTCACTTTTTAAAAAATTTCTGTACTCTTTATCTTGTATATAAGTTTCTCTGATTTGGGGAAGAAAAGGAGAATCACAGATATGGTGTTGAAAATGAACAACTTGGGGGGAGGGAATCTGGGATGGGACAAAGTGGGAGAGAATGAGGGAAGGGGTGGCATTGTTCAAAAAAATGTACTCATTACTTATATAACTATAACCCCTCTGTACATCACCTTTACAATAAAATTTAAATAAGATGTAGACATCAGGATCCCAGCTAAATACACCAGCATGCTCAGGACAGACCCACTGATTAGGTAGGTCTGGAGTGGGGCCCTGGAATCAGGGATTTAAAAAATTCTTCACAAGATGCTGGGTGCTAGTGGCTCATACCTATAATCCTAACTACTTAGGAGGCTGAGATCTGAGGATCACGGTTCAAAACCAGCTCTGGCAGGAAAGTCTATGAGACTCTTTTCTCCAATCAACTATTCAGAAAAAGCCAGAAGTGGTGCTGTGGTTCAAGTGGTAGAGGCTAGCCTTGAAAACAAAGAGGCTCAGGGACAGTGCCCAGGCCCTGAGTTCAAGCCCCAGGATCAGCAAAACAAAAACAGAATAAAACAAACCCAACTTCACTAGAAAGCCAGGTGGCAGTGGCTCTTGCCTATAATCCTAGCTACTCAGGAGACTAAAATCTGAGAATCAGGATTAAAAGCCAGCCTGGGCAGGACTGTCCATGAAACTCTCTTTTTTAAATTTTTTTAATTTATTTATTTTTATTGTGAACATACTGTACAGAGGGGTTACAATTACATGGGCAAGATAATGAGTACATTTCCCATCAAGCATTGTAGCCTCCTCCTTTGTTTCCCCTTCACATCCCTTCCCAGCCTCCCCCCCACCCCCCACCAAAGTTGTAACGTTCGTTTTCGACATGACAACTTGTACTTCTCATTGCTGCAATGGGTCCACCTGTATCCTTATTTAAACAACTTGTTTTCCCCCTTCCCCTCCACAAATTATACCAACATCAAATACAGTGAAAGCAGGGGTTATACTGTGGGGGAGGGACATACAAAGCAACAAAGAAATAATCTTATAAATGCGTTAGGAACAAATGCATGAAAGAAAAAAAACACTTAAATACATATCTTAGGGTTCATTTTCCTAACATCACCTTATCTGACCTTTTCTGCTTGACTCATACATATACTAGATATTGCAAATAAGGGAAACCATGGCACTTATGTTTCTTTGGGCTTGGCTTACTTCACTTAATATTATTTTTCCCAAGTCTTTCCATTTCCTAACAAATGGGACAATGTCATTCTCCATGAGACTCTTATCTCCAACTAATCACCAAAAATCCAGTATTGGAGCTATGACCAAAGTGGTAGAGCACTAACTTTTAGCACAAAAGCTCAGGGACAGCACCCATGCCCTGAGTTCAAGCCCCAGGACAGGCACACACACAAAAAAACAAACACAAAAATTCTTCACTAGGGACAACAGTACTCTGGAGAAACAGAGAAGGGTCTCTGGAGGAGGCAAAACTGAAGTTGAGTTTTGACAATAAGTCATCTAGGTAAGTAGAAAATGAGTGGGGGAGGGGGGGGGATGCTGGAGAAGATGACACAGACACAGAGGCGGGCACTGGTACTAGAGAAACATGTGGGATCCTGAACAGGGGCTGCAGAGGGGAAGGAAAGCCTGAGGAGAATCTCTGTGGGCAGTAAGTAAAACCTCTTGGTGACTAGAATGTCTTGCAACTCTGGGCTGGAGTGTTTCTGTCTACAAGCTTATTCTCCAAATGGCTAGAGCCGATCAAGATCCAAGACTGTTAAGGGAAGCTAAAGACTTGGCAAAGAAAAGCAATCCATGATCTGGAATTTCTTTTGAATGAAAATAAATATAAACACAATTAGAGGTATCTGAATAAAGACTATAAGAGAAACATGGTAATAATTATTAAAAAAAAAAGAACCAAGGCTAAATGAGAGAGGAGCTACTGCTCAAAATCAAATCATCATTTGGTCCCAATTCTGTCAGCTACACTTCTGCCCAGTTTCTGTGGAGTGCTAGGATCAAGACTCTTGCCTTAAAGAAGCTGAACAGACATTTCTCAAAGAAGAAGTACAACAGCCAACAAATAGATGAGAAAATGCTCAATGTCCCTACCATGAAGGAACTTTTTAAAAATTGGCACTTGCAAATAAAAGTGACATAGGGATTCCACGTCATTCCAGAAGGGATGGCCATCATCAAGAACAGAAGCAACCACAAATGTGGCTGAAAATACACACTGTTGGCAGGACTGTGAACTAGTGCAACTAATATGGAAATCAGTATGGAGATTCCTCAAAAAGAAAAGAAAAGCAAACAGCAGCTAGAACTAATACACCATATGATCTATCAATGCTGGTTGGAAACATTTGTCCAAAGGCATGTAAGTCAGAATACAACAGAGACACCTATGCATTCATTTTCATTTGCAGCACTGTTTAAAATAGCTAAGCTATGGAAGCAGACCATATATTCTACAACTGATGTATGGATCAAGAAAAAGTGGTATATAGACACAATGAATATATTCAACCATAAAGAAGAATAAAATCATGTCATTTGCAGGAAAACATATGGGCCTGTAATATTAAAGTAAGCCAGTCTCATAAGAACAAATGATAAACACATCCCCTCATGAAATACACATAAGGTCATATAGGATCATACGGACACACACACATATATGATCAACTGACAAAAGTATAGTATATGCATGTGTGAGATGCCAGGATAAAACTTCTTTGAACAATCAGCATGCCCTTAACTAAAAGAATATTAGGAAGTTGAAACATTTCTTGTCTGAGGTACCTGCATTAGTAGGAGGGGGGCAAACAAATGTGCAGGAAAAGGAAGGCCAGATATGGACAAAATACTTTATGTGGATGTGTGAAGATGGAACCCAGCAGCTTGATGAAACTGGTTTGAGCGGTGAGAGGAAAGACAGAGAAAACGCTAGAGGGATAATTATGGTCAAGAAGAATTGTATGCATAAATGGACATGTTTAAATGAGATCTCCCTGTACAATGAATTGATGTCAGTAAAAAAAATCTTTAAAAAATGATTTTCTTGTTTTTGTCCCTGTGGCTACTTCCATGTCTTGGCAACCTAGCAGAAACTAAGGTTGAAGGCCTCAGTAATCCTTCTCCTTTCCTGAAGCCTTCTGCCTGGAGCTCTGATTCCAAGGGCTTCCACCTTCTCAGTCTTTGCCCTTCTAGGTCCTTTATGCATGGTACTGTGCTATTGGGAAATAGACATTGCCACCCACTGTAATGTCTCCTGGAGGCCTTCCTCTTTGCCATAATGGACAGCCACTGCCCCACCCACTGACAGACCTGATCCAGTGGCTGGGTCAGCCTCAAGAGCCTTTGCTTTAGGATTTGACAAGGCCCTGGTGAACGTGCCTATTTCTGTTTTCCATTTTCTCATCTCTGCACAAAGAAGACACTTGAGAGACCCCAGAGGACTTTTTTTCGTGTCAAGCTTTCTAGAATTCTCAGAGCTGATCAATAACAGTGAAGATTAGGGCTAATGGAGAAAATCTTTGCCGGATTTGTAGCTGTCCCGAAACAGCTTACCATCTACACAGCCCCAACACTCAGTCAAGGCAAAACCACCACAACTTGTTTTTAGTTAGCATGCCAACAGACACTCATGGGTTGCTTGCCAACCAATCTGGTAAACACTCTATTAATGTCATCCTTGCATCTCAGATCCCTAGCATTCCAGACAATGCTTCACTACATCCACTTTCTATTTTTAGCTCTTCTGTGAAATTGAGGCAAAATGCATTCGTGCTTCCTCTGATTTCCACAGAGCCTGCAAAAGCAGGCTACCTTCAAAGAAGCCAAAACAATAGAGATGCCATTTAAGGACGAATGAGGTCATGCTGGCCCTTACACTGGTCTCATCAAGTTCTGCTCTTTTGGCTGTGCACAGAATGGATTTTGGCTCTTGCTGGCTGTGGTATTCTAGACCCAGGACACTGTGTGTATGGAGAATTACAAGGACCAGACAGTCCTCTTTGCCAAAGTCCTCACAGGACACAGACTTTTAAATCCCAGGGCTTCCCAAGGTGGAAAGGACCTCCAGCTCACCCAGGGCATCCTTCTCTTTTACAAACAAGAAATGTCAAGTACTTTGTCCTGAGATCTGTTTTTCCATTCTGATTGCTGTGGAAGTTCTGTTTTATGGATTATATATAAGGGTTCTGCACAGATACTGTGCTGTCCTGATCATTTGGAAGCAAGGTTATTCCTTATAGCTACATCAGGAGAGCAAAAGATTGGAAACAGCAGAGCACTGATGTTTCATGAGAGGCTAAGAAACTCTGAGACAGAATAATGGAGCTAAAAGAAAGAGAATAGTCTCTGAGATACATTATGTAAAGTGCACAGGAACTGGCCTATGTGTCTCCTGTGCTAGACACCCTGTGTGAGAATGAAGAAAAGGAGCCTAATTTTTTTTTTTGGGTTCGGTCTTGGGGCCTGAACTCTGAACTCTGAGCGCTGTCCCTCAGCTCTTGGGCTCAAGGCTAGCACTCTACCACTTGAGCCACAGCGCCACTACCAGCTTTTTTCTTTTTGCTTATATGGTGCTGAGGAATCGAACCCAGGGCCTCAGGCATGCAAGGCAAGCGCTCTACCACTGAGCCAACTTCCCAGCCCAGGAGCCTAAATTTTTAAAAAAGGATACCTGTGTGTGTGTTTGTGTGTGCATGCATGTGTGTGCTTGTTTATGTTCCTAGGAGACAATTTCCCTATGAAGAAGAGAATCACATGGCCACAGGCAAGGGAATTTCCACTATAAAAATTTTAAACTTTTGGAGACATATTATTATTTATTCAAAAGCTCCATTAAATATATAGGCCATGTGGAAGCCAGGGAGTGTGTCACAGGTGAGGTAACTGACAAGATCCCAGAGCTGTCTCTAGGCCCTGGGCTCCTTTTTTTCTTAACACACACACACACACACACACACACACACACACACACACCACACACCACACACAAAACACATAGATTTCCAAACACTCCTGGAAGTGTAAGAAGGAGAATCGTGATCAACTTGGAAGAGAAGGAACAGATTCTGCCACCTCCAGGGCTACAGACCTTGGCTTCAGGTTAAATAGGAAGAAGGCAGGTAAGAAAGGAGAGCACAGGAGAAGGGAAAGGGAGGCAAGTGGGAGAGGAGGCTGAAGATGGAAAGTGGGCAGAAGCAATGGAGCTGATGAGTGTGGGAGATTTGGAATCCCATCCTCTCACACACCAGCAATGGCTTGTGCCTCACAGATTGCCTCGCACTAGGACCAACACTCATTGGGCAGTGTGACAGGAAGAGCAGAGGCTGCTAGGAACTGCTATGGAACTGTTCAGACTTCACCCATCTCAACTCAACCCTCTCAGGACCACTGGGCCTGGCCCATGGCGATGAGTTCCAACAACGCTGCAGCCTCATGGGAAAGGGCTGTGCACAGATCCCCATACCTCCTGGGAGAGTAGTGCCCTCATGCAGCCTGGCACCTTGCCTGTCCACCAGAGGTCTGGCATTGATGGGGTCAGCCCTGGCGGGTGCCAGATTGGCTTCAGACAGAGCGACTGCTGAGTCACCCATTGATGGTTTGCCATTTAGAAATGTTCCACTTGGGATGGAGGAGGTGTTCTGGGGAGCTCTGACCTTTGGTAGGGCAGGAGAAGAAAGACATGGGGAGTCAGGTCCCATGCCATCTTTTCTCCCTCATGAGGAGGAACTAAGCCTTAGTCACTTCTCCCTAGAAGATCTTTGAAATTATTTCCAGTTCAGCCCCACTGCCTGCCTGTGACCCACAACAAACCCTATTTAGACCATCCCAGTGCTCCCTAGGATATCCCATTTTCCATAGAGTTTGATATCCAGGTGTTGCCTAACTCCATTCTGATGGCTTTCTCATGAAGCCGGAAGGAAATTAGATTCACTAAACTAAGCTCAGGTGAGAAACATATCCTCTCTATGTCAGGGGCCAAGTTGACCATGTTCATCTCCTCTCTGAAGTCAAACCAAGTCCAATGAGAAGATGGACTGGATGGCATTTGGCAAATGGATACAGTGCCAGTTTGTGAACTCAGTGTCTCCCTAACACTAATGTCTCTTTGCAGATATCTGCCACATTGGCTTCACATATGGAGTCCATCAGTGATAGAGCAAAGAAGTTGTTGCTGAGGCTGAAGCATTGGGCAGATCTGTGCTTGTTTGTTTAGTTTTCCTTCATTATAAATGAATTCAGGGGTGATGTGTACACCCCATGGAGGGCAGCCAGATTTTAGAAACTTTAGTTATCAATAGCAATGTTATTCCCACCTTATACTAAAATACTTGTTAAATTAATGTGTAGCTGAAGCACACGCATGCATGCATGCGTGCGCATGCACGCACACACACACACACACAGATAGTTGGCCAATTTCTACCTGCAGCAGAGCTGGGGACAGAAGGTGAGAAATACTTGGCTACTTTTCTTGTTGTTATTGACTTGAGAGGTTTGAGCTTCCTAAAATAGCTCCAGCTTTAGACTCACATTCTCCCAGAACAAATGGGAAAGTGCCACCTGCTCTCAGTTAAGGACAGCTCAACAGGCTATACAAAGTAGATAGTTAATTAATTCCATTTCAATATTGTTTAGCCATGTATGCAGCATTGTGGCCTCCAGTGAAGCTCTGACTCCACCGCCCAGGGTTAGTGGGGGGTGTCGCTGTGTAAAGAGGGAGGGGATCAGAGCCTGTCAAATGATTCACCCCTTCATTCAGTCCTACCACTAAGATGACCCAAGAATAGAGAGAAGTCTGCATGCCTTCTGCTTTATCTAATGTGCTGTCTCCCACCCAGCCCTGTTCAGCCTACATAGAGCTGCAAGATCCACTTTCACAGGCAACAGCTCTTCCCACATTTCTTACCTGCCAAAAACCTGTCATGACTTCCTGGTTTTCACCTCAGTTCCTTAGTATTTGAAGCAATGTGTGATCAGAAAGAAACTTTTTCTTCAGTTTTTTGTTTTGTTTTGTTTTTTTAAGTAGCAGTAAAGTAGAAGACTGCCCCTCTGACTGCCGGTTTGAGGTCTCTCCACATCTGGCAGGCCATTCTTCTAGCATGTGTCTGTCTATTCCAGGTCCCTCTTTAAGACAACACATGACAATAACTGTTGCTTGTAAGGAAGTCATGATACTCATCCATTATGGATGAGTATCTGACCTGGCACAGGTCAGGACTGGTTGGTGACAACTGTTCCTAGTGGCTGCCATTTCTATGTGATAAAGTCAAGCAAAAAATATGTATGCATGTATGTGTGTGTGTGTGTGTGTGTGTGTGAGAGAGAGAGAGAGAGACAGAGACAGAGACAGAGATAGAGAGAGCTGTATGAAGCTTTCCTCGTTACTAGGGCAAGAAGCAACCTAAAACAAGCAACCTAAAAGATGCCCTGTGAACTTACCAGCAGTCACTCAACTTTGTATCTGTGCCCTTCGATCTGAGCTATTCTCTGTGGCAGTCCCTTTGCAATTACCTTGGGCTCCAAGACAAGAAATTCATGGATGAGAAACTTATGTGCAAAGACAAGCTCCCCATCAAACCTGCAATGCCTTCTTATCAGCTTCAAGAAACAGCCCCCAAACACAGGAGACCACCTTGTTCCTGCTCAGTCCCGGCTGTAAAGTGGTAATAGCACCTCTGGATTTTCTCCAAGGACAAAGACTGAGCTAATGGTCGACTGGGTTAAACTTGTGACTTGAGACTGTTTACCAGTGTATGGCTTTCTCACCTCCTGTCCCTAATTCTCCCTATGTAATCTGGAGCCAGTATCTGTATCCAAGGAGGTGGTGGGAGATGTCCTGAAGGGCTGTCTTCCATGGCTTCTATGAAATAAATCTCCTTTCTCTGCCCTTCAGCAAGACTCTCTTTTTGGCACATGGAGTTGAGTGGCCAGACTTAATTTGAGACTCTTGGACTTTGGGTCTGGGGTCTAAACATTGGGTTTCACCAGCAGTCTATGAACCAGTGAACTAAATAAAAAAGCAAAATAAAACAGAAAACAAAGAACAAAACAAAACCTCAAACTTGCAAACAAAAGACTCAAGGCTAGAAGGCTTTTGGGAAGGTGGCCATGTCTGAGTTCAAGGGACCATATGTCATTGTCAAATCATCATTTGCAGCTAGCCTCCACCCAGCCAACCCTATCTGCTCCAACCAAAAATTGCTCTGGTGGGGAACCACCATAGTCTGGCCCCAAAATCTCTCTCCTTCCAGCTACTGAAGGTATCTCAGCTATGGAAAGTCCTTCTGAAAATTCCAGGGTCTGGCATCGGGTCAGGAGAGCTCCCTCCGTTTGCCTCTCCCCTCCTCTGCTGGACCACAGGCTCTCAATTTGTTTAGATGAAGAGCTGTAGGTGCTCCCTTTTGTGCTCACTGTCCCCCATTTCTCTCACACATGGCCCGCAGGAGGTCAGTCTCTAAGGCACTTGACACCCATTTGAAAGAGAAATGAATGACCTAACCTAGAGATTCTAGACATCATGGTCTGTGAAGCTATGAAGTCATGTTGCTAGACTGGTTTGTGAATGGCTCTACCATAGCACTGATATTCTAAGGAAGGCTTTAGAAAGGAAAGGTCAACAACTCTTATGACTGCAGAATATGAATGAAAGCTGGGAGAGGAAAGAAGCACCCAGGGCAGACAAATCAAGTCACTTGATTGGCAGTTGTGACAGTAGCCCCCAAGGGACAACCTCAGGGACACAAGGTGACTTATTCAGTATGTTCTTTCTAAGAGGAAAATAACCTGCTCTATTGTTTGTTTCATTTGGCTTTCTTTCTAGATGAAGATTCTGCTCATCACTCCGACTGAAGGATTTCATAGAAATGTTTCTCCCCAGATGGCCTATGATTTCATTTTCCAATATGCTGCAGCCCACTACAGCTTAGATATCATCGACTGATGGTTTGTCATTCCCAGTGAGCACTGAAGCTCTCTTGTCCAACGAATACTGCTGCTTATTACAGGTGGAAATAAAGTAACAATTACATTGGTGGAAAACTCAGGGGCAGTTCAAATCTGATGTAGTCATAAATTGCAGAGGAATTAGGAAACCATAGCTGATGGAGCAATTATAGGTCAGCAATTTCATGCTAAATTGCTTCATGCAAGGAAGGGCTAAGAGATGCTGCAGAGCAAATTTAATTTACCTTGAAAATAATGAGTGAAATGCAAAGGCTTGGAGACATATTTTTAAGTTAATTATTGCTGCTCAAATCTAGCTCATCCCTTCCCAGATGCAAGGATATCCTACAGAGGGAGATTTAATTTCTTGGAAAGGAACGGTTGGATCTGATCTCAAGTTCATTTGTGTTTAGCACTGTAGGAGATAGCCCGAGTTGCACCAAGAACTGGATAGCCACAATGTCAGGTGAGCTCAAAATACACAGGGAAGCGGGGCACGGGTGGCTTATGCCTATATTCCTAGCTCTTCAGGAGGCTGAGATCTGAAGATTGTGGTTCAAAGCCAGCCTGGGCAAGAAAGTCCTTGATATTCTTATCCCCAGTTAACCACCAGAAAGTCAGAAGTAGGCCTGTGACTCAAATGGTAGAGTGCCAGCCTTGAGCCAAAAAGTGAAGGGGCAGCAGTCAGGCTCTGAGTTCAAGTCCTGGTACCGACATTAAATAAACAAATGAATGAACAAACAAACAAAAGGAAAAGGAAGAGAAAATGGGAAACAAGATCTTAACCAAATCATCAAATCCAATTTAGGTCTATTGATCCAGAAGGCTGTCAACTCCTTTGTGTGATAATGAGACAAATGCCTTTTCCCTCTCTAGAGCCCACCCACCCTCAGTCACTGCAGACAGAGAAAAACAAGGGAGTGACACATGGCATTCCCAGCATGAGACCCACAGCACCTTTCCTGGAGAGCATTCCACGGGCTGAGGCAGAAGTTATGAAAACCATCAGCCCTGATTGGCAAGAAAACTTGAACGATAAAGAAACTGAGAGTCTAAACACACCCACAGAGCCAGGCCTGGCATCCCTCCAGGAGGAAGCATGAGACAGGGCAGATGATTTCTCTGCACCAACATGCCCTGTGTCTTTGCATTACCTATGATAATGACAGAAATGTAGACAGGTTCTGAGCATCTTCACACTAAGCCCCCAGTTAGTTGAGAAGGGCAAGTCTATATGCAAACTCCACAGAAGAAACAGGTCAAACAGACTCTTAAGGCCATTCAATGACAGTGAGACTATGATCTTCAATGTGTGGTCTTTTTGCTTCTAGAAGAGATCCTGGGACAGTGAGAGTAGGCCCTGAGACATCACCGCACTGGACAGTGCTGAGCCCCTCCTCACTGCTTCTGTGGCTGCAGCTGTGGTAGAGATATATGACTCATTCAAGCTTCAGGCTGAACTACAACACAAAAGAAAGAAGAATGGGAAGCAGAGAATGTGTTGATCAGCTGATCTTTAGACTTCCCCAGGGTTCACAGCTTGGGAGCCAGATGCCAGGCTGGATTTCAGGGTGCAGCCTCTTCACCAACATGTCTATCCCTATCAATGCTTCCATCAACAGTTTCCCAGGACAATAGGAGGCATTCATCAAGGTGTGGACAAGGCTGTGGGAGAGCAGACACCCTGGGTTGAAGGAATGAAGGTCAGGGCATGGCTGGGACCTGTAAAGAGAGGACTGTGATAGCTGGGGAAAGGCCAGCTGCAGACCATCCCCACAGTGAGTCTCTCCGTGCCATCTCCAGATCTACCTCTCCCCCAGGGATTCCTCATTGGCTGAAATCACCTAGAAGGCCAGGGGTTAAGAGATGGATTCCATTGCAGGACTCCTCTTTGGAGCTCTGCTCTGGATGAAGAGTCTCACTTCTTTCTCTCGTGGCTTTCCTTTCATGTTCAAGTTAACTCAACCTTTTTAACCTTAAAAAGATAGGTAGATTTTAATATATATGGCTTATGACATTCTATATTAAAAAAAAAAAAGATAGGTAGGTAGACAGACAGATCGATGGATTGATAGGTAGATACATGGCTCTTCCATTGATGTGACCTCTGGTGTCCACCCCTTCCTCAACCTCCCCTTTCCTCCCAAACAGGAAGCAGCAGGTAGAGGGCAGAACACATAGCTGGGGACAGAATTGAAAAATATACAGCTCACTCTCCAAGAGAGGGCGGTTCCCGTCACCCATCTATCTTTCAAATGTATTCAGATCCATAGCCTCAGAGCTGTGTCAGATTGTGGGGACACAGTGACATGTCCATGAAGGTTCCTTAACTTCAAGAAGTTTGTCTAGTAGGGGCTGTTGTTCTTTTGTCTGAGAATCAGAGATACAAGAGATGCAAGAAATGGGTCCCACCATCTCGGTGGGACAGGACTATGTCTACCATGGGGCTTATGCATTCATTTTAGGTGACTAGAGATGGCAAAGTCTCCAGATAGCTCACACCTTATGAGTGTCTGCTTTACAAAATATGAACCAACCAATAATTAAAGTTCACAAAAGCAATAGCAGACCCAGTGGGACAATGCATGATGATATTTAGTAACATAACATAAAAGCACATCTGAAAGTTTTTGTTTTTTTTTCTTCTTTCTGTGTAAGTATGGTGGAGAAGTTTAGTCTTAGTGGGCAGCATTGATTCATCAAGGTTTGAAGAATTCCTAATATAAAAAAAAGTGTTTTCACTTCACACTTACAAATGGAATATGTTAGGAAATTACTTAGGAAATTACTTGGCTTTTTAATTGAAACCTGCCTCTCTGTTATGGATGAGTGGAGTTTGTTTTTCAGTGCATTCAGGGACTTGTTGACCTTTTCAGCCTAAAGTGTGGTCAGTGTGGTTTCTTTTCACATGAGCAACCCATGAAGTCTGTTTAAACAGAGTAACCAAACTGTCTGTCTGACTCTCTCTCTTTCTCTCTCTCTGTCTCTCTTTCCACCCCCACCCCTCACACACTACCTTTTGAATACCCTTTATAAGAAAATACAGCAGGAGATGACACATTTATTAACACAACTTCTACCCGCATTCCCCTCTCCTCCTTTTAATATCAAATCTACATCTTAGAAGGAATTATTTGTCCAAACATGACCAGAGAAGTGTAAACATCTCATATCTGAAAAAAACAATCCATAAAATTGACATCAATAAGTAAGTGGACAAAAAGATATAAAATCGACAATGCATTCAGAAATCATATTGATTGAGCAAACACAGGAAGAATGTTCAACCTCATTTTCTCATTCATTCGCTTGTCAAATATTTATTGAGTCTCTATTGTATGCCAGGCACTACTCTGGGAATATCTTAGATGAATAATGTACAGGCCTCATCCTTGAGGGGCTCCCATGTTAGCAAGAAACACCTGCAAAAAAGTTCCATGGGACAGGGTGGCAGGTCCAGGGAACAGAAGCAATTAAGAAAGCTAAATGCTTCCATGAGGAAGGCTGAAGGTGGCCACCAGGAAACTGAGCAGTCAGAAAAGAGAACTCAAACAAGTACCACTTTTGATGAGGAAATGAGCAAATGGCTTCTATGGTATTGTGTGTGTGTGTGTTGCTGATACTGAAACTTGAACTCAGGATCTCATATTTTCCTTAGATTTTTGTCACTCTGGGTTGGCTCTCTAACACTTGAACAATACCTGCACTTGCAGCTCCTTGCAGATTAATTGGAGTTGACAGTCTTACGGAGTTTGCTGCCTGGGTTGGCACTGAATCTTGATGCTCAGATTTCAGCCTCCCAAGTAGCTAGAATCACAGTACCTAGCTTAATGATGATATTTAATATTGTAAAACAATAGTGAATAGGACTAACCTTAGACAATTCAATTAGTAATAACCAGGAATCTCTAATTCATTAGAGTTCCCCTGGAAGGATACAATCCTTTGGAAAACTTACGTACAATCAGATGTTTACATATCATAAATATTGTTTTGTATACTAGCAAAAAACTGGAGTCATCCTGAATGCCCTACAATTACCGAAAGGCTCAGTGAATTGTAGTGCATCTGTTTGCTGAATGTCCTATATTCAGGACAATAACTGAAAAACACAAAAATTGTGTAAATGCTTATTTTTAAATATGCAGATAGGAAGAAAGACATTAAAATGCTAGCAGTAATCATCTCCATGATATTTTCTCCCTATGTTCCAAATCATGTTTAATACAATTACATTTTTTGGAATAAAATCCCCATAAGAAGTTAAGTAAATCATACTTGGAGTTTTCCTCTTGAACAAACTCAAAACATCTGGAAAACCATCCTGCCAGCCGTAGGTCCAGCCATCAATTAGAGGCCTAGTCCTCTAATTGTGGTATGATCTTGGCCAAGCCCCTTATCTCATTTTTAGAAAATAAGACAGATGCTCTGAATTCTCACTAAAACTCATTCTGGTGCCTAGATTTATGTATCTTGATGAACAACAAGAGCCTCAATTCACTGAAATCATAAGCAGACATTGAGACACTTCATATAAATCAAGTGCAGAATGTCAGACAAGAAAAGACATGCTCAGAAAATAATGTGTGTGTCTCATCACACATTTCTCAGAAAAGATTAAACAGTGCCTTTCCCCCCTGAATTCATAACATCATCTGGTTCTTGTTTTTCAAATAAGTCTTAATGGAAGAGCAGGGTTTCTCAAGTATTGAATACATATATGAGTTATTGTTGTGTAGCCATATAGAAGCAGTGCCTTCTATGTAGATTTTGGATTTCTTAGGACAATATTAAGCTTATTTCTCTAAATTATACCCTCTCATACATTCTGTGTGTTCATGTGCCAGTACTGGGGCTTGAATGCAGGGCCTAGATATGTCCCTTAGCTTTTTCACTTAAGCCTGATTCTCTATCATTGAGCCACAGCTCCCCTCCTGGCTTTTTCGGTTGCTAATTAGAGATAAAAGTCTTATGGCCTTTCCTGCCCAAGTTGGCTTTGAACAGTGATCCACAGATCTCATCCTCCTGAGTAGTTAGGATTACAGGTGTGAGCTACTGGTGTCTGGCTTCCGAATCATATATTTTATTTTAATAGCACACTCTGATCCTCTATAGAATTTCAAAGTAAAGGTGGCCTGGAAAATATTATTCATCAAATTTTTTTTCAAGCTGGAGAAACGTGTGCCATTTATAGAGCATTTCTTGGCTGGTGCATGCCTGGACAGACTCTCAACTTCCTTTTCCCAGCTGAATAAGTTTTAAACATTAGGTTGGTATTTTCTTAAGATTCAAAATAGACATACTAGTTCTTGGATGGAATGGCATGCGATGGGCTTCTCTTGATGGGAGAAGTCGATGGATGATTGGTCAAAGGTAGCTGTGGGTTGGTCAGTTTCCTTATTTGGAAGCAAGGAGGTTTGGGTAACATCCAGCTCTTGGCCATTTGGCTATAGAGTGTTCACAGGTGCAGAACACTGCTTCCTGAGCTACTGGAAGATACAGAAATAAGAGGTTGTGGGTTCTGGTTCCCAAGGGAGATATACAACGGTCACAACCATGAAAACAGAAACACAAAGGGCACAATGCTCTGATGAAAGACAGAGAGCTAATATAGCAGGGTAGAAGGTAACAGCCCATGGTCCTTTAAGTCAAAGCTCATCTCCACTTTCCTCTTTCCTCTTAGGACTTGGAATATTGGAGACAGGAGAGCTAGGCAGGGGAGAAACTAACAGATCTGGAAGGGGAAAAATATATGTTCTGGATAACTTCCTTGATGGCTAAGGGGTCAGTAATAAGAAATACATCACAGGGCTACATTCTATCCATTGGGGATTCAACTTCTGGCTCTGAATGAGCACCTCTGAGAGGATACAGAGCTGCTGTGCTCATTGATGGGCCTCATTTTCTTCTCTTATCACAGCCTTTGAGAGTCCCATCCAGTCCTGAGGATCTAGTTATAGCCAGGCAGGTGTATTCAGCTACCACACTGCCAGTTCCATTGCATGCCTGATCAAGAGTCTCTGACGTAAATATCTGGAAGGTACCACTTGACTCTCTGCCTCTTACTTCTGAAGTTGGTGCCCCTGCCCCTATAAAAACATAGGTGACGTGATGGACAGTTTTCTTTCCCTCCTCCTCCAGTCCTTTCAATGGAGGCTCTGGTCCCAATGGAGATGGCCCTGTCCACTAGTCTCTATGTCCACAGCTACCACTTGGGTTTCAGCCATTGTTCTTTCTCTTGGCATTGCACCAACAACACCCTATCCACTCTCTCAACATCCACTCTTGCCCTCCTTCCACACAGCTGTCGAAAGAGCTTTCCATGACTTTCCATGGCACTGAATATGTAATTTATCTGCCTAAAACTTGCACTTGGGTTGGACACTGAAGGCTCACGCCTGTAATCCTAGCTACTCAAGAGGCTGAGATTTGAGGATCGAGGTTCAGACTGGCCCCAGCAGAAAAGTCTGTGAAACTTTTATCTCCAATGCATTGAATTTGGGGTGAAATCCAGATTCTACAATGGAGTTCTGGCCTCATGGGGCCCATGTCTTCCTATCCTCCTTACCCAGGCCCATGCCTATTTTGCCTAGGGTAATGAGGCCCCAATGGTCTCAGTATCTCAAACACTGCCATTTTCAATAAGCCCTCAGAGCCTTGTTCCCGCTCCCTCCTCTCACTGCCCCTCATGTGGCAAATTTTTTCCTTCAATTTTCAGTGTCAATGTCACTTAACTGTGAATGCTGACAGTACCTGTCTGTAACAGTGCCCTTCTTCCTTCTTTCTTATCACTTACTAAAGCTTCTAATTGTTTTATCCATTGTTCACTTGATTACTACTCTATACCTCATCTAGATTATGAACTCTAAGGGAACAGAGGTCATAGTCATATTCTTCCCTGTGTATTTTATATCAGTCACAGAACAAACGTTTGTTGATTAAGCTAATTAATGGCAGAAAGCTATAGCTATATAAAGCTAGTGGTTAGGAATCAATCTGATTAATGTGATCTGTTTAGCCCTAAGAGTTTGCTCCCTCCATGTCTGTGCAAGTAGCTTCAGCTGCTGGAAGGAAAGAAGAACTGGAGGTCTTGTTTCCTGAAACCATCTCTTAAAAGAGTAGAATGACCCATTGCCTCTTTAAGAAGACATCTAAACTGCTTCCGCTTCTATAGTATTTCCTCCAGAAAAGTTCTGCTTTCAGAGTATAGAGAAGATATAATCATTTTTATGAGCAGCTCTCCATTTTATAGCCAGTTATTTTGTGTCTCAATAACATTACGTGTATCATTAAACATATGCCATCATTTCAAACTATAGTTCAGATGATGGCCTCCCTCTTCCTTTTTTTTTTTTTAATTTGAGGAAACAAGGCAGGTAGGTGCTGGTGGGTCACACCTGTAACCCTAGCTACTCAGGAAGCTGAGATCAGATCAGAGAATTGAGGTTTGAAGCTTAACTGGGCAGAAAAGTCTCAGAGGCTCCATCTTTAATTAACTAGCAAAAAAGCAGGGCTGGAGTCAAGTCTTAAGTGGTAGAATATCAACTGTGGATTAAGAAAGCCCAGTGAATTCAAGGCTCTCAATTCAGTCCTGTACCGGGGGGGGGGGGGGGGTGGGTGGGGGGAGGGGGGGAGGTGGAGAAATGAGAGGAAATAATACATCAACTAGATGAGCTATGGAGCAACCATATTGTTATTATGTAAATTTAGGGACAAATAGCAATCTTTGTGATTCATTAAAAAACAAAATCAGAATACATAATTGTTATGATTTAATGAAAGCTTTTAAGTTTACATACAAATGAGCAATTACTAAAAGGAAGCAAGAATGAAGGAAACACCTGACTTCCTGGGGTGTTAGGTTTAGGTCTGTTTGTGTCCTATATTATTTTCATTCTCTTGGTGTAACAGTAATTCCACACTAAACTCAGAGGGAATGTGGGCTGTGTCTATGACTGTGTGTGCCCCTGTGGCTAGGCAGTGGCTAGGCACTTGTGGGGTTAGTCTGAGAAAATCTCCCTGGAATATTCTTGTTTGGGTTTTCTAGAAAATGTGCCCTTTAGTTTAATGCCTTGGCTTTTATCATCTAATTCAATCTGTCACTCAGACATTTCTGTTGGGATATGAATGGAAGAAGAGGCTTCTTTAAAATGCATCTATTTTCTTGTTTCTTCTCCACATGGCATCTGTGTGGAAAGCCTGTGGGTTTGAGCAGGTTAGGGGGAGGAAGCAGAAAAGGCAATGCATTCCAAATAAATATAACACACCAAGTTGACAATTAAGATGGATCATCATGTTCGACATGGAACATTTCCTGAGACATATTGTTCAGTCAATCTCTTTAAAAAGGAAAAACATGCCCATACTATACCACCAGGTTCTTCTTGTATGTTTATATGTTATTTTATTTATTTTAAAACATTATCCTTAAATATTTATACCAAGAGTTTTGATTCAACATGTCAGCTTAGGAGGACAGTGCATGTTGACCAGTGTCTCCCCTTCCATCGTTTCCCCCGCCCCCCGCCCCCCCCAACCCCGTCTCTCCCAACCCCCCCTGTCCCCTCAAGTTACCTGGTTCTCTTTTCACATGTGCACACTGAATAGTATGACTATATTTCTGGGATCATTAAAAAAAAAACAAGGAAGTCAGAGAGGATGGTAATGCCTTTTATATACATATTTATGTCTCTGTAGAGAAAGATTTGCATAAAGCATTTATTTACATAAATATATGTTATATGTCTATAATAGATGTGCATCTCATATACATGGGTACACATGCTTATTTTTAAGCAAAGATGCACCTGGAAAGTTAAACAGTCATAGTTGATAATGATTGTTGCTTCTAGGAAAGAAAACTAGAAGAACAGGGGCCTGAGAGGTGAATGAGGCTGACAGCTCACCATATAAACTTTCATACTGTTTAAAATATTTATCACAGGATTGCATTATCTATTCAAATAAACGATAAAGTCATTGTTAGTAGAGACAGAGAGCTAGTTGCCAAGAAACCAAAACAAATGAGTTTTGAGGTGAATTACATCAACTATGGTTAATGAACAGCTCTTTAAGAATATAAAAGTAAGAATAAGATAAATGTGAATGATATTGAATGCTATCTATATTGTGTGTCTCATAAGGCACAAGGATAGCATGTGTTAGGGAAATACGAGAGGCCCTTATTTGGATTTGTTTGTTATGGCTTTACAATAAAAATACCACACATAGCAGAAATTGATTTTCTCACTGGGCTGAAAGCCGGAAGTTCGAGATCAAGGTGTTGGCAGGGCTGGTTTCCCCCCTAGGCCTCTGTCCTTGGCTTAGAAAGGGATGTCTAGCTATGTGCTCTCGTGGCTTTTCTGTGCTGCGCATTCATGCCTGAAAGCATCTCTGTGTGTCCACATTTCCTCTTCCTACAAACACGCCAGTCAGACCAAGTGAGGGCCCACCTTAACCCCCTCATTTTAATGTTATTGCCTCTGTAGAGGCTCTGTCTCCAAAGGTACTCACAGTGTCAGTACAAGAGGTGCTACCTCAGGAGAACATAATTCATTTCATTCTTCTTGTGGAATTTCACAATTTAGTCCATGAACTAAGCCATGTATTCTTGGGGGAAAATGGTAACAACAAACAAATAACAAGGTAAATAATAATATTTGAAATTAATGCATTGAGATTTAAAGGCAGTGGCAATTTCCCATGTCTAATTTCCATATGTGTATGTGTCCAGCACTGGGACTTGAACTCAGGGCCTGGGCAGTGTCCCTTAGCCCTTTTCATCTCAAGGCTGGCACCCTACCACTTGAGTCTCAGCTCTACTTCTAGCTTTTTGGTAGTTAGTGGGAGATAAGAGTCTCATGGATTTTCCTACCTGGGCTGGCTTCAGTCTCCTGAGTAGTTAGGATTATAGGCATGAACTACCAGCACCCAGATGTGTGTGTGTGTGTGTGTGTGTGTGTGTGTGTGCGTGTATGCATGAGTGCACACTGGGGCTTGAACTCAAGCCTCATGCTTTGCCCAGCTTTTTCCAATCACATCTGGCATATTCCCTCTTAAGCCTTGCCTCTAGTCCTGTTGTTTTGTTGGTTCATTAGTTAATGTCTCACAGATTTGTCTGTCCCCAGCTGCCTTTGAACTACAAACCTCAGATCTCAGCTTCCTAAATAGCTAGAATTATAGGAGTGAGTTACAAACACCCCAAACAATTTTTGTTCTTTTATTTATTTATTGTTTTTGTTTTTGCCAGTCATGGGGCCTGAACCCTGGGCTTGGGCACTGTCCTTCAGCTCTTCAGCTCAAGGCTAGCGCTCTACCACTTGTGCTACAGCACCACTTCCGGCTTTTTCTGCTTATGTGGTGCTGAGGAATTGAACCCAGGGCTTCATGCATGCAAGGCAAGCGCTCTACCACTGAGCCACCTTCCCAGCCCCTTATTTATTTATTTCTTTCTTTTAAAGAATACCTAGCCATGTGAAGATGGCCCTTGCCTGCAATCAGACTCACTCAGGAGGCTCAGATCTAGAGGATCACAGTTGAAAGCTATTCAGGAAAAAATGACTGAGAGACTCCGTTTCCAATTAACCAACAAATAACCAGGCTGAAGGCATGGTTCAGGTGGTAGGGAACCAGCCAAGCAAAAAAGCTGACCTTTTAAAGACAGCTTGTAAGTGCACCAGTGATGGCTCTTGCGGCCTACATGTCCACCACGACTCCAACAGCATCTTCTTGCCCTCAAACTGGAAGCCACAATCCCACTGTAACAGAATGCGTCACAGCCCTCTCTGCCCCAAGCCACTGCAGCTGCTGCCAGATTGTCTGGGTCCAGCCACCAAGCCAGAGCTCTTCAGGACAGTTCCCAAGGTCACACCCAAGCTGAGTGTTTTCTGCAACATAGAATGCTGAGAGAAATTCAAACAAAGAAAGAACTCTATCTCTCTAGTTTAAATCCAGCAAGGAAAAAACACCATAGGTATTCTCCCCCTCCCCCCCCCCACCGTGAGGCTTGAACTCTGGGCCTGGGCACTGTCCCTGAGCTCTTCAGCTCAAGGCTAGTGCTCTACCACTGAGCCACTTCACTACTTCTGGTTTTCTGGTGGCTAATTGGAGACGCGAGTGTCACAGACTTTCCTGCTCGGGCTGGCTTGGAACCACAATCCTCAGATCTCAGCCTCTTGAGTAGCTAGGATTACAGGCGTGAGCCACTGACATCCAACTCACCATAAGTATTTTTATTTTAAACAATAACAAACAAAGCAACATCAGGCCACTTTTAAGATGAATTGAAAGCTGGGCACCAGTGGCTCACACCATGAAGCTTTAACTACTCAGGAGACTTAGAGCTGAAGATCAAAGTTCAAAGCCAGCCTGGGCAGATAAACCTAAGACATTCTTATCTCCAACTAACCACCAAAGAGCCCAAAGTGAAGTTGTGACTCAAGTGGTAGAGCACCAACTTTGAGCAGAAAAGTTAATGGACAATGCCCAGGCTCTGAGTTCAAGTCTCAGTACAAGCACACACACACAAACACACAAGATCAAGCTCCTTCAATAGGTGTGTTTCTTTGTTTTTTCACCTTAATCAGACAATCTAAAATAGCAAAATTTCATTGGGTCTGAATGTTCAGCCTGATTTTCATGAAAATTCCTTTTTTTTCCTTTGGCCAGTTCTGGGGCTTGGACTCTGGGCCTGGGCACTGTCCCTGAACTTCTTTTTTTTTTTTTAACTGTATTTTTTTTGTCTTTTCTTTTTTGGTACTGGGGATCGAACCCAGGACGTTGTGCTTGCTAGGTAAGCGCTTTACCATTGAGCTACATCCCAGCCCTGTCCCTGAACTTCTTTTGCTAGCACTCTACCTTGAGCCATTGCACCACTTCTGGCTTTTTCTGTGTATGTGGTACTGAGGAATCAAACCCAGGGCTTCATGCATGCAAGGCAAGCACCCTACTACTAAGCCACATTCCCAACCTTTTTTTTTTTTTTTAACATGAAGCTCTGGGAATTTTCCCCTTCCAACAGGCAGGTGCCTACTTCCTGACCATCAGTCCTAGTCTGGGCTCTGTCTATCAGTTTACACTGCTCCTGCCCAGTGGAGCCAGAGAGCATCTGAAAGTACTTGGAACTCCTGCTCCTACCAAGTTCCTCCCTTTCCAGCTTCAGGGCTTCAGGGAGGAGCTGGCTAACAACAGCACAGGGAAATGTCTTAAATTCCTAAAACTTCCTCAAGCTTTTGCTGGGCACATGTAAAAGGAAAGAAGAGGAGATGAAGCCACATCCTGCAGAAGCCTTGGTTCTTTCTTCTCGGAGGTAAAGACATGGGCCTTAGAGATTTGTCTCTGCCACTTTGTTCATCAGCTTGGGTTCAGTTGTGCTGTAGTAACAAACAACCCTGAGTCTTGCAATAGCAGAGTTTATTTCTCACTCAAGCTACATATCAACTGTAGGTCAGTGGCTGTTCTCTTCCACAGGGGCCTCGTTCTTCAGACCCAGGCTAAAGCAGCAGCCTCTAGCTGAACTGATCTCATGAAAGAGAGAAAAGAGATGATGGCTTTTAAAGTTTCGGTTCAAATTACTCCATTCAGACTGTATTGACTGTTTCAAACAGCCCCATACCTGACACCAACCAAGCAGGGACATTGAACCTAACTCTTTTGGGAGGGACAGCAAACACAGTGATTTACTGACTCTGAATCCCTTAGCAAATTACTAGGAGATGAAAGTAATGATAAGGATCTGGAGAAAACATAAAATTGTGAAGCAATTTTAGGTTTGGATTCCATTTTGTCCCAGAACTGTGTAACTCCCCTTGAGCCCAAATTCCAGCTAATCATCAGATAACAGGATAAGGACCAATCGGTCAGGTGCAGATCATCTGCTCCAGCCAATCATTTCGAAGAGCATCAACCCCATGAACCAGCCAATCCCCAGTACCTGGTCGGGTCCTGCCACTGGTTATGCTAATCATCTTTTAGAATTATTTTATGATTTTCCCGCAGTGTGATATGATTTGTTAGGTGTTGTAATGACACATAGAAGTCCCTAAAAACCCTGCTAGAGGAAGGGTCAGGGATCTCAACTCTGACCCGAGTTTGTGATGATTGTGAGTCCAGGCTCCAGCTTGTAATAAACGACTCTCATGTGCTTACACCAGAATCAGATCCTTGGTGGTCTTTGGAAATCCTTATCTGGGCATAAGAAAATATAGTATAAAAAGTAAAATTATAGCCCAACACTCATGACTCATGCTGAGATTCCTAATTCTTCAGGAGGCTGAGATCCAGAGGATCATGGGTTGAAGCTAGCCCAGAAGAACAACAACAAATCTGTGAAACTTGTCTCTAAAATAACCAGCAAAAAGCTGGCTGGAAGCATAGATTAAGTGGTAGAATACCAACCGAGAAAGCACACTGAGCCAACAGGTAGCCCTGAGTTCAAACCCTAGTACTGCCAAGAAGGAAAGGAAGGAAAGAAGGAAAGAAGGGAGGGAGGGAGGGAGGGAGGAAGGAAGGAAGGAAGGAAGGAAGGAAGGAAGAAAGAAAGAAAGGAAGGAAAAGAAGTCAGTTCCCTCCCATACTCTATATTCCAGACATATCAAAGAAATAATCGTCATCCCTTCAGAACCAGCTGTTCCCAGGCCCCCAGTATGCAGTATGCAATGTGCTGATGCTAATTACTTCCCCTGGGGAAGATTTGCATTTTAATAATAGCCTTACACACTGTTTCCTTCTCAAATGTTAGCTCTACCAGTGGGGACTTCAGACATGGGGAACAGTTGATTTCTTGGCTACTTGCCTTGCTGCCCCTCTGGACCTCTGAATCTCCAGGTTTGGACCATGTCACCTCTACCTGCGGCTTCAGCCCTGGGCTGGGCAGTGGGATTATTCCTTACTCACTGGAGAGGAGGGCGTGACTCTACCATGATTCTGTCCTACACAGTCCTGAAAATAGTTCTCTGCAGCTTTTTCCTGCTGTTCCCATAGGTTCCAGTGCCAGAGTTCCAAACTTGATTATTATTCTTCCTCCTCCTCTTCCTCCTCTTCTCCTCCTTCTCCTCCTTTTCCTCCTTCTCCTTCTCCTTCTCCTCCTCCTCCTCCTCCTCCTCCTCCTCCTCCTCCTCTTCTTCTTCTTCCTCCTCCTCCTCCTCTTCCTCTTCTTCCTCCTCCTCCTCCTTTTCCTCTTCTTTCTCTCCTCCTCCTCTTCCTCCTCCTCTTCCTCCTCCTCCTTATCCTTATCCTCATCCTCCTGAAGTCCTGCGGCTTGATCTCAGGCTCTAGTCACTGTCCCAAAGCTTCTTCTGCTCAAGGGTAGCACTCTACCACTTGAACCACAGATCCACTTCTGCCCTTTGTCTGAGTAGTTTTTGGAGATAGTCTCATGGACTTTCCTGCCCAGGCTGGCTTTGAACCATGACTCTCAGATTTCAGCCTCCTGAGTAGCTAGGATTACAGGCATGAGCCACGAGCACCAGGCTGCACTGCTGACTCCTAAAACCCACCTGATTGGACACTGGTGCCCTCCTCCAAGAAACCAGAGGTGCCCGTCCAGCCAATCCTCCCACTGCCTGAACCTATACTGTCAGTCTCTCTCACACAACTCACCTACCTGCAGCCAACTGATTGCACTTCTTCTGTCCCCAATGAAGCCTTGGCCCTAGGTAAACACATGGAGTCCATGAGACTCTCCTCTAAAATAACCAGCAAAAAGCAGGACTATAGGCATGGCTCAAGTAGTAGAGCGCCAGCTGAGTAAGTATACTGAGCAAGTACAAAGCCCTGAGTTCCAGCTCCAGGACTGACAAGAGATGATCCTGAAGACCGTCACTTGCTTCTAGTCTAGATATTTCTAAAGAAGAGCTGGCAGACTGAGAAGGAACTTGGTCACGTGATGGAAGAAAATGTTCATTAGGACAGATCCACCCCGCTCCCCCCGCCCCTTGACTCTCCGAGGCTGAGGCATGGATCTCAGTGCCCTTGATGGCGTCACACCTGGATGGAGTCACATCTGACAGCATCACATCTGGACATCCTAGCAGGAAGTGGGGAGATGTCCGGCAGCCACAAGGTGATACACTATTAGAGATGAGATGGGAGAAGAACCACCAGACACACCAAAAAAAAAAAAGAAAAAGAAACCCAGTTACCTCTTCCTGACAGGCTGTTAGCATCAAAACTGGGGTGAAAAGCAGACAAAGTTTGACACCTTCAAAGAAACCTGGAATACTTTGTATGTAAAATCACTCCTTCAAAACTGAATCAAGGTTATATATCGGTGGTTCACGTCTGTAATCCTAGTTATTCAGGAAGCTGAGATCTGAGGATTCTGTTTTTGAAACCCACTTGGGCAAGAAAACCCATGACAGTCTTTGTTTTTTTAAATGGTTATCCATAATTTTGTTGATCTGAAATATGTCAAATACATTCTGCCTGAGAATCATTAGGCTTCTTTGCAGAATATATGCTTCCGATTTTTTTTTCAGAAACAACTTCTCAGTCACAATGGGGTAAGTGAAAAGAATGCCTGCCATGGCTCTGTGTTTATTTATCAGCATTTTATTTTTTTAAATATTTTTATTTTTTAAGTAGTTGCACAGAGGAGTTGCCATTCACCAACGCAGTTTATAAATACAGTGCATTGTGATCCTTGTCACCCCTTTCCACATTCTTACCCCCCCTCAACACACCCCTTCCCCTCACTTATCTTAATTTTAGGATATGTATTGTATTTTTTGCCATTTAACAAAGCAGTTGATATGTACAATGCATCTTGATCTGTGTCATATCTTCCATATCTTCACCCCCACTTCAACTCACCCCTCCCTTTACGTTTCTCACTTCTGTAGTACATTCAACAAACTCCTTCCTGCATTCTTATCTCCAATTAACCACCAAGCCCAAAGTGGAGTTGTGATGTATCAAGTGGTATTACGCCGGTCTTGACCAAAGAGGCTAAGAGGGCCATAGCCCAGGCCCTGAGTTCAAGTCCCAGTACTGGTACAGAGAGAGAGAGAAAGAGAGAGACAGAGACAGAGACAGAGGGACAGAGGGACAGAGAGACAGACAGAGACAGAGACAGAGAGAGACAGAGACAGAGAGAAACAGAGAGACACAGAGACAGAGAGAGACAGAGAGAGAGGGAGAATTAAAAAAGGAAAACCAAAGCATGGCCAGGCATACTACTGACTACACACAGGTGACCAGCTATCTGAGATCGTGTGCCTGCCTCATTGCTGCTTCCGGCCCCACTTGTAAGGATGAGGACCTTGGAGAAGGCCAAGGGTCATTGCCCACACCTGTGCTTCAGAGACTGGAGGAGATCAGCTCTGATAGCCTGTGAAATTGAACTGAGTCATATAAGCAAAAACTGAGGGAGAGTTATGGAATTGGCGCAATATGCAGCTAAGACAGAGGAAATAGAGGGATAATCACAGGATAGCTTAAAGCAGTAATTGGGGGAGGGAATCAATAAGGCTATTTACACTTCATCGATTTGAATCTCCTTAATACAATGTAAAACCTATTTCTGAATCATTACCTCTTTGTATTTTCCTGATTAAGACTAACTTTCTAATTTCAAGGGTGGAGTTAAAATCTGGCTCTTTCTTTCCCTTTAAGTATTGAACATTCATTCAGGGGTCAAGGGGCTGGTAAATATAGGTAAAACCTAACGTTGTCTTCCAATCTTCCTTGTCCTGAAAAGATCCCAAAAGAAAATGGGATGGGTGAATGATTTTAAAAAAATGTGATATAGGTGTGTGTGTGTGTGTGTGTGTGTGTGTTTATATATGTGTGTGTACATTTTTGTGTTGAAAAGCTAGCTGCATTTTCTTGACCCTTGACAGTCAAGGACATTTATGAGCTCATACATTACATTACCTAGGATAAGAACAATGTTGTCTTACATCAAGAAAAAAGCAATTGGGAAGCTTCATCAATCTCATGATGATCCAAAAATGTGTAGCCTTTGCTGTCTTTGTTTCATAAGATTGCATTGATCATTAAATTAGAAAGGAACTTAAAAAAACACCTAGAATTGGGCCATTTCTCACCAAACCTATCACTCCCATGCTGATGTGAGTGTTCATTATCTCTTATTAGTTATATAATTAAAGTGACCAGCCAAATCAATAGTGTAATAATGTGCTGTTTAGACATAATATAGAGGGATATCAACATGTGAGGACAATTCAGTGGCATCTCTAATATATATTTTATAGTTCTATATGTATACAGTTCACAAAACAAAAATAAAAGGTGTTGAAAGAAAAGTCAAAACCTGGCACCGTTGGAAGGGATAGGAAGGGGAAACAAAGGAGAAGGCTACAATGCTTGATAAGAAATATACTCATTATCTTGCCCATGTAATTGTAACCCCTCTGTACAGTTTTTTCACAATTAGAAAAAAACAACAACCGGGCACCAGTGGCTCACGCCTGTAATCTTAGCTACTCAGGAGGCTGAGATCTGAGGATCAAGGTTCAAAGCCAGACCAGGCAGGAAAGGCCATTAGATTCTTATCTCCAATAAACCACTAGAAAACTGGAAGTGGCTCTGTGGCTCAAGCGGTAGAGTGCTCGCTTTGAGCTGAAGAGCTGAGGGACAGTGCTCAGGCCCAGAGTTCAAGCCCCATGACTGACCAAAAAAAAAAAGTCAAATGTATTGATGATTTTAAAAGAATGTCCAAGGTCATTTGATATCCCTCATTCCTCATTTCAAGGAGTGGAATCGAACTGTTCTCCTCTCTTTTTTTTGGTCCTCTTCTTAAAAGTGGACTGAACTTAGAGACTAGGCTGGATAGACAGACAGAAAGATAGATAGATAGATAGATAGATAGATAGATAGATAGATAGATAGATAGATAGATAGATAGGATAAATATAATAGGTAGATGATAGATATAATAGATAAGATAAATTGATATATATAATACAAGTACCTGTTATAGATTAGATAGATAGATTGTGCATGTGCGTGTGCGTGTGTGTGTGTGTGTGTGTGTGTGTGTATTTAGAGATGAGAGTCTCATAGACTTTCCTGCCCAGGCTGGCTTCAAACCATGATCCTTATGTCTCAGCTTCTAGAGTAGCTAAGGATTACAGGAAGAAATAGTGACAATCAATATTTATTAATTTAAGTTGCTAAGTTTGAGATAAATGGTTAGGCAGAAATAGACAACTTATGCAGTTAACTTTTTAAAAGAAAGGCTAGTAAACAAAAGCAAATGTTTATAATGTCCTATTTCTTGTATTGGAAGGTGAAATTAAATGTTATATTCACTCTGTGATAAATTATTAAGTTGTACACTTATGATTTGTATAAAATTTTATATCACTTATATTGCAATAAAAACTTGGCCTGAAAATCTCGCTAACATCAACAATGGAATACAAAAAAAGTTTATTAGCAAGATATACAACAAAATTAACAGATAGGTGATTGTCCAAGAAAAGATATTTATAATGTCCATGAATAACTGGTTAATATCTACAACATACAAGTAAGTCAACAATATGCAAGGAAATAAAAGCAAGAAAATAGGAGAATGGCCAAGTATTAATAACAATTCACAAGAAAAAAAAACAGCTAAGAACTTCAGAGAGAAATGTCAACCTCAGTAATCAGAGAAATTCAAATAAAACAATAGAAATATATCACTTTAGGAAGTAGCACTGTGGCTCAAGTGGTAGAGCGCTAGCTAGCCTTGGGCTGAAGAGCTGAGGGACAGAGCCCAGGCCCAGAGTTAAGCCCCATGACCGACAAAAAAAAGGAAAAAAATTTTCAAAGAAATATAACACTTTATATACATCCAATTAGCAAAAAAAAGAATAAATACTATTAAGTGCTGATGAGGATGTGTGCAATTGGAAACTCTTGCACTGCTCATGAAAATACAAACTAATGTGGCCATTATAGAAAGCAATAAAGCCCACAGAGCAAGTCCACTCCTGGATATGGACCCACAAGAACTCAAACAGAAGTACAGAAGGATGCAAGTAAATGAATACTAATCGAGTGTGCCTTGAGGCAGTATGAAATTAACCACCAAAAATTTTTAAAAGTAAAATGTGGTATATACATAAAAAGACACCCTACACCAGGAGTTGGTGGCTCATGCCTAGCTACTCTTGAGGCTGAGATCTGCCAGCCTAGGCAGAAATGTCTATGAGACTCTTAACTCCAATTACCTACCAGAAAACCAGAAATAGAACTATGGTTCAAAGTGGTAGAGTGCAAGCCTTGAGCAAAAAAGCTCAGGGATAGCGCCCAGGCCCTGAGTTCAAGCGCCACAACCAACAAAAGAAAAGAGAAAAAGAAAAAGACTCTATCTAGACTTCTGATGGAATGAACTAGAGCTGTACATTGCAATGAATATAAGTCTCAAACAATCCTGAAATTTAAATAAACACATAGACCAATGAAACTGAAAATCTAAAACTAAGTCCACATAGCTAGAAGAATCTGGATTTTTAATCTTTTTATGAATATGACCAAAGCAAACACTGAAAAGCATATAGCTTCTTCAAGAAATAGAGTGGGAAAAACTGGCTATCCATAAGTAGAAGACTGAAACAATACCAGTATCTCACTCTATACAAAAGCTAATTCAGAATGAACCAAAGAGATCTAAATGTAAACCTGAGACTGAATCAAATTCAAAAGCTTCACCACAGCAGAGGGAAGAATGGCCAGAATCAGGAGACAAGCTTCATAAAGAGAAAATCTTTGTCAGCTATTTTCATCTGTGAAAGGATTGATATCCTAAATATATAAAGCACTTAAAAAATTAAACACAAAAAGAAAAAACAATCTAATTTGTTCTTTGGGATGAATTATACTGGCAGTTCTCAAAAGGAGAATTACAAATAGACAAAAAAATACATAAATGTTCAACCTTCTTAGCCAGATAGGAAATGCAAAATAACATTTAGATTCCAGGCTGGGAAGGGATGTGAAGGGTAAACAAAGGAGGAGGATGCAATGCTTGGTAAGAAATATACGCATTATCCTGCCCATGCAATTGTAACCCCTCTGTACAGTATGTTCACAAATAAAATAAAATTAAATTTAAAAAAACATTTAGATTCCATCTCAATCCATTAAGTAGCAAACTGGCACTGAAAAACACCCTACAACCTAGCACCAAGAAAACAAACAACAAATGCTTGTGAGTTTCAGGTAAAAGGACACTTGTATGCTATTGCTGGGAATGTAAATTTGTCAAATCACTATACAAATCATTGTAGATTTTTCTCAAAAAAGTTAAAAATAAGGGGCTGGGAAGGTGGCTCAGTGGTAGAGTGCT